>NC_059110.1:90783745-91083745 GCF_020740685.1 Jaculus jaculus
AAAATAAATAAAAAATATTAATAAAAAAAAATTGGGGGAGCAGAAAGGTAGGGATGAAGGAGGTTATAAGAGGCATAGGAACTTGACTGATCACAAAGAGATTGAGGAAGTAGAACTTCCTGTGGCAAAGGGGAAGGTGAATAGGCTTTGGAACAAAGAGAAAGTGATGTTCATACGTCATTTCCACTCCTTACTGTGTGACCTTGGGCAGGTCAGGTAAGTGCTCTGAGCTTTGGTTTTGTCATCTGTATAACAGGGGCAATAGAAACTGCTTTGCCTGTTAAGCAATTAAATGCAATCTGATACATCATATAACCACAATGTCTGGTACTAAATGGATACACAATGCATGGTTAGGTCAGTACCCGGAGCACACACACACACACACACACACACAGAGACAGCGTGCAAAGGAAGAGCAATGCTCTACCTGAGAGCTCATTTCAAGCAGAACCCAGGAGGGGGAAACTGTACGTCTGCCCACCTTAGCAATTATTCCTAGGTTTGCTCAGACTGATGACTGAAAGAAGAACTGCGCAAGTAGGAAGATCATTCTGTTATCCTTAAACATATTCTATTTATATACCCAAAACTTTGTTATAGTACAATACATATACGGGTAAAGTAAGAAAGAAATAGACTTTTTGAAGATGAATACAAGGAATGGAGGGGATGGCTCAGTGGGTAAGAGCGCTTGGTGTTTAAGCATGAGGGCTTCAGAGGGTCTGAGACTGCCCAAGCTCAATTCCCCAGAGTCCATGTAAAAAAGCAGGGGATGGGCTCATCTGCCTATAACCCTAACCCTACTCTTGCTTGGGGTGGGGGAGAGAGAGAGAGAGTGTGTGTGTGTGTGTTTCAAAGAATTAGCTGGGTGAGTGATGGAGGAAGACACCCACAGCTGACATTCTACTCTGCCTTCCACATACATGTGCATGTGCACATGCATGTACATACACCACACGCATCACATCACACACCACGCATACTCTACACAAACACACAAAGAAGATGAAGACATCTGTCATTCTCTTCTGGCCTTCATGGGAGTGCACCCAGGACCTGTGCATCTGCACACACACACATGTATGTGTCACACTGCATGCACCCACCACATACATGGTGCATTATACTGCCACCCAAAAGGTAATCTTAAAAGACTTGGCCTTGGATTCTTGGTCATGATCTTGTGACTCAGCTTGCCCTCACTGACGTTCTTTCATCTGCGAAATGGAGCTCATAATAGCAGGTCCCCACTGTGGGATTATGTTGGCTGAATGATGAAAAGGACATGGTCATTCAGCTTGGAGTGTAGCACAAGATTATTCATAAGATGGGTCAAATCCATTCTCCTTCTCTTCACAGGTAACTTCAGTAGGCTTTGTTTTTGGCATGTGCAGTGTGGAGTGGGGGCTGGTATGCCTAAGCTAATGAGCAAATTCATTTTCAAGCCTTCCAGGGTTTAGTTCATACTCTCTAATCCTCCGAGGGCACCAGAGAGATTGTTCTAGAACACAGTCCTGAACATACCTATCCATGACTCTCAGCTATATACAAAATAAAGTGAGATTCCTTGGTTAGACATTCAGAGTTCTTCTGCTATCTTCACCCAAAAGGTGCTCTGAGTTCTTAGCATCTGAGGCTATAGCCAGTGGATTGGCATAGGCTTTTCCCCCTTTCCAAGGCATCTTCTTCCTAGCCTATCTGGTCCACTTGGCACATAAGCTCACTTATTCTTCAAGATCATTCAAAATGTCTTTCCTGTTAGGAGTCTGTGACAACAACAGCTAGCTTCCCCTTGCTGGGTACCATGGTGATATTGACATTCTAGATGATGGGCTTTATGAGGCAGAGATGGTATCTGGCCATAACAGCTTTTCCTTCAGTTCTTTGCTTGGCAGTAGTTGGTGCCTCCACAGATTCTCATAACTTCTGCTTAACTCCTATGTAATTCTAAACCCTGCATTGCTCCCATAGTACCTTCTTTTCCAGCAAGGACACCGGGATTGTGTCTACCTGACCTCCAGTACGTCCCGACCTGCCCACCCTAGGGAAATACATGCTTGAAGAATGAATTAGTGCATTAGGAGTGAACTAATAACCAAACACCAGAACCTAATCTCAACTACCTTTCAAAGAGACTGGGACTTAGCTTGACAACATATTTTAATTATGGGTGCATCTCACTAAGTGAAATTCTAAGGAATTACATTTTAAGTGGAGTTAAGTTATAAGGTTAAGAGTATTAGGTAAAAAAAAAAAATCAAGTAGATAAATACCATTGCTCTAATTTCTGAGGAAGATATCCCCTTTGGAAGTACAAGTTCTCAACAAATTTAATCTATTCGATTTTTCTTCTGCACTGCAATCTTCGATGTTTCTTTTTTTTTTTCCTATTTTTTATTGGACTGAAATTCACATAACAAAATTATCCATTGTAAAGTAAACAATTCCACGGCATGAAGTACATTTATCATCTTGTACAACCTCCAACTATAGCTCGTTCCACTTTGGTATGTCTTTAGTGGACCCTGGAAATAAGCAATTGGCTTGTGTTTGGGATTCATATTGAATTTAAATATGCATCGTTAAACACTAGACCAGACTGGGAGCTCAGAGGGAGCACTGTGGGAGCCTAGGTGGGGATAGCATGTTCTGGATAGAAAGGAGAGAGATGAAAAAGGTTTAGAAAATCTTCAACCTGGATGAGACAAGAGCAGACACCAAGATGGAGTCCAAAATGAGGACAGGATTGGGCTGGAGTCAAGAAACCAATGTTAGAAGACAGATGCACCCTCTGAAAAATGCAGAGAAGATAAGAAGGGCTTGTAAAACACATGGGGAGATTCTAAGAACAAAATCCAGACAGGAAGGCAGACAGGTCCAGATTCCATAAGATGCCTCTGGGAAGATAAGAGGGTACTCTGAGACCAGGGCTCACAGCCTGGTCTTCTCTAGCTGGACTCTGTGTTACAAGGGCCTTTGTTTATTTAGTGAGTTTTGGTTTTCAGATTGAAAAGAATTTTATTGCAAAAAATTATACTTCTGTAACAAAGTTCAAGGATTAACACTGAAATATCAAGAAGAGACATGAAGACTCACTAGGTTTTGAAGGATGTGTGAGTGTACTGTGTGTGTGTGTGTGTGTCCTCAGATATGTGTACCCTGTGCTTACACATGTAAAGGAAATACATGGATGTTAAGTGTTCTTCTCTGTCATTCTTCTGCCTCATTTTCATAGGAGAGAGAGAGAGGGAGTGAGGGAGGGAGAGAGGGAATGAGTAGGCTGACTCACGAAACGTGAAGTCTGGAGCTCACTGGTTTTCCCTTGTCTTGGCTGATCAGGGATTTCCAGTGATCCTCCTGTCACTATTCCCCCTAGTTCAGGCGTTACAGGTATTTATGGCCATACCTGGCTTAAGAAACCACTATTTTCTTACATCATGTATTTTTATCCTAATCTCCTGATACTTTTTTCCTTCTCTCCCCATCTCCATTCCCTGTCTCCTTTCCAACTATTTTCTCTTTTATTTTGATGTCTTATGGTTTGTGCCTCTCCCGCCATCCATGGCAACATGTTGATGGGCCCAATATCATGCAGGTCTTGTGCAGGTAACAAGGATAATGGGGAACCAATTTGGGTCCTCATGCTTGCGCACCAAGCACTCTTACTCACTAAGCCATCTCCTCAGCCTCAAGACTTGCCCTTTATATATGCATCTATTTATTCATTTGCAAGCAGAGAGAGATAGAGAGAAAAGACAGACAGAAAGAAAGAATGGGTGCTCCAGAGCCTCTAGCCATGGTAGACAAACTCCGGATGCATGTGCGACTCTGGGCATTTGGCTGTATGTGGGTACTGGCGACTGGAACCTGGGTCATTAGGCTTTTCAGGAAAGTGACTTAACAGCTGAGCCATCTCTCCAGCTCACTCTTAGCCTTCCCCAGTCTTGCCTTCCAAGGGTACCTGACTGGAACAAACAGTTTATTGCTGTACACATACACTCACATGGTAGCTTTCAGAAAATTGTTTGTAAAAATGATACTGTCAAATAACTGTTAAAAAATGTCGCTGTCACTTACATTGCGTTATGCCTCATTTTTTCCCCACTCAGTGATACATCATGGCATGCTTTTCCATTCTGAGCTTTCTTACTGGATAGTTTTCAAAGTGAAGAAAGCCCATTAAAGTGCTAGGTGACATGGTGGTGACTATTAAATCTTCATGTTTGAAGAAAGCTTCTCCTCCATCCTACACAGTCTGTTAGCCCTCGTGAACCAAAAATTAAAGATTTATGTGACTAATTAGTATTTTTTAAATAAAACTTTAAGGGCAAAGTTTTGCTGGAAATATTATCCATCCTAATTGTATTTACTGATTGTCACCACTCCCAACCAGCAATTCACGGCATAAAACTCAAGTAATTAGAACAATAAGCCCAGGTTAATTAAAATCCTGGGTAACATTTGGACGAGAATAAAATCCACTTTGGAGATTTCCCAGACACATATTTAGTTTGTAGGCACTTAATTCGCCCAGGGAGTTGATGCTGACAAGGTAAGATGCTAGACCTTAATCAGCCAGGGTATACCCTTGATCATGCCCCACAGATTCCAATTCCTTGGCTCCAGAACCAGCTTCAGAGATCTGAGTCCGGTTTCCAGACCCCTCCCCCCAAAATGTTGCAATTGCTGAACCTAATCTTAGGCGCCATTCTTATACCATTACCATCCATGTCACTTGCCTTAATGGCTACAGGCTGGGTAATTAAAACAATTAATCAAGCTCCCAAGAAGTTTGGATGCTGCCTGGAGTTTCCTCTGCCTTTGCTCTCTGACTGGCGCATAAGGCCTGCTTCCCTTGGAGAGCATTGTCTCCATGTCTGGTCAATGCATTGGGTATTCTGTGACTGGTTCTTCCTGCCACAACCAGGGCTCATGTGGGCTCTGAGAGTGGAGCATAAATGTCACCTCACTCTGCCTCCAGGTTGTGTGAGCAGCCCTTCCGTCATTTTTTGCATTGTCAGTATTCCTGTACAGCTGTCCCTCAGTATGGGGGAGGGGTGGTAGTGGAGGAGGGGCTTGGTTTCACAACATCCACAGATATCAAAATCCATAGATGTTCAGGCTCCCATGCACTCCAAATCATTTTAGATGGTATGGAATACCTAATGCAAACAGCGTCATTAACCACTGGGCAACCTCTCCAGCCCTGTTCTGCTAATACAAACAACATTCTCGGTGACAGTTATTTACTATATTTCTTAGGGAATAAAGGCAAGAGAAAGTCTCTACATATTCTGTTCTACAAGGGTTTTTCCAAATAGTTTTGTTCTGCCGCTAGTGGGTTAAATCTGTGGCTGGAGAAGCCATGCATACAGATAGCCAGCTGTCTATGTCTTTGAGCTGCCTAAGGACAGATCTAGGCTTTTGATTTTGTATTTTCAGAGCTTTGCTCAAGGCCTGTCTAGAGGTGACACCCAGTAGCAGTCCCTTCACCTCCTCTACAATTCCTTTATACCTAATGAGTTTGGCATTAGGAGAATAATTATTCCATGTGTATTTCTGGAGGACACTCTTTTATTTTTCTTTTCACAATTTTTATTAACATTTTCCATGATTATAAAAAATATCCCATAGTAATACCCTCCCCCTGCATTTTTCCCTTTGAAATTCCATTCTCCATCATATTACCTCTCCATCTCAATCATTGTACTTACATATATACAATACCAACTTATTAAGTACCCTCCTCCCTTCCTTTCTCTTCCCTTTATATCTCCTTTTTATCTTACTGGCTTCTGCTTCTGAGGTTTTTCCTTCTCATGCAGAAGCCCAATCATCTGTAGCTAGGATCCACATATGAGAGAGAACATGTGGCCCTTGGCTTTCTGGGCCTGGGTTACCTCACTTAGTATAATCCTTTCCAGATCCATCCATTTTTCTGCAAATTTCATAACTTCATTTTTCTTTACCTCTGAGTATAACTCCATTGTATAAATGTGCCACATCTTCATTATCCACTCATCAGTTGAGGGACATCTAGGCTGGTTCCATTTCCCAGCTATTATAAATTGAGCAGCAATAAACATGGTTGAGCACATACTTCTAAGGAAATGAGATGATTCCTTAGAATATAGGCCTAGGAGTGCTATAGCTGGGTCATATGGTAGATCATTCTTTAGCTGTTTTTGGAACCTCCACACTGATTTCCACAATGGCTGGACCAGATTGCATTCCCACCAGCAGTATAGAAGGGTTCCTCTTTTTCCACATCCCCACCAACATTTATGATCATTTGTTTTCATGATGGTGGCCAATCTGACAGGAGTGAGATGGAATCTCAATGTAGTTTTAATCTGCATTTCCCTGATGACTAGTGATGTAGAACATTTTTTAGATGCTTATATTGGAGGACACTCTTTAGGCTAGGGACCCTGCCAGACACAGTGAGGGTTTCAGAGGTGACTAAGACATGGTCCATATATGTAGGGGTTTTATAGTCTAGCAGAATATGAATGCATTCACGGATGCTTGTGAGACATGAATCTCACTAAGTAGGTCGTAGAAGGTTCCAACTGGTTCTCGGTGCCATAGTAAATGGATTCAACCTCATGGAAGAAGTGACATTGATATTGGGCTTTTGATTTTATGAAACAGATTTGTGCATGGAAGATGTGTGTGTGTGTGTGTGTGTGTGTGTGTGTGTGTGTGTGTGTGTGTAGGATGTGTCTATATAGGTTCACATAGGTGGGATAAAGAGAAGTATCTAGAGAAGTTCCATGGAAGGAAACCCCCAGCCTAAGCGAAGACATATTCTAATCCAAAGACCCAGTGGTAACCTTTGTGTCGACTCCCACATTCATCACAGAGATCTCACACCGGCAGCACCGTGGAGCAGGTGACTGGGAATCTGCTTCTCTGTGCTGAGTTCCTCCTTTTCTTCCAGGACACACCCTCTTCTTCCTTCCTACTTTCAGACAAGCTCTCTGGGTTCCCAGCGCCCCCCAACTCCCCTCCTCCGCCCGCTTTTCTCTGACCTTCTCTAACAAAGCTTGTGCTTCCGAAGACATGGAAAACCCAGGTTTGCTTGTGACACTGGGTTCCAGGCTCTCTGCTGTCACTCATTCTGCCTGGCCACAAGACTGATTGCACTTCCTGCAGAGCTTGGAGGCGGACTGGGTACCAAAACAAGTCCTACTCTGCCTCCAGTCTCCTCTGGCTTCTAGGGATTGATGGTAACAGGAAGCGGTCCCCTCCCCCCGCTGCCTCATTTGGGCTACACACCACACTTGCACAGCCAACCAGCTTTGAGAGGTGAAGCCATCAGCTCCTGCCCCTTGAACAACAGGTTTCGTTTCTTATTACTTTAATTAATGGGGTAAATAAATATAGGAGGGTGCCTGGCTGAAGCTCTAATTTGCTTTTATTTCTTTTATTTTTCTCTAGGAAAAGAAAAGTGCCTCTGATCATTCTTAGGGAGACAAATGTCCTCTGGGGCCTGGGGGAGGCTGTGTTGCTGGCTTACTGGAGAGAAACAGAGTTACTTCCCATCCTTAGGAGGTGGGGGCATGTCTGCTCTGGGCAGGACAGAGGAGGGAGAGTAAGATCCTCTTTTTTTACTTTGAAGTTTTAGTGGCATGCAGAAATGCTCATGCTCTGGAGGGAGCTGATCCTCATGGAAGGGATATGAGTCTTCAGGGAAAAGTCTGAGAGAGCCAGATGGAGACCGACATGGCTGGCCATTTAAAAGTATAACTCCACTCATCCAGTGGAGGTAGTGTGGACATGATGGACATGGATGGTGGGATTTTTTTGCTTCTAAGGCTCACAGTGACACTAATGGGGAAGTGGAAAGGAGCTGCCTGGGATGTGTTGGGCTGTGAGGGACCAGCTGACTACAGCCACACCGTGGAGCAGTCAGAAGAGGGCAGGAAGGAATTCAAGCTTCCACGTGGTTCACATGCTGTTCAGACCATCCCCTTTGTGCATCTATGTAAATGCAAGGGTTTGTGGCAAATTTTATGTGGGAATAATTGAGAGCAACCAAAAAACACTAGAGTGTCAGGCTGGAGAGATGGCTTAGCGGTTACGCGCTTGCCTGTGAAGCCTAAGGACCCCGGTTCAAGGCTCGATTCCCCAGGACCCATGTTAGTCTGATGCACAAGGGTGCACATGCATCTGGAGCTCATTTGCAGTGGTTGGAGGCCCTAGTGCACCCATTCTCTCGCTCCCTCTGCCTCTTTCTCTCTGGCTGTTGCTTTCAAATAAAAACAAACAAACAAACAAAAAACTAGAGTCACTGAATGAAATAATTCCTTTGTAGTCTGAGTGGAATCTTTGGGGATCTAATAAGCAGTTCAGAGAGCATGGGAGAGGGGAAGTCATAATGCCTCCCCAGACCAGTATTTGTGAATTTTTTGTTTGTTTGTTTGTTTTGTTTTGTTTTTGGAGGTAGGGTCTCACTCTGGCCCAGATTGACCTGGAATTCACTATGGAGTCTCAGGGTGTCCTTGAACTCACGGCAATCCTCCTACCTCTGCCTCCCGAATGCTGGGATTAAAGGCGTGCGCCACCACGCCCAGCTTGTGAATATGTTTTGATATGTTCTTTATTTATCTGCTAGCAGAAAGATATAAAGGAGAGACAGACAGAAAGAATGGGTGCACCGGAGCCTCTGGCCATTATAAATGAACTCCAGATGTATGTGCCACTTTGTGCATCTGGCTTTGTGTGGGTACTCAGGACTCAAACAAGGGTCCTTTGGATTTGCAGGCAAACACCCTAACCTCTAAGCAATTCTCCAACCCTATGACTATGTCTTGATAAAATCTGAAGGGTGTAGGGAAATGGCTCATTGAGTAAAAATGCTTGTCACACCAGCATTAGGACCTGAGTGAGATCCTCAGCACCTACGTTAAAAAGCTGAACTGGACTGTGCACTTCTTATCCAGTCCTGGGGAGGTGGGGACAGTAGAATCGCTGGATAGTTTGTTTAGCTGAATTGATGAGCTTAGGATTCAAAGAATCCTCTCTCAGGAAGACAAAATGGAGAGCAATAGAGAAAGACACCTGAGGTCAACCTCTGGTCTCCACACATATGTACATGTGCATCTTCATACACACGTGCACATAGACACACATGAATGCATACCACATATATACACATGCAAAAAAAATCAGAAGTCAAGCATCTTCCAAGCAGACACGTCTTCCTTTCTCAAGTGGATTCCCTATCACTCATGTGAGTGTCCAGTCTGTTTTGTTGAGAGGAGGAGCGTGGTAGTGTCTGTAGAGGACTTCTCACTTCAGCTGGTCGGGATAGAGCAGCTATAGTCTTTCAAGTGACTCATTAAAAAACAAATTCCCGAGAGCTCTTAGTTATGAACACTACCATCCTCTCATTTTGTACATGGGCTGTCTGGACACAGTAGAGGTGATGAAACTGGTAGGATTTAGGAAGGCAGAGGGAGGCAGAGCTGGGGCCAGTGTGGGGTTAATCTGGAGCTGAGATGACAGGAGCCCTTGGGAGGGTTTTGTTGTCATTATGGTTGGTCGCAAACACCTCACCTTGTTGATTCAGTTTGAGAGTTCACTGGAGTCTATAAGAAATTTGCTTTCAGTGTAGGGTATTATAGCTCAGTGGTTGAGTCCTTGCTGATATAATGCATGAGACCTCGTGTTCATCAAATAGTACTAAAAAAAATGTGAAAAGAAGGATGGAAGGAAGGAATTTGCTTTTATATGTAGAACCCTTAAGTCATGATGCACCTGTTTTCTGAGCTGTAAGTGTCCGTTCATCTTTTCTTCCCTTTTTGCTTCCCAACAATGCATCCTTGGTAAAACTCAAGGCTCCCTCCTCTGGAAATCCTTCACTAGGGATTACAACCAAAGCCTTTTGCATACTAGGTAATCAATCACTTTCCACTGAGATCCATTTCCATCTACCCCCACCCCCCCGGTAAACCTCTAGGAGCATGATTGCCTGTTTGTGTTAGCACCTGGCACATGGTAGGCACAAAGTAAATATTAGTTGGGTAAATACATATGCATCATTTTGGCAGGTCTAGGTGTAATATTTTATATTGAATAAATGCATCATTAGTTTCTGTTACAGAGTTCTAAGAGCTTAGTTTTGAACATTCCCTAGCACATCAGGGATCAAGGAACTATTGCGATTCCTGCTTTCATTTTGATAAACATGAAACCTCAAACCCAGGAGAAGAATCAACTGACTCAGGGAAGAATGCGAATGCAGGGTATTTTTGTGTTTGAATTCAAACTGAAACCAAGACTGTGAAAATACAAAAAATACTTGATCATTGCTCCTGTGTTCTATCTTAAAGTATTTGTCATTTACCTTAAAAATACATATTCCTGTAGGATTCCTCTGGGCACACACACATACACACACACAAAAAGATGAATGTGTCTCTCAGTGTGTTTTTTATTGTTATAACAAAATACCTGGGGCTGGATAATTCATAAGGAAAATAGGTTTGTTTTGACGCATACTTCTGGAAATCCAGGAATATGGAGACACCTTCGGGTGGGGGCCTCAGACTGCTTCAACGTACGCCAGAAAGTGGAGAGTGGCTGGATCCGTGCGAAAGTGCACAGGCGCAAGAGAGGGAGTGGGAGGCGGCCAGCACGCCAAGCTTCCTCTCTGACAGCCTGGTCTCCTGGTCACTGAACTGGTCCTGTGAGATGTGAGAGTGGGAACTCTCTCCTGTAGGAAAAACACACATTCTTCTTCATGATGCAATCACCTCTTCTTCTTCAACATGTGTTGGTTCTAATCACATCTTGAAGGGCCTTCTGCCTCTCAGTGCCATTACAATGGAGATGGCTATGGTTTGGATAAATGTCACCCAAAGACCAATGTGTTAAACTCTGATTTCCCAGTCTGAAACACTATCGGGAGGTCATGGGACTTTTAAAAGGTGAGGCATAGAGGGAGGGGTGTCGCCTTAATGGGGATGTTAGGACCAAGTCCCTCCCTATCTACTTACTCATTCCCATGCATGAGAGAAGTGAGCCTCCTCTGCCAAGTGCACTCACCCCACCACGCCATGTTATCTTCCTACAATTCCTAAAGAAAGGGTCACCTGACCCTCAACTGAATCCTCTAAAACCCTCTGAGGCAAAGGAAATCTTTCCTCTCTATATGCTGAGCATTTGAAGTATCAGTTATGGTAGTAGAAAGCTGACTAATGCAGGAGGCAAACCTTAACATGAGTTTTGGTGAATGTATTCCACACCCAAACCGTAACATGATGTTCCCACCACCTACAATGACCACCACCACCACCCAGAAACAGTCACTTCTCAGTCTTGAGGGGAAGCAGGTTATGAACAAACCCTATCAAATTTTGGGTAGGCATGAGTTCTTACATGGAGAAAAACATATATGCTGGGTTTGTGTTACATTATTTTTTGTTGTTGTTTTCTTATATGAGTTCACGGCTCTCTTTATGAGATGCATGATGCCAGCCTAATGAAGGCATTGAAAATCACCAAGCCACCAGCTGGAGGCTGAGTAGTCAACAGGGACAGTGGTGTCAGCAATAGGTCTCAGGCTACCTGAAACATCACAGATCTCCTGACTCCTGTCTGTATCTCAGAAAGGACCTCAGGATCTACCTCTTTCCCTCCAGAGTGACACGTTCAGACGTAGAACAGGCCAGGATCTTCCAACAGCAATCAGCATGAGCCCTCTCTGTGACTCTGCTCCTGGGAGGCAGGGGGTAGAGGAGGTAGACCTATCTTCCTTTCCATCCCCAACACTCAAGCTCAGCTCTGAACTTCAGATCTTGGGACATCAGAGCCTGCAGGAGGCTAAAAGTGGGGCATAGATAACTGCTTGCATGGGTGGAAAAATATGTCTGAATCATGTTACTTTGCCACTCAAGGGACAGTGGAAAATGCCAGTGGGAAGTAAGATCCAAAGATTACCAAAATCTAGCCAAGATAACACACACTTGTGTGCCAGGCCCTCCTCCAGAGGCTGCAGCATAAGCCTTTCTTCTGCAAACTAACTAGACGGTCCATTGATGATTACACCAATTTATTGCAGCGAGCATCTACTAAGTGGCCCCTGTGTGCACAGCAAATCCAGTGAAATGACACCAGAGAATCAGAAGGCTTGAACCCCGATTTCAATGTCCTTGCCAAATAACAGAATGATTCAGTCATGACATATCATTTTCCGTGTGCTTGCATCTTGGTCTACTCGAGACATCATGGCTCTGCGTGTGCAGTGTTATGAGGGTGGTGGTGCTGGGTTGCAGCATCTATGTTCAGAAATACCACTGTCTCACAGACAGATGGGGGAGATTGTGGGGATTGGGAGAGCCATGAAGGCAGAGACGGCGCGAGCAGAGAGGAGAGTTAGAGGGGACTTCTCAGAGGAGGCGATCCTTGCATAGCGTCATAACAGATCAGCAAGAGATAGGGAGGAAGCACCGCGACATGTGGACAGTTTCCTTTTGGGACTCAGAAGGACAGTTAGTATAGCAGCTGGCTTACTATAATGTAGATAGCTTGATGACTCATGAGAACAATGTACTAGAGTATCTGAAACCGTGACAGTCCCTTATGCTTCCTGAATGGACCCACAAACAACCAGAGAATAGTTTAACAAACAAGACAGAACTCCTGCATGCTGCTGGTGGGGGTGCAAATGAGCACAACTGTTTTGAGAAACCGGCAGGATTTCCTAAAGCTAACCATATGGTTCTATTAGATCGTCCTCCTACTCTTAGGTATACGCCCAATGGGAATGGCTGCATATGTTCCAACAAAAGATTCATTCATGTCTATTCACAGTACCATGATACCCGGCTGTTAAGGTCTGGAAACAGGGCCACTAATGGAGAGCAGAATATTCATACAATAGAATATTATACAACCATGAAAATGACCCATCTACTCCTCACAACAACATGTATAAATCTAACACTAAACGGAAGAAGACGCACACCAAACCATCACCAAACATCTCTCACATATCGTATGATTCCATTTTCATAAGGTACAAATACAGTTAAAATTAAGATGCACAAACATGTCGGGGGAGGAGTGGTTGGAAAGGAAAGGCAGATGCTGGTGCTAGTCTTGTCTTGATTTGGATGTCATGTGACTTTTTCTTGTAAGACATGAACACACCAGCCAGGTCTCCAGTGACAGACCCATAATGGCACCTAAGTCAAGCTCAGTGAGCCAATGAGTTTATTAGGGTCACTTGCAGGAGTGTGGGTGGGTGACTCAAGGGAGTTGCGTCACCGGGACGTCCACCCAGTGCGAGTGACACCTCATGAAGGCTGTCGCCCTGGAGCTCCTTGCACAACCTAGAGGCTTGTACAGTGGAGTGCTTCCTCTCTCCAGAAATCATCACTGCTTACATAACTTTAGGGAGAGGTCTTGAGAATCTTGAAGGTTTCAGGGGCTTCCTGAGATTTGAGAGTTTTGTTACTTCTTGATCCTCATAAGCTTCTTGACTCTCCAAGTCTTAGGTAGTCTCCCTCCAGCATAGAGCGTTTCATTTTGGAGGAAATTCCTAAGCTACAGAGCTCTTCACTTAGTGAGAATGCAGGGAGCAGTGGAGTGTCTTATATGCATATTATACCTCAATCAAAAGCTGAAAATCACCTGTGATCCTGGCTGGAACCATGAGACAGAGATAGATTGTAAGAACTGTGGGGACTCAGTTATAGAATTAGGCACTGTTGGGTGGAATGTAACTCTAAGAGAAGTGGGGACTTCTGAGAGGGTTGGTCCATGCATGTTAAATCAAGTACCTCAAGCATAGCCTTATCCCATTTCTTTGACTTCAGAAGTGGAAGTTACTACTTCAGGAGGTAGAATAGTGAGATGGGCAAAGCCACTGTTGGGCATGTATGTGTGTGTGTGGTGGCTGGATTTTGAACCCATGGTTTCCTACATGGTAGGCAGACATTCTACAATTTAACTATATCCTGAACCCTCTTTCTATTTTGTGTGTGCGTGTGTTCATACAAAGTGTTGCTAAGTTGCCCAGGCTGACTTTGAACTCACTATCACTCAAGCAGGCATTGGATTTGCAATCCTCCTGCTTCAACCTTCCAAATAGCCAGGATTACAGGCTTGTGCCACCAGTCTTGAATAAGAAATCAAGTTTTTCTAAAATATTTTAGGTGGAGAGAAAGCAAGAGAGAAAATGGGGAACCAGGGCTACCAGCTGCTGCAGATGAACTCTGGACACATGTGTCACCTTGTGCATTTGACTTTAACTGGGAACTGGAGAATCCAACACAGGTCATTAGCCTTTGTAGGCAATTGTCTTAATTGCTGAGCTATCTCTCCAGCTCAGAAAAAAATAATTTTTTTGTCTCTTTTTACTTCTCCTGGTTACATCTCTTGGCATCACTGTGGGCAACCCTTCCTCATCATGAATCAGGAGATCAGTGAGTGGGGAAATTAGTCTGGGCTGTTCTAAAAGCTGCTGCTGTGAATTCCTCCTAATCTCATAACTAGATGCCTGCCTGTTTGCCAGATTCCAGCAGGACAAAGAATAGGTCAAGACCATACACAGGCAAGGGAGTCATTGTATTCTGACCCATGGGGTGGAAGGTGAGTGGCTGCCAGATCACCTAGAGAGGTATGTATAGAGTCATGCCACTTCTCTCTTCATCCCACAGAAGAAATCCAGAGAGAGGAGGCAAGACTCATCATCTTGCTGGATTCCAGCCAGCCTCCTGCGCTCCTCGCTGTAGTCACCACGAAAGTCACAACAAAACCATGCTGGAAAGAGATGTCATTGTTCCTGACAGCCTGGGATCTCAGCCTGGTCTAGAGCCACAGTCGAGGGAGAGGAGAAGGGAAACCCCAGGCTGAATTCTGACTTCATTTTAGGCTCTGTGTGGATGCTCTTTAGGGTATGCGCTGCCCATCACTGGGTAACCACCAACTGGATATCTAGTAGGGCCTGGACACGGAGAGGCCATGGCAAAGAAGCAAACAGCCAAAACTAGGTCTTGGGCTAGAGAGATGGCTTAGTGGTTAAGGCACTTGCCTGCAACACCAAAGGACCTAGGTTCATTTGCCCAGTACCCAAGAAAAGCTGGATGCACTAGGTGACACAAGCGTCTGGAGTTCATTTGAAGTGGATGGAAGCCCTGTAGCACCATCTCCCTCCCCCTCTCTTTCTCTCTCTTAAATAAATATAAAATATTTAAAAAAACACTAGAGCTTGGCTCCATGGAACTCAATAGCACAGTGTCAAAAACAGATGTTAAATAGATGTTCACACAAAGGAGGAAATCAAAGAGTCTGTGATAACTGGGTGGGAGAAAGAGAATGGAGACATCTGAGACATGTCACCAGGTATCTTAACGCACTTAGGGATGGGAAGGGAAGCTCTATGGGGGAGGCAGTTTCAAGCTGGTATCTGAAGGCTGGGCAGAATTACTGGATAAAGAACATGAGAGGACATATTCTAGGCAAAAAGAAGTGTTTACACTGGAGTCTTGAGGCAGGATGGTGTCCACAGTGGCTAAAGAGAGTGCGTTAGGGTGGAGACAGTCCCAGGGGAAGCTGGGGAGGTGAAGCCATCCAATACAGACCACAGAGGGCCTCCTGGTTGTGGAAGGATAGTCAGTTAGAAACTGATGGTAAGGGTAGTGGGCAGCCATTGAAGAGCTTTGAGCAGGATAATACTATGCAAATATTTGTGTTTCTAAAAAGGTCACTCTGCCTTTTTCATGGAGGACAGAGGGGTAAGGGAATATCAGATAGGAGTCACAGGATGAGCAGGAAAAGAGCATGCCAGACTGCACTATAGGAACAGTAGTCGTGGTGGAGGTAGAATGGACAAGAGGTAATGATGAAGGGACGTGTAAGGGAAGGGAAGAGAAGGGAGAGATAGATGACCGCCAGGTTCTGATGTGAACAACTGCAGGGGGGGGGGGGGATGTGGATCCCATGCGTGAGTGGGCTGGGATAAACAAAGAAAAGCAGCTGTGTTCTGAAAATGATGACATCTCTTTCTAACCTGACTTAATCCTCATTAAAGCTCTTCCTCCACAGATAAGAAAATGGAGGAAGTGGCTGGTCAAGAAACTTGGCTAAGGTCATAAAGGAAGCTGTCACTATTGGGTGACAAGACCCTCCAGGTTCATTTCAGAGATTCATGTGTGCTGTGCATTTCTATGGCATGCCCACCATTTATAGGACAATTTCACATACATCATGACCCCATTTTAATTTTGACCAGCAGAGCTCCTTGAAGTAAACTGAACAGCTATGTTTTGTTTTGTTTTGTTTTATTGAGGTATGGTCTCACTCTAGTCCAGGCTGACCTGGAATTCACTCTGTAGTCTCAGGGTGGCCTCGAACTCACAGTAATCCTCCAACCTCTGCCTCGCGAGTGCTGGGATTAAAGGCGTGCGCCACCACACCGGCAACAGTTATGTTTCTATGGGTGAGGATACTCAGGCCACCGACCTGGCCAATATCCAAGAACTACACCTAGTATTGAGGCTTTCAGACTCTCACTCGTGCTTTCCCACCATTCTTCACTGTTGTTTCACAGAACTAGAGTCAGACAAATTGTGTATCTAGCTAACATTGGACAATTTACCTCAACTGCTTTACTTCTAAAATGGAGAAAAGGATTTGTCTCAAGTGTTTGCAAGGAGTTCCATGAACAGCTGTCTCCTGGGCTGTTTAACTTAAACAGTACTTAACGTACAGCCAGTATTTGGCTCTCATTACATGAGAAGTTGCTCTAAGTACACACTCATCTACCCAAGGATGCTTTTTCCCGGAGACAAAAGTGCAGCTCCCAAAGCTGGTAGAAGTACTGACCAACTTTCTCCAGAGGACCCCGAGGATCACTAAGAGAATGCCGCAAGGACTTTGAGATCCTCCGCCTCATCTTCCATGCCACAGTCATGACAACTGCTGACTCTTGACAACTCTCCTCCATAATTTATCTGACCTCCTTCTGTTTCTTCCCTCTGCCTGGCATCACCTCAGGGCAGAGTCCACCTGATCCATCACAGTGAACTTTCACATTTCACTGATCTCCCAAGTGCTCGCCCGACCTTGTGTGTGCTTTCTCCTTGTCCAGGAAGCAAAGCCAAGCTTCATAATCCACCAGCCAGGCGCCTTGACTTGTTACCTCTTTCACATTCACCTCCCTGAGCTATTAAATAGGGAGTCTCCCCTGCGACCCTCCAAATCCAACCAACCATTTCCCCACGCATCACCCACAATCTTCTTATTGCACTTATGATCATATGATTCTTTGCTCCCTCATATCACTCTCCTTCTTTTCATTTCAAGGTCCCATTCACACTTCCCTTGTGGAGTCTCCTCTGACCTCTGAAGTAGGAGGCTCATCTTCCATTGATTCTTGGAGGACTTACTTCATTTTCTCAGCTTAGAAGAGTAGGATGACTGCTTTTTCTTTTCTTATTTGAGATGGAGAGAGAGAGAGAGAGAGAAAGAGAATGGGTATGCCAGGGCCTCCAGCCACTGCAACTGAACTCCAGGTGAATGTACCACCTTGTATATCTGGCTTAAATGAGTCCTGGGAAATAGAACCTGGGTCCTTTGGCTTTGCAGGCAAGCACCTTAATCACTAAGCTATCTCTCGAGCCCAAGACAAATTATAATTCACCATTATAGCCAGAAAGACCAGCCCAGAATCCTACATATCATAAAATTAGGACCACTGGGTAGTCACAAAGTTAGGGTAGTTACCTGCTTATATGCATTAAGTCCATAAAAACCCAGGAAATGCATTATATATCATTCATCTGTGTGGTGGTTTGATTCAGGTTTTCCCCATAAACTTCGGTGCTCTGAATGCTAGGTTTGAAAGACCCCCAGAGGGAGACCTTCACTCAAGTCTCGAGATAGCATGCACCCAAAGATACATGGGAGACCAAACTTGCTGCAAAAGCATGAGGCTTTATTCGGGAAACCAGAGCTCTGGGGTCAACACGTATCTCATGCAGGAGACAGAAGAGTTGACTCTGAGCCCGATTGGGTGTTTCTTTTTGTAGGGTTTTTAGCAAGGAAGGGAAAGGGGGGGTTCACAAGGGTATTTGCAAAGCTTGTACAGTTATGTCTATATATCTTATTTGTGCATAACCAGAGTTTAAGTCCTTGGTCAGGCTGTCTTGGGAAATTATTTTTTTTCCTCTTCCCAGGACATAAAGTTTAGGTTGACCCGACCAACCCATATCTTGGGCCACCGGCAGCCTATCTTTTAGCCTATTTTTGATTTACTCCTTTCTGAATATACAGTTCAGGCTGTCCCCTAGCTGTAGCAACCAGCTGTTTCTTCACTAAGTTTACTTTAAAATTTTTCATCCTGCCTTTCAGGTTCCTAGCTGATGGCAATTTGGGAATGTAATCCTCCTGGAGGCAGTGTATTTTGGGGGGCAGGCTTATGGATTTTTTAAAAATAATATCGACTTTTGTTTATTTATTTGAGAGCAACAGACAGAGAGAGAGAGAGAGAGAGAGAGAGAGAGAGAGAGAGAGAGAGAATGGGTGTGCCAGGGCTTCAAGCCATTGCAGACAAACTCCAGATGCATGTTCGCCCTTGTGCATCTGGCTAACATGGGTCCTGGGGAATAGAGCCTCGAACCGGGGTCCTTAGGCTTCACAGACAAGCGCTTAACTGCTAAGCCATCTCTCCAGACCAGGCTTATGTATTTTATAGCCAGCTTCCCCTTGCCAACGTTTGGCATACTCTCCTGTTGCTATTGTCCAGCTTATGTTGGTGAGGAGGTGATATCCACCCTCTGCTCATGCCGTCATCTTTCTGTGCCATCATGGAGCTTCCCCTTGAGTCTATAAGCCAAAGTAAACCTTTTTTTCTCACAAGCTGCTCTTGGTCAGGTATTTTCTGCCAGCAGTGTAAACCTGACTGCAACAATTTGTCAACCACATCAGAATGAGTTGTCCACCTACTATGTACTCTGCACTGTGAAGAGGATGCCAGGATGTATTGGACCAACGCTATGTCCTGTGGGAGCTCAGTGTTACAACCCAGATGTGGTGGTCACTTTAAAAGTCCCCTTGTTGCCCAAGACCAGGGCCAGGCGGGCCAGCCCCACTGCCGCTTTGGATCGTAGCATTGCTCTCTTCTCTATATGCTTTTCTGCCCTCTGCCAAGCCTCACTCCTGCTAGGAGCAGGTACAGAACAGCCCCTCCTCCCTAGAGACCTTGAGAGAGCAGAGGCCTTCTTTAATCACATTCTCCATTGCCTCTGGTTACCAGTATGTAGGCAGAGTCACTTGGAGGAGAACTTTCCTCCTCCCGCCAATGCTCATAAAGGGGACTACTCACAGTGTTCTTTAGATTTCTGTGCCCCTCTCCCTCCCTCTCTGGCTTTGAACTCCACTATATAGTGTGGTGCTTCCAACTTCCCCAGTAAAGTTCTCATTCTCTCTCTCTCTCCTTTTTTTTTTTTTTTTTTTTTTTTTTTTTGAGGTAGGGTCTCACTCTAGCTCAGGATAACCTGGATTCACTATGTAGTCTCAGGGTGCCCTCGAACTCAGCGATCCTTCTACCTCTGCCTCCTGAGTGCTAGGATTGAAGGCGTGCACCACCACGCCCAGCAAGTTCTCATTCTAAAAGAAAGTTTTGTTTCAGTTCCTCTCTCTTGGACGGGGCTGCTCTCCCTCACCATATTGTCATTCAGTGAGTAGACAGTGTGGCAAGAAAACGGACGCTCACTCTCAGTGTGATGTGTGCTGTACCAGAAGCACACAAACTGGAAGAGACCTGTGTTTCTGACTGGGGTCGTGACGACGGGTGTCATTTCTTCTTTTCTTGGTTGAATTGCATTTCCTGGAACCATCCAGTAACTGCCGCTCTTTATTTGCTGTATTGCTTTCTGCAGCTTCAGGTAAAAGTTACCTGCTGTCAACTATGGTCTGAAAATTCTGGAAATGAATAGTTCATGACTTATTGGTGCATTATTCTGAGGAGTGTTATGAAATTTCATGTTTCCCTGCTCCATTCTTCCAAGGGTGTGGACCCCTCCCTTGTCAGGTGTACCCATATGGTGAGCATGACTGCTCAGTGCTCTGTCTTTGTCGTCAGACTGGCTGTCCTGGTGTTCCGGTGCTTGAGCCCAAGTAACCCTTACTTAATTGACCTGCACGGGCAGTGATGTTGACAACTTAAAGATGACAAAAAGTAATAATAAAGTTTTTCTTTTAAGTGAAAACATGAAAGTTTTTGACATGGTAAGGAAAGAAAAAAAAATGTGAAATTATGAAGAAGAACCAGTAAATTTGCACTTATTATGCTGTCAGACCTCAAAGTACAACGAGAGAGGCTGGGCATGGTGGGTGCACACCTTTAATCCAAGCACTTGGGAGACCAAGGTAAGAGGATCACTGTGAGTTCGTAGGCCAGCCTGAGACTACATAGTGAATTTCAGGTCAGCCGGGGATACAGTGAGACCCTATCTTGAAAGACTAAGGAAAGACAAAGTTACAAGAGTTACCACATTTATATGACTTACAGAGTACATTGCTATAATTGTTATTACTGTTCCTCTCAGAGCGTCTAACATAAATCTAACTTTATCACCAACATGGCTGTACAGTAATGAGCCCAGCATAGGATTTGGTGCTATCTGCAGTTTCAGGCGCCCACTGTGGTTCTTGGGACATAGCTATTGTGGATAAGAGGGTAGCATATGGATGACCTAACTTCTACCATCTTAACTTGATCAAATCACTTTAAGACGAGGGTAGGCTGTCAAGCCAGTGTCCAATGTCTTTGTTGAGAGAGATTTGGGGACATGGACATGTAGGGAAGAAGTAATGCACTAATGCAGCTGCAAGCCAAGGCTGACAACTACTGGAAGCAAGAAAAGAGAACTGTCTTCCTCCCCTAAGGACCTCTGGAGGAAGCATGGTCCTGTGGACACCTTCATTAAGCATTTCTGACTTTGGGGACTCTAAGAAGAGTTTCTGTTATTCCAAGTCACCCAGTTCATCCTACCTTGTTACAACAACTTCACAAAGCTGCAGAAGGAGACAGGCTCCCAGTTGAAGGAAACACCTCTGAAGTGGCACTTGCCAACAGTGCCAAAGGCAACTGGTTGCTCTGGGTGCAGCAAGCAGGGAAGCTGAACAAACACTCTGTTGCAGCAACAGCGTAGAAATGCAGGGCTCAGCCCTGGTGCTGATGGGAATGCATGCTCTGGGTTGGCCAAGGTAATTGGGTTGCGTTGAGGACCATGAGCTGGAAGGAAGCCACCTGGTATCCTGAGTATAGGTCTCTATCTCGCCCTCTCTCTTCCTCACTCTCACCTCTAGTTTTCTCTTGCCTCTGGGCTAAGCGGAAGGATGTGGTAGGTCTCGGTACCTATCCTTCACTAATGCTTCGTGTGGCCGAGTTTCTGTGTGGAGACACAACCTCTCGGGAGGCCCATGAGACCCTCACTTTCTCCTTCTCCCACACCTGCGCTGCTGCCCAGCAGCGTTCCCTCTCCCCTTCTCATCTTTGCTCCCTGCCTTGTCTCCCTGCCCCCTTCTACTGCGATGCAGGAGGAATCAGGCTGAAGAGCTAAAAAAGAAAACCCTTGTCTTGGCTTTATCTTTCTCTCAGAACAGTTGTTGTTTATGAAGTTTTTAAAATAGAAAATTCAGCCAACCCCGTGAAACCAGCCGACAGCTACATATATGTGTTTATACATTAAATTAGTCTCCCGGGGATACCCTGCTATAGATAGTGACCATGTGAAGTTTCAAAACATCTGTGTCTTCTTGCTAAGTGAACCTCCACTTAAGAGCTGGGGGGTGATGCTGCTTCCCTGGCATGGATCCTTGGATGACTGGCTCTCCTCATTTAAGAATGGTATGAAGAGGCTTAGAACACAAGGGTCATAATGGCCAGTCAGGTGAGGAAGCTGGGGGTTACATGGACTTGAAGATGGGTCAGATGTAAGTGTGAACCCAGTGCATCATCAGACAGTCTCTTCATCTTTTAAGATCTCATCATCCTTCTTTTGCAACTGAGGTGTGAGGGCTCAGTTTGTAGGATATTTTAAGATCTGAGATACATACAAGCACAGAAATTTGAAGGTGCTTGTCAAATGGAAGCTTTTAGCATGATTAGACTATTGACTTCTTGGCTGAGAAGTTCGTTCGCCATAATGCTGTTGGGTGAATGGAAAACCACAGCTTTCAGGGAATAAGGAGGCCTGAGCTAACAGGTATAGGACTTAGACCTCACCGTCACAGCTACTCCTATCTGGAAGGGTCCTTAGAAGTCATCGGAGAAAAAGTCCTGTTGTTCAAATGTAAAAATTATCCTCAAACGGAAGCCGCTTACATCTAAGTTGTGATGTATCTTGGGAGTGTCTGATTTATTTACTTATGAGAGAGAGAGAGAATGGGAGAAAGATACAGATCGAGAGAGTAAATGGACAAGCTAGGGCCTCTTAGCCACTGCAAACGAACTAGGGGCATATGTGCCCCCTTGTGCATCTGGCTTATATAGGTCCTGAGGAATTGAACCAGGGCCCTTAGGCTTCACAGGCAAACACCTTAACCACTAAGCCATTTCCCCAACACCAGTATCTGATTTTAACAACCTTAGAACAAGAGAGCTTGAGTCCAAGCCTTGGCTGTGTACTTAGGCCTCCTTTGACCTTGGACAAGACACTTGGGTCTTTCAGTCCTAGGTGGTTTTACACTTACAGTGAGCTTTGTCATCCTGGCCTTATAGGATGTAAGGATCAGAGGTGCTAAGTGTGTGGAATCATGCAGAAACACAGTCACAGAGGTTGGATTGTCCTCTCCTTCCATGAAGAAATTGTCTTCAACAGTGAGGAGAATATGCTGAGTCCTCTGTGGTTCAGACACACAGAAACATTCCTAAGAACCTGTTCTGTCCCAGTGGCTGGGGGCTGGTTCTCATCCCAGCTCTGTGCTGGGATGCTCTGTGGCCTGACATCAGTTCCTTTGCATTTTGTGAGTGTGGTGTGTGCATGCGTGCATCCGTTTTGAGGGAAAGAATTTTGTCTCCACAGAAGTGAGGGCTCTACACCTCAATCCCTCAGTGAGTCTGCTAGCAGAGTACCTGGAACTAAATACCTGTTCTACCTGGGTTTTCCAACTGTCTCTGGAGGCTGAGGAGGCCTTGGAGACCAGAAGCTCTTAGAGATGAGGATAAGCAAGACTCTAAAGTACAGCAGCTGCATTTACAGAGACCAATCTCTTAAGCAGATGTGCATCATAACAAGTTCTCACAGCACCCTGGGGCTCAGGCATACTTACTCCACTTTTGGATGAGGAAATGGGGTCCTGGGCTGTCTGATTGTTGGCTCAGGCCACACAGCATCTAAGCTGGCATGCAGACCTTCCCTTGTGCCCTTCTTAGCTGTTATTCTCTCCCACATCTCATGCCCTCCTCTCCTAATGGACACCCCTTCTCTCTGGGAACATGGGCATCTTCTGTTTCATCAACACTGACTCAGAGGGACAGACTCATGGCCTCAACAGCTTCATTTACCACAAGGATCCTGGGACTCAAGGAGCTTTCATAACTTGCCTGGTGTTCAGGGACAGAAGCCCAAGCTTACTGGGGAGAAAGACGCTGATATTGTCACATTGTCTAGGTGCTATGCTCGGTGGATTTTGTCATACATTCTTCCTGATAATACTATTTGTAATACTATTGTATAGACACTGTTATTGTCCTTATTGTCCAGAGAAGAATACTGAGGCCCAGAGAGGTCAAGGTATTCATTCAAGGCAGCACAGCAGCTGGAGTCCAAATTTTCTGTCTGTTTGACTCTGCTTTTAAATTCAGAGCTATTTCATGCCTTTCAATTCCCATCTATTTTATGTTTACTCAGCTGAGTCCTGCCTTAGTTTCTTCTAGACAATTAATTTCTGTAATACCGAAGGTAGCAAACTGAGTGAAAGATACAGATGGAAAAGGCCCATCTTTATTTTGTCACCCTTGTGATCTGCATCTCAGCACGAGTCTTATTGATTCGGGAGTCAAAAAGATCCTTTTGTCTTGTCATGTAGCAGAAATTCATAATCCATAAGTCAGAAAGAACACCTACTATTTATTATGCATTATCTGTATACTAGATAATAGGCTAGATAACTTTTACTTGGGAAACATCCCTTACTGCTTACACCAGTCTATTGATGGGGTAACGGAGGTTAAAGAGAGCAACCCAGGGTCATTTTGTATGCAGTAAAGCCAGGATCCAAACTAGATGCCAATGTTTTTTTCTTACTCTGTGTGTGTGTGTGTGTGGGGGGGGGTGCATGCATGTATGAATGTTTTATATGTGTAGGTACATGTGCACATATGTGCATATGTGCATATGCAGGTTCCAGAGGTATCCTCCTCCAATATTCTCCACCTTTTAAAAAATGTTTATTTATTTATTTATGGAGGAGAAAGAGAGAGAGGCAGATAAGAGAGAAAGACAATGGGTGCACCAGGGCCTCCAAGCCACTACAAACAAACTCCAGATGCATGTGCCAAACCACTAAGACATCTCTCCAGCTCTCCACCTAGTTTTTTGAGTCAAGGTCTTTCACTGAACCTGAAAATCAACATTTTAGCTAGTCTAACTAGCCAAAAAAAAAAAAAAAAAAAAACCCTCAAGGATCTTTCTGTGTCTCCAGTATGAGATTTCAGACACCCATCACCATACTAAATTTTTATGTGGGTACTGGGGATCTGAACCCAAGTCTTCATGCATGTGTGGCAAGCACTTTACTGATTGAGCCACTCCCCGGCCCCTGGATGGTGGTTCTTAACTTTGATTACCTGTTCATATCATGTGGGGAGTTCTTGAAAACCAGGATACCATGTTCATTCCTGGTCACACTGGATTAGGTTCCTGAGACCACACAGCCTGGGTCATTGATAATTTTTAGAGTCAGGTGATGCTGGGACACTGTAAGGGTTAAAATTGTATGTTTACCACCACACAATGGTGCTCCATGATTAAGTGGTACCCACAGTGCCTAAATCTTTGCTAGCAGGTGGGTCACTTTGGTCCCTGATGCCTTTCTTGTTTCCAGGGAGACAAGGGCTAGAACAGTCCCCTACCAATGTTGTCCAAAAGAAATATGGTGCAAAATAAATAAAAACGTGGATATTTTCTACTCATCTTACCTTTTGGTTGTGAGTCCCTGATTTCTTTAATATATTTTACACATGGTTAATTATTTCATATTATCTCCAGTTACTTCATTTCTTTTTTTTTTTAAATTACATGACCCTATTGTTGAAGAGTCCACATGCCTGGGGTATAAGGCCACTGAAAATAAAGCTGGAGCTGAGCTGAAAACCTCCTCCTTATAGATCAGCTGGCAGAAAGCTGGAAAAAGCTGCACTGCATGCAGCCAAAGAGAGACAGAAGTCATCAGTGGAGATAACAGTGGACCCTACAAGCCTTAAGCTCAGTGAGCCAGGCCAAATGAGCCAATGGGTGCAATAATGGCATGTCTGTTATGGGGGAAACCAACTGTTCTCGAATGGGACTAGAGGCTCACTCTAAGACTCTCATAATAGGAGGAAAAGATGATGACATCACCTTAGTTTTGAAAAGCAGAAAAGAAGTGAAATTAATTTTCAAGATATTTTAAATATATTTTATTTATTTACTTATTTGAGATAAAGAGGTGGAGAGCGAGAGGAAGGTAGAGGAGAGACACCTCAGGGCCTTCAGCCACTGCAACGAACTTCAGAAGCATGTACTACTTTGTTTATCTGGCTTTATGTGGGTACTGGGGAATTGAACCGGGATCCTTAGGCTTTGTAGGCAAGAGCCTTACCAGCTGAGCTATCTCTTCAGCCCTCATGATATATGTTATCTGACCCAATATAGACAAAATATCATCTTAGTGTGTGACAAACATGAATGTAATTAATGAGCACGTCAGGCCAGGTGGCGTTTGCCTTTAATCCCAGCACTCAGGAGGCAGAGGTAGGAGGATCACCATGAGTTTGAGGCCACCCTGAGACCACATAGTAAATTCCAGGTCAGCCTGGGCTAGAGTGAGAACCTACCTCGAAAAAAAAATGAGCATGTCTGGTGTCTTATTTATTATTTTGGTGTTCTGTCTTGGAAATCTGGTGTCTTTTGTCCTTACGGCACATTACCAGCTTGGAGCAGCCACATTTCATGGGCTCTGTGGCCACACATGCCTGGATGGCTCAGCTGTAAGTCACAGGCTCTTATCATTTCTTCCCCCAAGGTTTCAGAGTCATTCAGGATCTATAGCAGGATGCCCAGGAGAGAGCATCTCTCATCGACCTGTTGGGGCCTCCTAGGTACTAATCTATCTCATTGTCTATGTGTCCTTTGTTCAATCTCCAATAATCAATCTTTGGTCTCTAAAATGCCCATTGCTTGCTTAAAAAGGAGTTAGCCTTTGGAATGGTTTCTATACTTTTGTTTTGCTTGGGTGCCAGAAGGCTAGTCTTCTTTATACTTCTTCATACCTCCTTTCGCTTATTTGTTTTTTATATATTTATTTGCAAGAATAGACTATGTGTGTTTGTGTGTGTGTCTATGTATGTGTGGGTCTGTGTGTGTGTGTGTGTGTGTGTGTGTGTGAGAGAGAGAGAGAGAGAGAGAAAGAGAGAGAGAGAGAAAGGCCTGACAGGCTCTCTTGCCACTGCAAAAGAACTCTAGACATATTTGCAACCTTGTGTATCTGGCTTTGTGTATGTACTGGAGAATTATACCCAGGCTGTGAGGCTTCGTAAGCAAGTGCCTCTAACTGCTGAGCCATCTCTCCAGCCTTATTTGTTTTTAACACAAAATATTTTGAGGAAACAAGTTGATAATATAGATCAGGAGATATGAGGAAATGTCCATTTTCTTTGACCAGGTAATTTTCTAAGCAAACTATCTTGAATGCAGAGGTTTCATGCTCAGAGATGCTTATCAAGGCATCATGCTTACAATGAAATAATTGGATACAACCTAGAATGTTCCATATTTTTATTGCAATTATAGACAAGGAGCCCAGTCTAAAGAGTGGGGTGTCATGCAGCCGTTTAAAAGAGTATCAGATACTTGCCACACCGGAGACTTTTTTATGTTAAAATGTGAAATGTTCGTGCAGAATTATAACTACAAAAATATCTCAGCACAACAAAATGACAGAAAGTAAGCCCACCAAGGAGTTTAAAGCAGTCGTTATCGTTAGTAGTGATAGGATGATGAGCAATTTTCCCATTTTTCCCCTATTTCTCTGTGTTTTTTTGAAATGCATTGAGCTCACCTTCCTTTCATAATAAAATAAGCTTTATTAAAATAAATCAACAATGTTATGGACAAAAAAATCTTTAAAAAGCAATTAAAAAGTTTTTGCTATTGCATGTTGTTGGAAAATCGTTTAGTGATGCCTATAGGTTCTGGTGGGTTTGGGGGGGTGGAGAAGAGAAGAATTGTGGGCAGAAAGGTTCCTCGCCTGCCAGGGGCAGATTTGCATTTTGCACACTGCTGTTTCATTTCTAACGACTTGGAAAGTCTTTGGCTGGAGCCTGGGGCTGGGGCTGCTCCTGGTACAAAAAGCTGGTCTGTGAGGAAGACCTTTCTTCTGTGTTGTTGGCACAACAAACTCTTTCTTCAGCCTGCAGCTACAAAATGGACACATTCAGTGCCCTCAGGAAGGGGCTGGACAAGGACTCTCTAAGTCTGAAATTAAGTGTCAGCTAAACACAAGTATTTTTCAATCTCCTTGGCATCTGACTCCTTGTCTTGGAAGTTTGAAACCCTGAGGACTTCCAGAGGCTTCAGGCTGTAGAAGGGAACCCATACCTTTGCTTATTTCAAACTAAACTCAGAGGAGGGCACTTTCGCTGAGGTACCTTATGACAGAGATGCTTAATGTACCCACTTCATAGAGGGTGAGATTGAAGTTCAGAGAAGCGAAGAAAGATGCCACAGGAGTCTTCCAATGTGGCAGCCATGGGGTTGAAACTTAGGTCTAGTTGGCACCAAAGTTCACTTCCCTGTGTGACACTGTTGGTCTCTTATTCACTTGCTTCCCCCTGTGGGGGCTGCAGGCATGTGCGAATACCCTGCCAGATACAAAACCAGGCTGTTGAGCTGGTTCTCAGTGCCTACCTATAACCAGCACCATAAACCTGCTCCAAATGGGCACCATTGGAAATGCGCAATTCCAAGGTAGAGAGGAGGTTTAGCTAAAGAGGGGATTCTTACAGAAAGGGACAGGATGGGCAGTCTAATGGGTAGGGCTTATTTGGAATGCAAGCATCCTTCCAAGATGAGCAACCCAACCCAAGCTCACGGTGGCTCATGTTTCATCCTCTTCTGACAAGGACCCACAAAGGGTCCTGTGTAGTCCTCAGGAAAAGGGGTCTTTTTTTGTGCGGGCAAGCACAAGACGAACGATGCTTGCCGAGGGAGATGGAAGAAGACCCGAAGCCGAGCTGCAGACATGAGAGCTGTCAGCGTGATTCACAGAGTAATTATAGAAGAATACACTGTAAACTATTAGGAGATGATAACAATAAGTCAGGACTGACTCACGGCTTTGAGAACTTGGGGCTGCCACTTACCTGCTCATCCCCGAAGTCTGTAAACCAGTATAATGTGAGCCAAGCTTGGCAGCTGGATTCAAAGGAGATAGGTCTATTATCCCTTTTTACATTAAACTGTGAGAATCCAGCGACAAGAAAATATAAATGCAAGCAGTTAAGCTAATATCACCACTAACACCCAGGTAAAATGATAATTGCCAGACACCTAAAGTCCCCAGAAATGAGATGTATTCAATCCATTAAAAGCTAGAAACAGGAACTGGAGAGATAGCTTAGCAGTTAAAGCACTTGCCTGCAAAGGCTAACAACCTGGGATTGATTCCCCAGGACCCACATAAACAGATGCAGTGGCATATGCATCTGGAGTTTGTTTGCAGTGGCTGTTGTAGTTTCAGTGGCCCTGGGGTGCCCCTTCTCTCTCTCTCTCTCTCCCTCTCTGCCTCTGCTTGCAAATAACTAACTAACTAAATATTTTTTTTTAAAGTTTTTTGGTTCATTTTTTATTTATTTATTTGAGAGCGACAGACATAGAGAGAAAGACACATAGAGGGAAAGAGAGAGAATGGGCGTGCCAGGGCTTCCAGCCACTGCAAACGAACTCCAGACGCGTGCGCCCCCTTGTGCATCTGGCTAACGTGGGACCTGGGGAACCGAGCCTCGAACCGGGGTCCTTAGGCTTCACAGGCAAGCGCTTAACCGCTAAGCCATCTCTCCAGCCCGTATTTTTTAAAGCTAAAAACAAACCCAGGGTGCAGTTGATGGTGGTGTCTCACTCTAACTTAAGAGTGCAAAGATAGGAGGAGGTCAGGATGGCTGGAGTACCTACTGCGTGTTGGGTAATTTACACCCCTTGTACTGAAGCCAATTCTCACAAAATAGCAGGCAGGGAAGCTTGGTCTGCCACCGAATGGAAGAAAGTGGTTTATAGAGACTAAGCGGCTTAGGGCAGGTCACAGAGACTGCTGAGTGTGTGGGTGGTGGGTTTCAAAGCCATAGGATGGGCTTCAAGATCTACACATTTTCTAACACACTGGGATAAATCTTTTTCGTTTTTTATTGTGCATGTGGTACATGTGTGTATATGTGTTCATGTATGTGTATGTGTGTGTGCGTGTGTGTGTGTGTGTGTGTGTGTGTACACATGTGTCTGCGTGAATGTGGAGGCCAGAGCACAATCTTGAATGTTGTTCCTTAGAAAGACCGCCTATCCTTTTTGAGACAGAGTCCCTCATTGGCCTGGAGCTTACAAATTAGGTCAGACTAGCTGGCCAGTAAGCTCCAGGACTGCCTCCACCTCCCTGGTGCTAGGATTACAAACACATGCCATGCCTGGCGTTTGACACGGGTGCTGAGGATTAAACTCAGGTCCTCAAGCTTGCAAAGCTAACCGTCTGATTTATATCTTAAGCAGTTGAAGAGTTCAGCGAGTCTGTTACATTCAGGACAACCTGAACTTAGAGTTGCAAAGGACATGTGGTGTTACCCCATGGTACCACCACAGTGGTTAAGCAGATGACAGAAGCAGGTCCAAGCAAACCATAAACTCCAGATTAGATGCTGTTGCCACATTTGTACCAATGTAAGGATGGCCAAGGTGATTCCACACTTGGGAATCGCCTATGGACCACAAAGATGAGTGAGACCCAGTTCTTATTTACAAGGAGCCCATGGTTATCCTGGCATTTCCAAACCTACACATTCAAGGGCTGGACAGAAATAATAGGTTCACAGAGGGGAGGGAGGCTAAGTCACAGAGTATCTTTTGAATAGAGGTGACATATGAGTGAGCTCATCATTCAGAGATGGTGAACTATTTATCAGGAAGAAGGTAGAGGCAGCAGCCTGAGCTACAGAGGTATGGGAGCACTGGCTATCCTGGGGCCTTTGAGAGGGGAGTGTGCTGGGAGTGATGAGATATGGGGATCATGGGAGACTGGGAACAGGTTGCTATAAGCCATGCATATACCACATGTGCATTGTGAACTCCATCCTGGTCACGACTGTGGGAAAGACACTTCTGGCTGAAATAACGTTGAGAGGCAGAGAGAAAGATGTAGGGAAGGACCTGAAACCCAGGCTGGAGGGAACTGTAACTCAGCTGGCTAAAAACACAGTAGTGAAGGGGTGAGGGGAAAGGGGAGAGGCTCCCTGGAAAGCCAGAAGTAGAAATCAGGGCTGAGCTCAGGGGTGCAAGATGGGCCAGTAGTGGCCATAGAGGGCTGCCCACTGACTCAGAGCTGGACCTCTGGCCTCAGGCATAGGAAAGCCCCAGCCAGCAGCTTCCTTTCTAAGGGCTTCCATGGGGCTCTGTGATATCACTGCACCCAAATCTCAGGATGAGTCTCCATGCTAGCAACCTCTCCCATCTAACCCTCTCTTTCTGTCTTTGCTGTTCATCATTCCACCCCACCCTAAGGTGCCCCCCTTTGTAAACAGGGGCAGCTTTGGACAGTCTCAGACACAGGCCAGCCTCCCGGCGGCTCTTGGTGGGGTCACCTCAGGCTCCCAGAATGATTTCAACGCACATAAATCACTGTGTCTCTAGGTGAGTCAAGGATTCCCCTGAGTCTTCATCTAAAAGGGCCCATGCCAAACCAGATTGGAACCTGAGGCAAAAGGAAACACTGTTAATATTGATGCTGTCAGTATTGGAAACCTGGACCTTTTTGGCCAACATGGATTTTCTTTTGACATTAATTTTGATTTTTTTCTAAAAGTGCCACATTCAAATATATTTTTTTTATTTGTTACTACAACTATTGGCATCCTTTCAAATTGGCCCCTGAGGCAAGTGCAACACCTTTTCCTGGACTAATGTAAATGAGCTCCTACTGTATGCCAGGGGGTTTGCAGAGTGCCCTGCTATTGTTGAGGTGGGTACACCTCCCAACAGCTGTGCAGGGGCCGGTAGTGACCTCCTTCCACAGACCCTGACAGAGATGTTCAGCTGTCCAGGACTGACAAGTGACCACCATTTGCTTGCCAGTGTTCATTCCCTGTCTCCCTCTCTTCCCTTTCTCTTCTGACTGAGCCGCCAAAGCCGGGCTCACTTCATGGCAACGGGGCTTCAGCTGACTGATACAGACAAGACCTGGGCCATCAGATTTGTCAGTGTGCTCGTGGCCCGGGGAAGCTGGGAAAGTGCTCCATCTACACAGACGGCCTTGGTCTGCAGACAGAACTGCTCCTAGAGTGGAGAAGGGTGATTCATCAGGCTGCCTGGACTAGATGGAAACATCTCTTTAATGTTTCCATCTTTCCTTTCTTCTAATCTGGGCTCCTGGCTGTGTGCTCCCGGGATACCCTGTCCCCTCTCGGAAGACTGTGGATGAAAAGTGGCCCCAGGGAACCTTGGGACCTGACTTGATTTCCAGCCAGCATATGTGAGCACATGGTCAGTGAGTGGTGTTAGCCCGGATGAAAGCAGAAAGCGTTTGGGCTGTGCAGTCTGGGAGGCCTATGTTCAATCCCTAACTCCATCGTGTAGCCGATTTCGATGGCTACCATGGGTTGAATTCCACCTGCTAGAACAGATATGCAAAACTTTAAGAGGCCAGGTGCTGCCTGGAGCCCAAGGCTGAGTGAGAAGGCAAGATCAGCAATGCCCGACCACTCCGTTGCCAGGACCCTAAGGCCTCTGGAAACACAACTGTACTTCTTATCTAGTGTCTATGTGACCCTTACCACACATTAAGTCTATCTTCTCAAGGTACAAAACCTTCCTCCTTTCTTCAAAAGTCTACAGAAGAAGGGTATTCCCCTTTTTCCCCCAAGAACAAAGACCTTAGCTTTAGAAGCCCACCATGTTCTTCCATGGCGTACAGCCCCTCCCCCACCCCAGACACATACCTAATGCTCCTTTCCCCTAAAGAGAAATTCATTTCAGCCTTTCTTTCTTTTAATAATTTTATGCCACCTGGGCCCTTTGTACAACCTTGTTCATGAGTCTTCACTGGGACTGCGCATTTTATAGGTGGGGAAACTGAGGTTCCAAGGAATGCTGCTGTTCACAGACATATAGTAGTAGATTAACCTTGATTAGTCTGATATCAAAATGCTTTTAATGCACGGTTCTTCCGAGTTAGGAGACCTGGGGCAGGTTTTGTGGTCCATGTGGCTGTTCTACTCTGCTGTCTTAAAATGTAACGCCCAGCTAGGTATAGTGGCTCACATCTATAAGCCCAACACTCAGGAAGATGGGCCTGAGTTTGAGGCCAGCCTGGCTTACATAGCAAGCACCAGGCTAGCCTGGGCTATAGAAGGAGAATCTTTAAAAACAAAGAATTTTTATTTTAAAAGGGAGGAGAAAGCAGCCCCTGGCAATGAACAGGTTCTGATAAAACTTAACTTTAGCTGGATTTGTCTCACAGGCCACACTTTGCTGACCTCTGCTGTGCCTGTGGCAAAGTGAAGCCAGGGATGCCACTCATATTGTAAGAAGCCATCTTGACAGCTGAACAAACACTGGCTGACAGAAAGTAGTGCTCAGAGAGCGTCCAGCACAGGGCCTGGCCCTCACAAAAGTGGGGGTCTTTTGTTTCCCTCCTGCTAGGCAGGGCTGACTCCTTTTCCTCTGGCTCCTGACATGCCAGCAAGGTTGGAACTATGCATTTGATATGTTTTTAGCTGCCTCAAGAAGAGATAGAACCAGGACTGGAGAGATGGCTACATGGTAAAGGTGCTTGCCTGCAAAGGCAAAGGATCCAGGTTTGATTCTTCAGTATCTACGTATCTACATAAAGCCAGGTGGTGTGTATCTGGAGTTTATTTACAGAGGCTAAAGGCCCTGGTGTGTCCATTTGCACTCATTCTCTCTCTCTCTTTCTCTCTCTCTCTCTCTTGCCTCTTTCTTATTCTCTGTTAAATAAATAAATAAATAAAATATTTTAAAAAGAAGAGATAGAGTCAGACTTGGCAGTGGTGACATTTGGATGGCTATCTGGTGTTTTACTGGAGGTCATTTGTTAACAAAAGCCTCCCCCACACCCCTGCATTTCATAACTGTGATTCATTAACTCCAACTGCTGGAATTGCAGGTAACGCACAGAGTTGCATTTTAAACAGGCAAGGATGACTGCTTTAAAAGTGGCCCATCTAAAAAGGTTAACATTATAAATGCATCTTAAATGCCTAATACATAACCAAACGCCACAACTATGAAAACGTCAGTAACATTGAAACTCCGAGAACACACACACACACAAAAAAAAAAAAAAACACACACACACAAAAAAACCAACAATAAAAATACAGGTCACCTTTGCTCTCTGTATGCTGTGGTTTATGACAGTCTGTTCTGCCAAGTCAGGCTGCCAACTGCTAGAAAGATGCCATTTGTGTCCCTGGGGACCAGTGGTCTCTGTCTAGATGCTATGGGCTAGAAGAGGAAATACTCCAAGGAACTGAAGGGAAGACTGTTGTTGTGGCTGGTTTCAGACTCTGAAAGTAATGGTTTCCTCTGATGAAAACAGGAAATGGTAATTGTTCTGTCCTTGCCTTACTCTCTTCACTTCAAAGATCTAGAAATTTCTTTTCTTAAAAAAGTAAAAATCTTTGAGCAGGGCATGGTGGCACATGCTTTAATCCCAGCACTCAGGAGGCAGAGGTAGGAGGATCACCATGAGTTTGAGGCCACCCTGAGACTACAAAGTGAGTTCCAGGTCAGCCTGGACTAAAGTGAGACCCTACCTCAAAAAGCCAATATAATAATAATAATAATAATAATAATAATAATACTTTGGAGCTGGAGAGATTGCTCAGTGGTTAGGGCACTTGCCTGCAAAGTCTGATAGCCCATGTTTCATTCCCCAGTACCCACGTAAGCCAGATGCACAGAGTGGCCCATGCATATGGAATTGGCTTGCAGTGGCTGGAGGCTTGGCATGTCCACACTCTTTCTGTGTCCCTGTATCACTCTGCTTGCAAATAAATAAAAAATTTAAAGTAACTACTTTTATTCATTTACAAGGATAGAGAGAAGGGAAGGATGGGTATCCCTGGGCCTTTTGCACTGTAAATGAACTTCATTTGCATATGCCACTTTGTGCATCTGGCTTTGCATGGATTCTGGAGAATTGAACCCTGGCCACTTAACATGCTTTTAACCACTTGGGTCATTTTCTCACACCGAGTTCTTAATTAACTAAGAACTCCTCATATGTGTTATATACCTTCTGCCTAGCACGTTGGCCAGTGCATGGCACACAGAAAGGCTCAAACAAACACTCATTGAATGATTACACCGCCTACTATCTTCCCTCCCCCCATCTTCTTTGTTTCTTTTTGGGGGCCTTGAGATTGGCTAACCTTTGGTTAGATAAATGCAAAAACATTTAGATACAATTTTTCCTCAGGCATGACAAGTTTTGGGGAAAATGATGTTAGTGAGAAACTTTTCGGATTTGAAGAAATGAATGCCTAATAGAATATTAAGATTATCAATGGTCTTGGGAAGAGAGGCATTTCTGATGCTTCATGTAGGCTACAGATGGGGGAGGGGTCCTACTTTCCAGCCAGTTTTGTAGATGTGACTGGATGTGCTGGCGGGATCAGATGTGAGCAAAAGCCTGTGACTGAGTGAGCACGTGCATGTGTGTTTGCGTAGGTAAGCCTGGCCCAGGACCAGAGAAGACATGAGACATACCCAAGGAGCTTCATTTACAGAGCCCACATCTCCTTGAAACTTAGTGCCCACCACTAACCCTCATTTAGCTTTGAGGTAGTCACGGGTATAGAGGGAAAGGGCAAGGCTTAAAATGTAGGTCAAAAAGAAGAGCTGAGACCCTTGTCCTAAAGGACCTTTACAGATGAGCTTGGCTTTCCTCAAGTTTTAAATTTCCAGGGATCTTGAGGGTCATCTAATCCAGTGGTAATCAAATATTAACAGGTATCTGAATCTTTTAGGGGAGAGCTTATTAAGCCTCTAGAGTCTCAGGCTCTATTAGGGATGGGAAGGCAGTGAATTGGAATCTGTGTTTTTAACAATCACACACCTCCTTGCCATTCTAGGAAATTCTGATGAGGGTTGTCCCAGCTCACCCATGGAGGAAGTCTTGTAATGGCCTTGCAGTGCGTCATCCAAATCAAGTCACCCTGGAGAATGAAATGGATGTGTGATCATTTGACTTAGGGATTGGGACGCTGATCCTGTCAGGGTAAATGCCACGCCCACTTGTTTTCCAGGTGCCTATGGTGTTTGTGGGTTATAATGCTGGAGCTGAGTCGTTATGATAGAGACATTATGATCTGTAAAGCATCTGATATGTGGTTCTTTGTTGAAATCGTTTGTCTCCCCTGGCTTATTGTTCAGTAACTCTTTATCTTTTCCGCCATGAACAGAATATGTCCTCCCTGCCACTGGTGTTGGGATTAGTCATGAGTCTTCCCTTGAGTGATGGGATATTGGGGGACATATTACTTGTGCCAATGGCTGTGCTCTCATGTTGCTCCCTCATTTCAATGATAAAAGCATGCCTACCCAGCCTGTCAATCCAAGGAGAATAAAAGGGTATTTGGAGTAGACCCAAACCCAACCTGTTTATGTAGCCACGCCTAGCAAAGCTCATTCTAGATACATGCCTACCCACAGACTTAAGAGCAAGTATCATTGTTGGTAAGCCACTGAATTTGGAGGTTACTTGTCAATTAATGTTACTGTGGTAAGACACTATTAGTAATGATGTTTGCAAGCATAGCCTGGGTGTGTTCGCCTTAACTGTACTGTAACTATCCTCTTGCACTTGACACGTGAGGCCCCAGAGGGCTCAGTTTTGACCAATCACTTGTTGGGCAATACCTGGGTACTTCGCTGGGTTGGATAATCTAGACTGGATGATGGATACATACTCATACAACTTTTAAATGTTTATTCTGTGTGTGTGTGTGTGTGTGTGTGTGTGTGTGTGTGTGTGTGGCGGGTCACACCAGGGTCTCTTTCCGGTGCAAAATAAATGCCAGATGTTTGCATTCCTTTTTGCATCTGGCTTAACATGGGTGCTGGGGAATTGCACCTGGCCTGGCAGGCTTGGTAAGCAGGTGCCTTTAACTGATGAGCCCTCTTTCCAGCCCCAGTGGTACAATTTTTAGAAGAGGTGTGCTTTGTGGTCCTTGAGGTGAACTGGAGGGCCCCTAGGTAGGTGGGGATGCAGCTGAGGGTTTGCCCTGGTTGCTGATGCCCCGCCCCTTTTCAGACACACATCTCTTGTTTCCCACCCACTCCTCCACTTCTCAAGAAATAAATAATCAGACAAATGTAAGTGAAGGGAAGTAACACCCAGAATAATTACATAGTCATCACGTATTTTGATTCAAACTTAATGTTGCTTAGCAAAAGAAAATGTGCTGTGAATAAACAAAGACCAATTCATCCTATCATCAAGTGGCAGGTGACATGAGCAGAAGGTGGCCTTAACACTTCTGAAAGCCTCCACAATACCACTGACACAGTACACAAGGGTGGGGGTCCTCCCTGGAGATTTCATGTGAGGAAGCTAGCAAAGCCAGTGGGCCACCTGTGAAATTCTTACTTTGTGCTAGGGATTTAAACTGCAAGCCCACTTTCTGTGAAGAAGGGTGCCCTTGTGTTAGGTAGTGCATATGGATGGGATTACTTATGTATTCAGTGTGTTTGTAACTGTGTGGATTTTGTATCTCTATTTGGGTCTGTATGTCTTCACGCACAAGTACATGGGCTTTAGTGTGGTTTTAACATGTGTATGTTTTCTGATACAGTTAGGACTCCTTTTTTCAGAATTCTACATTCTTTTTAAAAATATTTATTTATTTATTGAGAGAAAGAGAGGGAGAGAGAAAGAGGCAGATAGAGAGAACGGGTGCACCAGGACCTCCAGCCACTGCAAACGAACTTCAGATGCATGTGCCACTTTGTGCATCTGGCTTTAGGTGGGTCCTGGGGAATTGAACATGGGTCCTTAGCCTTTGCATGCAAACGCCTTGCCTGTTGAGCCATTGCTCCAGCCCCCCAGAACTCCTCTTTTAGTCTTTTGCTGACTTGAGGGCTTGTCATTCCTGGAGATTGCATGACTCTTTTGCTCTCTATGGACCCATTAGGTCTACATTGTTACTGTGAGTGATAATAATGTGCTTGGGCCAGAAATGCTGCAGCTCTGTTTGGAGGGCTTGCAGGATGCACAGCTAACTGCTCTTCATGTGGTTCCATGTCATCGTATTTTCATGTAGTAGGCACCTTATCTTCTCCACAGATCCCCTCCATGCATCCTCATCAATTCTAGATTGAGTCTGTTTACATGGCTGACCCCAGGATAGAAGACAGTCGGTTGGGGCGGGCTGGACAATGTTCTGGGGAGACATCATCTTAGACAAACCTGAGGTCCTAGGATGCTATTCAATGAGACCAGAAGGTCCTTTGTCCAAGAGGCATGCACATATTCTGATTCAACAGGCGTGCCAAGTACAGAAGTAGCTTCAAGCAAATGGGTCTGAGGGGAAAGAAGGGGACTGAGACCAGCCAAGGACCAGAGGCCAGCCATCCAAATCAGGAAGGGAAGAAAGCAATGCGGGTTAGGAAATGGCTACAAACACTTTAGAGTGGCCCAGGTCTCTGGTGGGTCAGGTTCAAGTAGCTCATGGCCAGCCAGCCAGGAACTGTTTGCATATTCAGGTTGGGGCCAGGCAGAGTGTAAACAGCCCACATCCAGAGAACATTCCCTACCAAAGCCCATTACCCTCCAACCACTCAAAGGAGCCCTGTTCACCTCCTCCTTCCTAGTTCTTTCCAGTGCAAGTCTCTGTTTCTGGGCTGTTTTTACTGGCTTCTCCAGGAACGTGTTCATCTTCCCTGGATGTTTAATCTCCTGTGGACATTAGCTGCCTGCAGTTCAAACCACTCTAACTGACATGTGTCACGACCACCTGACCTTATAACTGACTTTTGAGTGTGTTCCCACTTTATCTCTCTGGCCAGATGGAAGGCTCTGTGGACACAGGGTGTGTGCTCTGTTTTCTTCCACGCTGTTCACTCAAGTCATTTCTTCTGGCTGGGTTGCATTGTTGGGACCAGGCAGGTGATTCAGCTCAGCCTCCTGCATCCTCTGGCTTTGAAACTCTATGTAAGCCTCCTTGCTCCATGTCTCACAGGCTCCATCCTGCTGAATTCTCCAACCAAGACAACCCCAATCACCAGCAACTCCGCTATCACCAATGTACACATCATGTGTGAACCTATCACTTTTCCATGGACAATGCATGCAAGGACCCTACAGAGACCTCTGCATCAGTTACTTTCTCGCTGTCGGAACAAAATGCCACTCCCCACAGAAGGAACTTAAGGAAGGAAAGGGTTTATTTTTCATGTAAGTGAAGACTGTAACGTCTTGAGGGAGTACCCATTACAGCAGGGAGGCATGGCGGGCCTGGGCAGGAAGTCCACGTCACATCTTCACACCATCTGGGAGGAAGTAGAGAGATTGCATGCTGCTTGCTCAGGCAGTTTTCTCCTTTTTGTACAGTTAGGTTGGTGCGTCCTACAGACACTAATTAGTCTAGAAAATCCCTCACAGACACGACCATAGATTTATTTCCATGGTGATTCTCAAGGCTGTCAAGTTGACAACCAGAAATTAACCATCACAACCTCCGAGGCACCCCCATGCCTTTGCCTATTTGTTCCTGGGCGGCTCTTTGCCTGTCTCACTGTTGCGTGTGCTCTCCACTCTTTTGGGGTTGGATTAGCCTACACCTCTTCTTTGAAGGCTTCCTAAGTTCCCAAGCTTAGTCTACATCCCCTGTGGGACCTAGTTCCTGCCTCATGGAGCAATGAGCACATTGTGGTAGTTTGAATTCATGTCCCCCAGTAGACTCAGTGCACAGTGCTTGAGCTCTGCCCGGGGTTCCCAGAGTGTGATTGCTTGTGGGACTGGTGGTGGTCTTTCTCCCTAGGTGGATTTGGTAAAGGGAGATAGCTTCTTCTACCATTGCAGAACCGATCCTGGAGCTATAAGCCGAAATAAATCCTATCCCCCCCACAAATTGTGTTTAGTTTGGAGGTTCACCCTTCATTGTGGAGCTGACTACAACACACATGCTTGTGTCAGAAGCTGTTGCTGTCAAACTGGCCATGTTGACTCCTGCCTGCTAATCCTAGCTTTCAGTAGGCTGATGCAGGAGGAGTGTCATGAATTCAAGGCCAACCTAAGCGACAAAGTGAGTTCAAGGATAGCATGGGCCACTGAGTGATACCCTATCTTAAAAAAACACAAAACCAAACCTAAAACAGCCAAATGTCTAACTTCCCCAGCAGAGAGTTCTTTCGTAGCTGGGCCATGTCTCTGCCTGTCCCCCGCACCCAGCCCAGAGAAGACTTTTCACTCAAAACCTTTGAGCCAGTCTCTGGACCACCAGCTGTTAGAGAGGGAGAGAGTCCCTTCCTGAAGCAGGAGAGCAGAGGCAGGAGAGGAGCAGGTGTCCATTACTGGGTGCTCAGCAGCGGGTCTGTCCTTCCTGAGTAGTGAGGATGCTTACAGCAGCAGTAGTCGCCAGTCACACACAGGGTACCTGATGGCAGTCACTGTGACCTGACAGGGAAACTGCCTCAGAAGCGCCCATCCCAGTCTACAGCCCTACAACCCTGAGTGTACCAGAGCTCATCTGGTCACAGAAGCTAAGTAGGGTCCAGCCTGGTTAGTACTTGGCTGGGAGAAAAGTCTGCCTCAGACCATATGCCCCTGGAATATAACTGTTTGAGGCAGGAGCTAGTAGGGGAAAGGTCTGGTGACAAGAATTTAGTTAGAATCCTGAAAGGCATTCTACTATCACAGAACCTCAAGCGATGAATTTAATCTCTCTGGGCTTTTGTTTCCTTGTCCCTCGGTCCCTGCTGGGTTAGGATTAGATGAGACATTACAGCAATGTTCATTGGCTTCTGGACCATCCTGGATATTTCTGCAGTCTCTCCTTCCACCGAAACTCATTTACATCATTTGAAATGTCATTAACCCATGGCTTCAGGAATCTCTTTATTTCTAGTGAGTAGTTGGGGACATGCACCATGTTTTAGCTCTGTGTTCATCTACGTCTTCACATGTACGTGCCAACATGCACTCACTGAATGAATGAGTGAGCTAATATAAATTGTTCATTGGAGAGGTTCATGCTGCTAATGTAGTGTGAACTTTGTTTTGTTTTATTTTGGACTAAGGACAGCATTTGGAATTAGCAAACTAATGAATATCTTAAAGCAAAATTTAAAGAAAGTTTAAGAAGAACATTCCAATTTATAAACCACTGAACTCCTGATAAATGACCTCAGTGTTTCTTGCTAGAGGCCTTGCTGGGGAGACTGTCTGGTGCAGATAAGGGTAGTTTGTAATTAGTAAGTGTCCATTTGCATTTGCATGTTGCAAGGTGCTCAGGTTCTTAGAGCACATCTGTTGTCCAGAGTATACTAAAATTTACTCCACTAATGCTGGAGATTAGCAATTTTATACTTGGTAACATTCTTTCCTGCAATCCTTCCACAGAATATTTATTGAGGTACTACACTAAACACAGCATTGGTTAAACAAGGCCCTCCACTCACATATGCATGATGATCTAGCGACAGGGCAGTATGGCATAAAAATTAAAACAGCCTGGAGTGGTGGTGGCCCACACCTTTAATCCCAGCACCCTGGAGGCTGAGGTAGGAGGTTCGCCTTGAATTTGAGGCTAGCTTGAGACTACGTAGTGAATTCCAGGTTAGCCTACGCTACAGCCAGAACTTACCTTGAAGAAACAAAAATAAAACAACAACAAAAGAGAATTTACAACAGGGGTATGTACTCAGGACTCTGGTGGCTGGGAAACTTTTGACTGGGTAGTCAAACTCTAGGGAAAGGGAAACCCAGACAGAAAGCAAAGCTGATCCAGAGGCCTCGAGGAGGAAAATAAGTGGTCAGAATCAATTAGTGGGCAAGAGGGAAGAATAATGGAAATGAGGTTGGAAAGGGCAGGAAATATTGAGTTGCAGAGGGTGTCAAAATCCCTTGGCTTAGATTTTGCTTTTAATGCAACAGGGGGCTTAAGCAGGAGTGAGCTGAGATGTGTGTGTGTGTGTGTGTGTGTGTGTGTGTGTGGTGGTGGTGGTGGTGGTTTGAATGCTCCCTATAGGCTCCTGCATTTTAACACTAGGTCCCCTGCTGTGGTGCTGTTCTCAGAAGGTTTTGTGGGATCTTTAGGAAGTGGAGCCTTGCAGGAAGTGTCTCCCTGAGAGGGCGGGTGAGCCTTGAGGTGTTATGCCCAGCTCCTCCCCGGATTGTCCCCTGTGCCTCTTAGGCTACAGTGTGCCCATACTCGGTCCTGCCATGCTTCCTCTGCTGTGATGGACTTTGTTATCTGGATCTATAGGTGTAAATAAACTCCTTTTTTTTTTTCATGAATTGCTTATTTCATCCCACCAACGAGAAAGTAATTGATATAGTATGTGTTTGTCTGGCCGTGCGTGCGTGCGTGTGTGTGTGTGTGTGTGTGTGTGTGTGTGTGTGTGTAGAGGCCCAAAGTTGACATCAGCTGTCTTCCTCAAGTGTTCTTTATCCTACTTATTGAGAAAGGATCTCTCATTGAACCCAAAGCCCACTGATTCAGCTAGTCTAGCTAGTTAGTTTGTCCACATCTGTCTACCTCCTGGGAATTACAGGCACATACTGGCACACTTGGCACTTACTTGGGTCCTAGGGGTCCGGCCTCAGATACTCATGCTGAGCAGCAAGCACCTCACTGAGTGAGCCACTACTCTGTCTCTTCCAGAGCCCCCCTGGTTCTTGCATAGGGACATGGGATAGAAAGGATGCAGGGATGGAAGCCTGAGAGCAACTGGAAGGCTAATTTAGATAACTAATGAGGAATGTTGGTGAATTAGAGTAAGGCGTTAGCAGCAGGCCTGGGAACATGAGGCATCGGCGCACATTTCTAAATTGTTTTGGAGCCAGAATCAATAGTCCTTGCTGGTCTATTGCCTAGGGGAGATGGCAAAGGGTCAAGAAGGAGTAAAGGGCACTCAGAAATAACATGGTCTGTGGCATGGTGAGCAGTGGGGGATCCTTTCTGAGATAGGGATACTCTCTGAAGCAGGAAGAGAAATGTTGGGTGGTCTCAGTGTATATGAGAATGTGGGTCCATGTACACCCATGCATATGGGTATAAGTGTGTGGCAGAGGCAGAACTGTTCTGGAATCAAGAGTTTTGTTCAGACCATGCCAAGTCTGAGATGTCTGCCAGCCGTCCATGCAGAGATGTCAAGCTGGCCATTGCGTATTTGTGAGTTGAGCACTGAGAAGTGATTAAAACTGGAAATACAGACCTGGGAGCCATTTGCATATAGATTACCAATGGTGAGGGATGTAGATAAAGAGAAAAAGAGACCTTGACAGCACTCTGAGACACTCTAATATTTAGAGTTTCAGGGGGGAGAAAAAAAGTGGAACTTGCAAAGGCCTACAGGGAGAGGCCAGTAAAGCGGGAGTGGCCCCTGGGCAGGATCAGTGACCAAAGCCAAGAGAAGAAAGCGTGCCAGGAAAGAAGGGTGAACAGAGTCAGCTCCTGCTGGGAAGCCAGCAGCGTGAGGATGGAGAAGTGACGCTTGTGTGGGGCCACCAGAGGCCTTAGCAGGAGGCCTGAACACTGCGAGTGCAATGGTGGGTCCAGAGGATGATGTGGTACAGAAAGGTAGGTGGATAGGGGCACATTTTGATTAAAAGAAGGTTTACTGCAAGGGGAGACTAGACAAATGGAGCAATGGCTGAAGAGTGGGATGAAGTGAGCATGTTACAAATAGAAGGCTTGGGAACAAGCTTGTGTGTCAAAGGAGAGATGCTGGAGGAAGGGAGACACGGGAGGCACATGAGAGGTGGAATGACAAGAGCAGAGTCTTATGGCTGAAAAGATGAATGAGCTCTATGGCATATACACAGAGGTGACTTCAGAAAGGAGCAGGGACATTTCATCCGTAGAAGCAAAGGCCAAAAAAAAAATAAATAAATAAAATTAATTAAATAAAGATGGTTTCCAATAAGCAGCTTTTCAGTATGGAAATCTCACAGTGCCTTTCTAATTGCATTCAAGTATGTGATAAGGTCTGTGGCTGTTGTGTATGAAAATGTGCGGATTTTGAGGGGAAGGATGTAGGAGTTTGAAAACACAGTAGAAAGTGTGAAGCAGATATTTGGAAAAATAGGTAAGCGCACTTGCTCGGAGAGTGTAGTAGGATTGCCAGGCAACACTGAGTGCCAGTTTCAGATTTCTGGCCATGAGTTTCCAGTTAGACCAGCTCTCATGGGAGGCGCATCTTTTCAGAGCAGGCAGAGAGCCACAGCTGATTGTGCTCGGGGCTTGCCTGGTGTGTCAAGAGGAGGCTGAGGTGGCAAAGGGATTAAAGATTTTCTGTAAAGAATGATGACAGAGACCAAACACGCCATCAAAGAATGTAAAGAAAATACTGGGGTTAAAATGGGTAAGGGTCACCAGCTAAAAGTGTCAAAGAATGGCTGAAACAGTTCCCCCAGGAGTGAGTGGGCTGGAAAGTTGCTCTCAGGGTGGACACTTCAAATCAAGTGTCCAAGCATAAGTGATAGGAGAGGAAGGGATTACTGGAGCAACTAAAATTTAGACATTGGAGAAAGCATTCATAGAGAGTTGGAAGTTACTCGGTGGTGGGGGATGGGTTAGGATAATGAGGAGTCAAGTGAACAGAGTCCTGACTTAGGTAAAAGCAACACGCGTGGCTAGATGGCAGTGAAGACTGAAAACATGAATCTCTAAGGCTCTCTCCCTCTCTCATGTGTGTGTGTGTGCATGTAGGTGCACATGTGAGTACATATATGTGCACTTATGAGGCTGGTAAGATTATACTAAATGGAGGAAAAACTGAGCATGTCCCTTAAAGTTGGGAATGAGATATACTCCTGTCACTTCCAGTCAACAAAGAGCTTCTTGAAGTCCTAGCTAGAACAATAAGACAAAAATGTAATATGGAATGAGAGGAAGAAGTCAAACTGTCCTTAATTGCAGACGACATGATTCTGTACTTGTAAGGTTCTTTAAATCTACCAGAAAACTAGACCTAATAAACAAATACTTCTAGTAATTTCAGAGGCAATATTTGTTTTTGTATTCTTTTTAAAAATTTTTTTGTTCATTTTTATTTATTTATTTGAGAGTGACACACACAGAGAGAAAGAGAGAGAGGGAAAATGAGCGTGCCAGGGCTTCCAGCCACTACAAACGAACTCCAGACATGTGCGCCCCCTTGTGCATCTGGCTAACGTAGGTCCTGGGGAATCGAGCCTTGAACTGGGGTCCTTAGGCTTCACAGGCAAGCACTTAACCACTAAGCCATCTCTCCAGCCCTGTTTTTGTATTCTTAAAATAATCAATATGCAAATATTGCTACTTTCAGTACTGATAAGGAACATGGGGAAAAAGAGATTAGTAAAAACATCCCAGTCAAATAATATTTGCAAAAATAAATAAATTATTTAGGAATAAACATAACCAAGGAAGTGAAAGATCTCTATAATGAAAACTTTGAAACAATATAACAAGAAAGCAATGAGGATAATAGGTGATGAAAAGACCTCTTGTGCTCTTGGACTGGCAGTATTAATGTTGTGAAAATGGCTATGTTACCAAAAGCAGTGTACAGATTCAAAGCAATTTCCATCAAAATTCCTCACAGAACTAGAAGAAAACAATCCAAGAATTCATATGAAAACACAAAAGACCACAAATAGCCACAGCAATCCCAAGTAGAAAGAAGACAGCTGGACGTATCTCAATATCTCAAATTAACCGACAGAGTGATAGTGACAAAGAAGACATGGCGCAATTAGGGACACACAGACCAATGGCACAAGACAGAAGATCCAAACATAAACCCATACAGCCTCGACCACCTCGTTTCTGACATGTCTGAAACATTCAGTGGAAAAAAGGGAATCAATTCAATAAATGGTGCTATCAAAACTGGTTATCAGGGCTGAGGAGATGGCTTAGTGGTTAAAGGCATATGCTTACAAAGTCTGACAACCTGGGTTCTATTCCCCAATACCCAAGTAAAGCAAGATGCACAATGTTGTGCTTGTGTCCTGAGTTCACTTGGAGTTGTAGGAGGCCCCAGCACACTCTTGCCCTCTCTCCCTACCTGCCTATCTCTGCTTGCAAATGAATGAATAAATAAATTTATACAAACACTGGTCATTCACCTGTAGAAGAATGAGATTAGAGCTATATATTTCACCTTTTAGAAATATCAATTCAGAATACACCAAAGCCTTAACTTACAAGCTGAGATGCAGAAACTGCTAGGGAAAACACATGGAAGACATGTTTAAGATATGGTCATTGGCAAGAACTTTCTGAACAGAACTCCATCAGCACAAGAATTAGCCCCGAGAATTAACACATGGTGCTACATGAAATTCAAAAGTTTCTGTAAAGGCAACTATCAGGAAAGCAAACAAACTGTTGAATGGGAGAAAAGTCTATGCCAGGTATACTTAAGACAGAGGTCTTATATCCAGAGTTATGAAGAACTCCAAAGATTAAATACTTTCCCCCTTATAGAGCCCCAGCCAATCTCCAGGTAGACTAATGAGATAAACAGACAATTCACCAAAGGAGAACTAACAATAGCCAATAGGTATTCTTAAACATGCTCAATATCCCTAGACGCGAGGGAAAAATGTAAACTAAAACCCACCCTAGTCAGACTGACTATTGTCAGGAAAACTGACAACACATCCTGACCAGGGTGTGAGGGGAAAGAAACTCTTATCCACTGCTGGTGGGAATGTAAACTCCTACAGCTATTATGGACATTAGTATTGCGGTCTCTCAAAACATTAGAAATATGTTGTAGTTACCTTTGTATTGCTGGCACAAGACACCTGACCAAAAGCAGCCTGTGGGAGGAAATGGTTTGCTTTGGCTTATCGCTTCAAGGGGAAGCTCCACGATGGCAGGGGAAAGGACGGCATGAGCAGAGGCTGGGCGTCACCTCTGCCACAGTAGAGAGACTGCCACGGCAGGAGACAGCGCCAAACGCTGGCAAGGAGAAGCTGGCTGTAACACTCATAAACCTGCCCCCAGCAGCATCCCTCCTCAAACAAGACTCCAGTTCCCAAATTGCCCTCCACTGGGGTCCTAGCCTTCAGAACACACAACCTCAGCAGGGGACAACTGATTTAGACCACTACACAAGAGAACTTCCACAGGACGCACTTATACACCCCTGACTCCATATCCTGCTACAAAGATGCTCACACATCCATCTTTATTGCTGTTTTATTCAAAATGGCAAGAAACTGGCTTAAATGCCCACTAATAGATGATTGGACAATGAAAGTGTGTTACATATGCACAAATTTCACTCAGCTGTAAATAAATATGAAACTTGAAGGAAAATGGATGGATCTGAAAAAAAATTATATTAAGCAAAGTGGTCCACACTCAGTATGACCAAAACCACATGTTCTCTCTCCTATGTGGATCCTAGTTTGTTATATTTACATGCATATATGCAAATGGGGGCAAATGTTGGTACAGCCTAAAAAGCTGGAGAGGTGACCAAGAACAGGTAAAAAGAGATGATGAGGAAGGGGAATTAGGGAAGTGGAGCACTGGATGGCGAGGCAGCTGCTGTCAGCCATGGGCTTGTCTCAGCTCTGGCATTAGAGATCAGCGTTCATATGTTGACTTAGAAGCAGGTTTCCCAGGACCTGCTGGTGTCCCACCAGGCTGTGTTCATTCCCACCTCTATAGAAAGTTATTCTACAATTAATTAATTAAATTAATTTATTTACTTGAGAGAGAGAGAGAAAAAGAAAGAGAGAGAGAGAGAGAGAAAGAGAGAGAGAGAGAAATGCAGATAGTGTGAGAGAGAATGGGCATGCCAGGGCTTTTAGCCCCTACAAATGAACTCCAGATGCATGTGCCACCCTGTTTATCTGGCTTTTCGTGGTTACTAGAGTATTGAACCTGGGCCCTTAGGCTTCAAAGCAAGTGCCTTAATTGCGAAGCCCATCTCTTGAGCCCTCTACAAAAAGTCAAAAAGTGATTCTTTCTGCTTCCCATGTCTAGCATGCACCCTGTATGTCTAACCCACTGGTGTTCAGAGTGGCATAGGTGGCAGAGTGCCCGGACACCTCTGTTTACATTGTGAAGTTCCATGGAATATTAACATTTTTAATTCCTTGGCTCATGCCAGGATCAGCTTTTTTCTCAGAGAAAATATGGCTGTGTTACATGTCCATGGGTCCCTGCAACTCCACAAGAGAATAATCACACATAAACTATTTTGAAGGCAACACATTCCTGAGTTTCCATTAGCATTTATTTCCACTTGTTTCATTCTCTGTCACCTACAGCAGTCACTAGCTGACAAGTGGTAGCAGACATTCGAAGTTTAAGAACAATTTATGAAAATACTCCCTAGATATAGAGCAAATTCTCTCCATTAAGCTAATGTGTTCTGGGAATTGGAATGTCTATGATTGTATTTTCATGGTGGAAACGATCTACTTGCCTCTCTGGAATGTTAGTGTTCTAAGAATGCTGGGCTGAAAGACTGCCTAAACACCACCCATTTCTCAAAGCCTGATGGAGACTCACCTTCTCGGCTGAGTCTTTAAAAACTTTTCATATGTACAAGTAGTCTTAATAAATTTGTTTTTCTTAATTTATGTTAGTATTTTTAAAAAATGAGACAAAGAGAGACTAGGCATGCTAGGGCCCCCAGATGCTGCAAATGGACTCCACATACATGTGCCTTTCTGCACATCTGGCTTTACGTAGATACTCTGGAACTGAGCCCAGCTGTTAGGCTTTGCAGGAAAGTGACCTAACTGCTGAGCTATCTCTCAGGCCCTAATGTTTGTTTTGAGACAGGGTCTGACTACGTAGTCCAGGGCAGGCTCAGATTCACAATCTTCCTGCCTCAGTTTCCTCCGCGCTGGGACTTGAGATGTAGACCACCATCTACATCTGCATAGTTTCTCTGTTGAGTGTTTCTAGGTTGTCAACTCTCATGGCTCAGACACTGTGTGGAAAATACTTATTTAATTCCTAATCATATGCCTTTTCAGATCAGTGTGGGGTGAGCCACTGTTTGGCTGTAAGCTCTGCACGCTGCAGCGAGGTTTGGCCTTCTCAGGGCGCCAGTGAAGGCGCAACACCAAGCACTCCCTAGTCATCGACTCCCCTCGCACCCGGGGACCTTGACTACTCCTACCCTTCTGAGAGCCACAGAACTACTGAGAATCCTGATTACAGGGCAGCTTCCCTCGGCAAAAATCCCATTCCCATCCAAAGGAAATTTCACCGAAGCATGGATTAGGACTACTTCTTCAAAATTTGTAAATGTCTTTTTCTTTGATAGAGGACTAAGAAAGGACCTTCTGGGTCTAATGTTAGAGATTCTGTACTGTTTTCTTCTTTCTCTTCCTCCCATCTCTGTCTTGTCTTACTCTGGGTAGAAGAAGCAAATGCTTACTCTCCTTGTCTCTGACATGGTTTCTTTTCCCCTTGTGGTGTGGAGAAAGAATAGTGTGGCTTTAGGTGTTAGAAACAGCATGGGTTCAAATCTCAGCCCTGTTACTCACTGGCTATGTGACTCAAGGCACTCCAGTTCTTGAAGTCTCAGCCAGGCAAATGACAACGCAGAGGCCTTGCTCACAGAGCTAGCGCAGGGGTTCCGCTCTACTGGCCCCTCTCCTCCTGTCTGCCTTCTACATGACCACTACCAAGGACAGGCAGGCTTGGAGACTGACTGGGTGTTTGGAAAGTTTCCATGTCTGAACAAAATGACCTACCTCACTGCAAATGGAAGGGCAAGAAGTCGAAGCTGGCGTTAAGTCAGACACCCTTCTCTTCCCAGGCTGCTGTATTGATCTCTACTGCAAATATTCCTCAGGTGGAGATGTTTCCCTACAGGTCTAATGCTTTCCCATCCCCTGCTCCTGTTTACACAGCCCCCTAGGGACAGCGTCCACTGGGCAATTTTCTCTGCAGGGGCATTACTCACAGGGAACCCCTGCCTCTTTGCACCACCGTCCTCTTACACAAATGGCACTTAGGGCCCATCCTTCCTCCGCCTCCAGGCTGTTCCCATGACTGAGAAATGCTCAGCTATGGCTGTTGAAGTGCATTCAGAATGCAACGTAATTTCCTCAGGTAACATTTTCAAGGGACATTAAAGTCTCAGGAGGCCTGGCACCCTGTATATATGATCGTTGATATTGAAGAGCTTTTGGAAGGTTCTTTTCCTTGCACTCAGAGTAGGGAAATGAAGCTGAAACATGGGGTCCTGGGACCGACGATGGCACCGGAGTTGGAGCACCTGGGTCTGTTCCTGACATCAACCCACCAAGAGGCCATGTGACCAGCAGCAAGCTTGATGCCAGCTCAGTTTTCAACGTTCTGTCTTCTGCCATAAACAGGTATAAATTGGGGCTGAGGAGATAGCTCAATTTCTTAGATGATAAGGTACTTGCTTCGCAAGAATGAGTTAAGGAAATCCAAGTATGATACACGCTTACAATCCCATTGCTGTGGAGGCAGAAATAGGAAGATCTCTGGGGCTCACTGGCCAGTCAGTCTAGCCTACTTGGTGAGTTCCAGGTTCTACTGAGAGACTTTGACTCTAGAAAGGTACACAGCACCTAAGGAATGATACTTGAGACTTTGAGACTGTCCTCTGGCCTTTACATGTGCATGTGCACACACACACACATGCACACTCACACTATGCACTCTCATACACACAATTATCTCTTGATCGACTCTCTCTCCACATCCTCAAAGCGGCATCTAATCACCTTAACTTGGCATTTAAAACTTTCCTCCATACACCCATGAAACTGTTAGCTGTTCTCCTTAAAGTAAATGTCACCTTAGTGTATGGCATCATTCATCCTTCATGACCATCCCCATGGTAGGACTTCTGCCTTCAGCTGCCTCCCTGTCTCATGCCCACGATGCTTACTTTGTATGTTCTTTAAGACACAGAAAAAAATGTCGTCTTCTCCTTTTGCTGTCCAGAGCTATGAGTGACCTTTTCTTTCGGGGAGTCCCATGGATGTCTGAGACACTTTTATGGACCTTGGGTGTTTGGGCTTTGTCATAGAGTTGTGTGAGAGAATGTAGTCCATGCTTGCTCTCTAGGGCCACCCTAGTCAGACACAGAGTCCCTTCAAGGTTGTACTTATCATGTGCATCCAGGATCTCTCCACACTCTCCCAGTAATGGTCCATGAGCACCTTGAGCACCTCTCCTTCACGTCCACTCCATCCACACCACCTCCTGAACTGCCTTCTGTTGCACCTGGGCCATAGCAACGAGTTCTCCATCCTTGCTTCTGCTGCAGCAAGCATGGGACTTAACTATGCAAACCTGACCAAGCCACACTACCCGCCAAAACCCCTCCTGAAATTCTAGGGAAGAATACTCAAGCCCTCAGCAGAGCCTCCCCTGCCTGCCCTCTAGCTCCAGCCCATTAGTCTCCTCTTACGTTGTGCTGTTCCGAAATGAAGAGGCTCTTCTTGGTGCTCTGGACTCCTTTCCATTCCATGGCCAGGCCCAGGCGATTCCTGTGCTGAGGACAGCTGCAGACCCAGCAGTGAGTTGGATGCTGCCCTGCATGTGTTGCTCATAACAGCCAAGGAGCAGCCTGCAAGCGAGAGGCTGCATCTCTTGTATCTTGGATGGGTGTGCGTTCACCATTCGTGAGTTCCACTTGGCAACAGATAAAACCCAGATATAAAGTACCAAATAGCTGTGTACAGACGCATGAGTGGAACAGAAGCAGTTTGGGGTCCAAATCCTTCTGAGCAAACCAATGGTGAGATGGCCCTTAGGTAGGCTTGCTGTCTTGAGAAAACTCCTGTGCCCAGGATTGGTTATGGGGGGTGTTGGGGTGGAGGAGAGGAGAGGGTTTAAAGGCCTGGCCCTCTGCTTTCTAGGATATAACTTGGAGTTTCTTAAGTACACAGCTTTTAAGATTGTACATTACTTGAATGTAGGGACTGTATTTTATTTATCTTAGTTTCCTTTGGCAAATAGTAGAAGTTTTGTAAATGTTTGCTGTAGTGGATTGAATTTGTCCCAATCACAGTCTAAGCCCTAGTCAGAGTCGTTCATTTATTCCTTCAAAACTTACTGAAAGTCTAGTATATTCATTCATTAATTCCCCCATTCAGCATTTTTGCATGCCTACTAGTTACCAGACAATGGGACTACAATAGAGAACAAGGCAGAAGTTCCCTGTTCACAGAGAGTTTCCTGTATAATTAGGAGTTGGGAAGTGAGGCACTATGACCCATGCTGAGGTAGGGGTGAGGGTGGTAGGGGAGGGGGTAAGAAGACTCCAGAGAAGAAATGCCTCTAGACCTGGAACTGGGGGTAGTGGTCAGGGGAGGCTCCCTGGAAGAAATGACTTGCAAGAGGAGACTCAATTGGTGAGCAGGAAAAACCAGAGGTGGGGGACAAGCCCACAGAGTATTTCCTGCCAAGAAGCAGCGTGCATAACCGTCAAAGAATGATGCCCCTCAGGAAGTGAAGGGCATGAGGGCAGATGGATGGAGCTGGCCCGTGTGAGCCCTGGCTTGGGCACAGCAGTCTTGTACCAGACACTTTAACAAGTCTTTTTTCTCGTAAGACTTCAGGCCAGCTCTGAGAGGCCTGAAGATAAAACCTGAGAGAATTCAGTGTGCCCAAGCAAACTTGTCCAGGAGGCCAAAATAAGGGCCAGGTTTCAGATTCATGGGCCAATATTTTTCCCTCCCAGAACCACCTCCAAATTCTGGGCTGTGGGAGAGACCAAACAGCCATGATTGACTGCGTATCTCCGATGATGCTACAGCTCTGGACTCCTTGGCCTGTCTCCACTGCAATTAGGATCTGCTTCTGCTGCCCGGTTGGGGAGCCAAAGAGAGCCAGAAAGGCCACCTCTGTGGGTAGCACTTTTGGCAGTGGAGTGTGTTAACCTCTTGTTTTAACAGTATTCAAATGAGGCCTCCAACCGGTTGCGCTCAGGGCCAACACCTGGCTGCAGGATTTACAAGAAGCTCCACAGGCTGGAGGAGCAAGAAGGCCTCATTATGTAATTAGGGCTTTGGAAAATGAGCGATTATTCTTCAACACTGCAATCAGAGGGCTGGGTGCAGCTTGGGGATCTGGGGTGGTGTGTGTGTGTGTGTGTGTGTGTGTGTGTGTGTGTGTGTGTGTCTCCTCACTGCTATGCATGGAGATGAACACAGCAAGACATTCCTCAGAAGGCCCCACTTGTGAAGGAGGAGAGTGGGCCTGGGCCTGTTTCTTCTCTTAAAGCAGGACATCTATGGAGCACTTTGGGCACTAGCGAGCTGTGGCTCTCAGGCTTGAGTGGGCATTAGAATACTCTAGAGGGCATGCTCAAACACAGAGTAACTGGCCTAGTTCCAAAGTTTGAAATTTGATGGGTCTGGGGTGGGACCTGAGAACTTGCATTCCTTTCTTTCTTCTGTATGTGAATGTGTGTCAGTGGTATGCATGCACATGTATATGTGTTCGTACATGTGTTTGAGGGGGAGAGGCTGATGTTAACTGTCTTTCTCAATTGAACTCCACCTCATTTTTGTTAAAGAGAGAGAGAATGGGTGCACCAAGGCCTCTAGCCACTGCAAAGGAACTCCAGATGCATGTGCCACCTTGTGTGTCTGGCTTACATTATTTCTGGGTAATTGAACCTCTGTCTTTATGCTTCACAGGCAAGCACCTTAACAACTAAGCCATGTCTCTAGGCCCTCCACCTTATATATATATATATATATTTTGAGGCAAGCCCAACAGATTGACCTTTTTATGAAAGTGAGAAAGCAAGAGAGAGAGAGAGAGAGAGAGAGAAAGAGAGAGACAGGGAGAGGGAGAGAGAGGGAGAGAATTGGCACACTAAGGCCTCCAGCCAGCATAATTGAACTCCAGATGTGTGCATCACCTTGTGTGCATGTGGGACCTTGCTCATGTGTTATCTTTTGTGTCTGGCTCATGAGGGATCTAGGGAGTCAAAGATGGGTCCTTAGGCTTCACAGGCAAGTGCCTTAACTGCTAAGCCATTTCTCTAGCCCCTCTACCTTATTTTTATGAGGGCTCCTTCTATCTCTGCATCAGTGTTGGGATTACAGGGACACACAACCATGCCCAGATTCTGCATGGATGCTGGGGTTCTGATCTCAGATCCTCACGATTTGGACACAAGTATGTTACCCACTGATCCATCTCCCCAGCTGCAGAACTTGCATCTCTCACAGGATTCCTCGGGCTGCTTCTGCTGCTGCTCACCGAGGGCTGTCATCAGGGGACCATTCTCCAGAGTGAATTCAGACCCTGACCTTTAGTTTCCTTAGCAAGACCCCACTAAGTCCCAAGGTCAGAACAGCACTTGTCACTCACACAGAGGACACAGCTGAGTCACACAATTTAGGGAGGAGGGGAAGGACAGGTGTTATTCCTATATTTCACAGTAAGACCCTGATGCTCAAGTCACAAGGACTTAGACGTTCATTGTAGAACTGGGACAAAATCCTGTTCTTCTGTTAGTCCTGTAACAGGCTTAGATTTACATGGCTAAACCTTCAGCAATCACTTTCTTTAGTTCAGAGGCATGGGCTGCCACTAGTTAGACACCCACATATACATTCTCACCCTCTTTCTGTGCATCTGGGCAGGCCACGGTCACCTTCTCTCTAGCTGTCACCGTGTGATCTCTGGTGGATGTACTGGACACCGAGGGGCAGGGCTGACCACCCAGGTGCTGCCACGGAGGCTGAGCCACCCTCCCAAGTTTGACATGCCACTTACAGGGTGACTTGGGAGCTCATGAGCACCGGGGCCTCTGAGTACCTGTGTGCAGGAGTCACTTGTTTACTGAGCAATGACCTAAACTTTGTTTGCTACCTCACCGACATCGGGATCTATTTGTTACGGCCTGACCTGCTGTCATTACCTTGACCAGTTCCTTAAGGTGGAAGTATGGCTTAAGGATAGCTTTCATCTGAAGCGTTTGCTTCCTAAAAATGCAAACACCCACCCCTACCCCACCCTTACCAGAAGGGATTCTAACAACCTGTTTTAACCAGTATCCCAGGTAGCTGTTATTATATTCACGGAAGCCTGACAGTCACACTAATTTCAGATCTGGGGTTATTAAACTGTGATCTGTAACCAAATGTGGCCCACCACCTGTTTCTGCACAGTCTGTGAGCTGCATGGATTTCATATTTTTAAATAGTGGAAAAAAAAATCCAAAGAGGGACAGTGTTTTCTAACGAGTGAGAAGTTTATGGGAGCACAGCCATCTTCATTCGTCTGCATTGTCTTTGGGTACATTTGCATCCTTGTGGAAGGTTTGAATCATTGTGACCTGGACCATATGGCCAGCACAGCCAAAGATATTCACTCTTTGGCCCTTTACAGAAAAGGTGTGACAACCTATGCTCTAGGTTCTAACACTCCGTGGTGGCATCCGAGGGGCCACGTGTATCACTGTCATCCTAACCTATGGGCTCTGAGCTTCTTGTGATATGGACACGAGAGAACATATATATATATATATATTTTGTTCATTAATTATTTATTTATTTGAGAGCGACAGACACAGAAAGAAAGACAGATAGAGGGAGAGAGATAGAGAATGGGCGCGCCAGGGCTTCCAGCCACTGCAAACGAACTCCAGACATGTGCGCCCCCTTGTGCATCTGGCTAACGTGGGACCTGGAGAACCGAGCCTCGAACCGGGGTCCTTAGGCTTCACAGGCAAGCGCTTAACCGCCAAGCCATCTCTCCAGCCTGAGAGAACATATATTACCATGCCTTCTCACATTCCTTTAGTAAACATTTATGGGACTCTCTCAAAGTGCTGGGCACTGGGCTATAAAAGAGAACATCATAGGTGAATAATGCATACGCTTGGAAATTATGCTTTTCCATTACAGTGGAGCTCATTATTATGTAAAGGGCTAAACACTAACTAATCTCTAATTACTGTGAAACAATGGCACATGGTATTGCATAGGGATTTTGTAGAAGACGTTAATGGGAAGGAATCCCATTGCAAGTCAAAGTATACCCATTGAAGAGATTTCATTTCATAGGACTGGAAAATAGTAACCCAGGCTCCAGAGATTTTTCAGTAGGTAAGGTACTTTCTATGCAAGCATGAGGACCTGAGTTGGGATCCCCAGAACCCATCTAAAAGCTGAGTATGGCACCAGACCTCTGTGATCCCAGCCCTGGGGTGATAGACATGGAAATATGTCTGGGGCTGGATGGCCTGCTAGCTTAGCTGAGTCAGTAAGAGACACTGTGTCAAAAAATAAGGGGGAGAGTGACTGTGGAAGATGTTCTATGTCGACCTCTGGCCTCCACATGCATGCACGCATGCACATACGGTCAGAAATGAAAACATGCATACACACTGGGTGTGGAGGCACACACTTTAATCCCAGCACTCGGGAGGCAGAGGTAGGAGGATTGCTGTGAGTTCGAGGGCACCCTGAGACTACATAGTGAATTCCAGGTCAGCCTAAGCTAAAGTGAGACCCTAACTCAAAAACAAAACAAAACAAAACAAAACAAAACAAAACAAAACAAAACAAAACAAAAAAAACCCAACAACAACAACAAAACATGCATACATGCATGCACAATATACCACATACACATATACACATTACCTCCCTCCCAAAGCAAGCAGTAAAGACTGAATTCAAAGCCATGGGAGACAGAGAGCCAGAGAACATTTGAGATTTTTCTTTTCCAACATGGAGTAACATGAACCAGTGGGAGAGGACAAATGTCTCACAGGGCAGAACCTACGAGAGTCAGTGGAACTAGAACTCACTGATCTTGTTTTGTACCCCTGGGGATTGAATTTAGGGCCTTGTGCCTGTTAGGAAAATGCTCTGCCACCAACCAATGCCCCCAGCCCTTTATGGAGCAAACTTGAGAGAGACATGATCTGGATATATTTCACCAGCATGGCCCTGGCCACATGGCAAGCTTAATGCTCCTGGAATAAGAATGGAATGGGTGAGGCAATTGGGTAAATTGACAGATGCTAAGGGGCTACCTAGAAGGGAAGAGCAAAATCCAAAGGGTAGGGCTGGAGGGATGGTTTAGCTGTTAAGGTATTTGCCTGCAAAGCCAAAGGACCCAGGTTCGATTCCCCAGGCCCCACGTTAGCCAGATGCATGAGGGGGTGCATACTTCTGGAGTTTATTTGCAGTGGCTGGAGGCCCTGGTGCGCCCATTCTCTCTCTCTCTCCTTCTTTCTTTATCAAATAAATAAATAAATAAAAATTAAGAAACAAAATCCAAAGTGTAGGCCAATGAAATTACTTCTCCAGAGGTTCCAGTTTGGGATTGCAGCATAGGTAAGGTGAATGGGGTTACTAAGGACATCTGTTTCTCAGTGTTCAGTAAGCAAGGTTGTGATGTGATGTGCATGGAGGTTCGTATAAATCAACAAAGTGAGTTGCCAAAGCAGGGTGCCATCAGAGGAAAGCAAAGCAAGGGTGTCAGTCCACCGCCTTCTCTTTGTGGGGTTCCTGGCTGTGCTCTAACACCAAAGAGGGCCGGGCTGGTGAATATGTAAGGGCCAATGCCAGAATCATGAGAATTTTAGAGAAGCATGGAGACCACATGGGATGCTCCAAATGTGATTCTCATCAGTGTCCCCAACACTGTTCCCCTGAAGCCACATCTAGCCAGCCATCTAAGAGTTCTTAAAAAAAGATGTAAAAGAACTCATGGCGATTACATTCATGTACTCATAGCAGCTGTGGTTTCCTGCTCAAGATTGAGCCTGTCAATACTGTACCATCCACGGGGAAAAGACACATGAATCCTACCCCTCAAAGAGTGTCTAATGGCAGCTAATAGGTGCTGGGAGAGGGAGTTTTGACATCAGTCTGTAACCTCTGACAAATTTCCCATTCGACAGTAAATATCCTTGCACCACCCATGATCATGCAAGCAGTCCTACTTTAACTCAATGGGTTAGATAAGAGGAAAAAAGGGGGGCATCAAAGTAAATGGGAATTGACAGGGAAGAAACAGAGCATTAAGGAGAGGAGGAGGGGAATAAGAGAGGGTAATTGGGAATAAGATCAAGATGCATTATATACATGTATGAAACTGTTAAAATGGAAAGAAATAAAAAGCAAAAAGGAATGTCTTCAGCGGTCACCTTGGGCCATGGAGTGACTGCAGGGAAAGCACAGGCTGGAGTTCGGGGACTGAACAATGCTGAGTCTGTCTCTCTATTAACCCTGAAGCTGCCAAGCAAGGCTTTGGATCTGCTTATCTGTAGACTTCTTTGTCAGATAAAAGTAGCTTTCCAGCTTGTCTGAACCACTTGTTTGGGATTTTTGCAGGAGCGAGTATTTCCCAGTGTGTGATAAATAAATATATCAACTTTACCTAGCAAGGACTCAGAAAAACAGGGCTGTATGATTATGTTTTTTATTTGGGTATATACTAGAGAAAACACAGCCAGCAGCTCCGAGCTGTGACTACATAGATAAGACTCAGGTTGGTAGCTCCATTTAAAATAGCAAGTTAATTGTAAAGAAATGAATAGAACAGCTGTGTTGCAGCAGCAATCACAATCACGAAGAAGGATTTTGACAGTGCTGGAGATTGAGCCCAGGGCTTCATGCATGCTATCCAGGTGCTCTACCCACTGAACTACCTCCCAAGCCAAAGGGAGAGTTTGAATGCTTCGATGTTTACAAGCAGTGCACAGGTAATGAAGGGGAAGCTGGATCTGCTTCCCTCAGGAAATAGTGCCTACCTTGCCCTGAGCAGGCACTCCACAATGTCTGTGCATAGCTGTCTCCCTGCATTCACTCTGCTTCCCCCAGAACACCCCTCGCTTCTGCCTGTAAGCCACCTCCCACCCTAGACAGAAAAGGACCCGCAGCTCTTCCTTGGGTATTTTCCCAAATTTTCTAATATGCACTATTTCTTTTTCCAAAGCACATGACAGTGGCCTTCTTTTAGTTTTCAGGTTTGATTAAACGAAGCTTTTAGCCTTAGTCATTTTACAATCCTGCCTTGGTTTCTTTCTTGCACTAGTTGGTCCCCATTTCATGTGATTAAAATAAAAGAAAACGGCCTCCCATATAGGAGATGTATGCCCACTTGTTTCTCCTGAGCATAAATATATTTATCTCCTGTGGCCAGATGGAGCCCTAACCAGAACTTGTCTCCTAGAAATGGGAGGAAGGAGGAATTTCATTGCTTTTAACTGTTACTGCTCACATTGGGGACGTCCCATGCAGGTGCCTTTGTCTCAGCATTGCCCCAAGCTATGGAGAAACTGAAAAGTAATGATCCTACTTCAAGTGTTCAGACCACTCTACAGGGTTCTGAATGCTTTGTGATTTCTAACTTGGGTTTCTGCCTCCCAAGGAGACCTGGTGCCTTGTTAATCCTGGCTCTGTTGGGCTTAGGGTCTTGGCTTATTTCTCACCAACTATTGCAAAGATCTGGGAAATGATGGAGGCACACGTAAATAAGGCGACTTCAATCTTGCATGGAAGCTAAAGGGATGATCAAAGGGGGGTAGTGACATTCGGATGAAGGATGACATTATGGGAACTGGGCTGATGACACGTGGGAAGGTTACATGGGAGGTGGCATAGCATTTGGTGAGAAAGATATAGATAGCTTAAAGGACAAACCCAAGGGTGGCAATGTGAAGGAGCTTGTACAAAGTGGTCTCAAGGGTCAGAGGTGGGTTGGAGTTGGGGTTGTAATAACAAAGTAGCTTAATGCACATATGCTTCATGTTAGCTTTGTTGGCACTCATGACTGGTAGACAGTGACAACAACTCACTCCTAGGTTTCTGCTTTTGTTTTGAATGTGTAAATGTGTGTGTGTGTATGTGTGTGTGTGTGTGTGTGTGTGTGTGTGTGTGTAGGCAAGGGTCAATGTTGGGTGTCTTTCTCAGTCACTCACCACTGTACTATTGAGACCATGTTTTTGCAAGAGTATTTGTATCTCTCACTGGACCCAGAGCTCACTGACTCAGCTAGGCTAGCTATGCAACATGCCCTGGGATCCACCTGTCTCCACCTTCTAAGTGCTGGGACTACAGGCACATCTGTTACTCCTGGCATTTGCTTGGTTTCTGGGGATCTAAACTCAGGTCCTCATACTTGTGTGGCAAAATCTTTACTGACAGAGAAATCTCCCTAGCCTACTTAAAAAAGATTTTTTTTTTAACATTGGCATATGTCAAGGTAACTTCTATTGGTGGTCATTGTCCTACTCATTACAATGCTAGCATTCTACCTGAGCCTCACACTGCAATGAGACTAGGGTAATATTTCCATTTATAGGCAAGTAACTGAGGCTTGGAGTGTCTTTCCTAATGTCATACTGGTGATAAGTAGTAAGGCCTAGCTTAGATGCCAGGCCTCCAGTTTCAAAGTCCAGGACCCTTTCCATTTAGCCCACTGCCCCTGTAATTTGTGATTGACACAGTAAGGCATTTAACCTTGCTAAGGTAATTTATCCCTTTCCTTCAATTTCCCTCCCTTTGCTTTCCTTTGGCTGCCTGGCATTTCTAATAGGTCTATAGAACTCCAGGCCCAGAGCCTGGAGTTCAGAAGGAAAGGTGAGGGGTGTGGTCAGCCTACAATTCAGTCAAATATGGAGACAAGGCAGGAACTGGAAGATAAACTGGATGCTGCCAGTCTGAAGCCAAGGACACAAGGCTGGCATCATCTCTGGGAAATTCAGCCTAAGCATCTCTTTCCTTGATTTCCACTTGGCTTTGTTACCCTCCAGATCCTTCTTTACTTTTCCCCTTTGAATCAAATTTCATTGAGCAGGTGATGTAGGGCTTGGCCCCCATTCTGCACATGCTCCATGGTAACCATGCAACGAAACGGGTTGGGAATGGCGGCCACTCTCACTTTTCTTCCCACATGTTGGCTGAGTGTCAGGCTCTGGGGAGGAAACAAGGTGAAACATGAATGACACTGATATCATTAGCAAACTCTCATCCTCTCCAGACTTCTTAGAGAATATGATGAGTGACCTAGCCTCTCTCCTCTCAAAATGTGCTTATTCTCATGCAACCATGTTTTTCATGAAATTATGGGCATTTTTAACTCTTAAGGTCTATCTACCTGTAAATGTTCCAGTGATCCAGGACCTTGGGTTAAGAAGTAAAGGTGTGGCGCGGTGACACTGTCATTCACTGTATGCAGCACAGTGCCTATGGAACAGGTGCTCCATAAATGTTTCTGCTTAGCAATCCCCGGAGTTGGCTCTGAGCATCTATGGGGTAAATAAATAAGATAAGAGAGGGAGGCAGGAAGACAACAAAGAAGTGGTTGGAAGCCATCCTAAGGGGGTATTCAGCTTTGAAATATCCCATATTCACCAAATAGATGTTTTATAAAAGTGTTATCTGTGTGTAAATTAAAGACTGATAAGAAAAATCCTATTCTCTTAATGACTTTGATAATACTTTCAGAGATACATGGCTTCTATTTCCCCTTGATTAAAATCAGCAATTGCCTAATACATTACCCCTACAACATTTTTTTTTTCCCTATAGAAGAAGAGATGTACCAGTGATGGTAGGGGAATAAAATGAGATCGCTAGCGAACCTTCTAAAAAGACTTGTCATTTCCCAAGAGGAGATTCATCACGTGTGTCAGTTGACACGGGCAAAGAACCTGGAGGCAGGTCTGACAAAGGGAGCCCATAGATTATTTGGGGGATTGAATTATTAATTGTATTTTACTGTTGGTGTCCATGGTCCTGAAAAGGTAAGTGACCCTGCCCAAGGTCACACAGCAAATTCACTACTGTGGCTGTGGACTTAATAATGGTCGCTGCAGGTGAATGTTAGGAAAATCATCGAGGTTCTGTGGAATCAGGGCGATTTACAATGTAAAGATCTTCCCCTGGGCTCTCTACCCCAACCCAGACAGGAAGGATGACGGCAGCCACCCACCGGGCACGTGCGGGTCAACACCTGTTCCTGCATTCTGAGCTGTGTTGGTCATGTCTCTCCATCCCCCACCGCGGTCAGCAGAGCCCTGCTCTGGGGCCCGAGTGTTGGGAGATGAGAGAAGTCCAGAGAAAAGTTGCCACGGCAACAGGGGAGCAGCGGCTGCTCTCTGAGGTGATCTATGGCTCGGCACGCACTTCAGAGGGTTTGCTTGTTTGCTTCCCATCTGGGTCCTGTGAGCTTCCAGGCCTGCCCTGGGGGAACATTAGTGCCACTCCCTTCCTCTTCTGTCTCTTTCCTGCATCAGGCAGCCACCTGTGGTTGGGTACCACTCGCTGCCAGCTGCCGGCTCCCTTAGCAAATGGTCACAGATAGTCTGGGAAGCTACCCTGCTTTGTGACTCTACCTTCTCGCCGGAGAGCAGGCACCACTCAGAGCTGGGGGACACCAACAAGAAGTCCCTGGCCCAGTGCATTTGTTTACATGTGAAGAAAGTGAGGCTTAGAGAGGGACAGTAGCTTGTGCAAAGACACAAGTGTGGATAGGGGAAGGGCCGGAACTAGAACCGAGTCCAGTGCTCTTCCTGCAGCACACATTTTTGCTTTTCTGGTCAGGGCAGAAGGGCTGTGTGACCTTGGCCAAGTCATTCTTTTTTTTCTCGGGGTGTCCATTTCCTATTCTGACAAGTGAGAGATTAGACACCATGATCTGTCATTCTCTGCACTGTGCAGAAATAATGTAACTTTTTTTGATAGCTCAAAATGAAACTTCTAAACCAAATCCTATAAATCCATTAATTTGTCTTGGTGTCTTTAGAGAAGCAATGATAGTTTTCAGGAACTGACTGATGGCTTAGCCATGAAGACCCTTCAATTACAGCGTCGGAGTTGTGTGGCAGCCATCCTGAAAAAAATTCCTCTTGCTGCCATCCAAAATCCCCAGACAAGGGTTAAGGTTTATCTCCCTTAAAGCCCACATCTGACCAGTCTGCTCTCAATCCCCCTCTTGCTTAAAACCCAGCCGCAGACATTCAGGGTCAATGCTCAGTCCTTTAGAATGAATAGTAAGCCCTTCACCAATACAGCACCAGTCAACACCCTCAGCACCCTTCAGCTTCCACAGACATCCGTGATCACACTGTTTCTCAAACCTGCTTGGATTTCTCCAGCTTCATGTATACAAATGAACTTTTGGCGTTTGTCTACCCCTCTTGTTCACCCCCCAAATCCTAGCTTATTACCCTATTCTTCCAAGACCAGCTTGGGTGTTTCTTCAACACCTCAGTGATCTCCCCTGTGTCTTCCTTAGCACCTGACCCTTATGCCCATTAGAGCTCTTGGTGTGCTATGTTGTTCAATCTTTCTGCCTTGTCACCAGGATGCAGATGCTCTAGGTAGGAATTAGATGCTGTTTTTCTTTGGCTCCTACAGTTAGAATATGGCTTATCCCCTGTGAGACTCAGGTTGAAACTGGGTTCCTGGGGGGAACATGATAGAGAGGTGGTGGGACCCGTAAGAGGTGTGTAGGTCTTTAAGAGGGACTCATGCTGTTCTCATGGGGCTGACTCATTAGCAGGAGAGGGGCTGCTGGAAAGTGAGGCTGCCTTTCATGTTTGGTCTCTTCTGCCTGTACCCACATGCCACTGTGAGTTTATACTGCAGAATGCCCTCCCCAGAAGCTAAGCAGGTGCCGGTGCCATGCTCTTTACAACTTCTAAACCTGTGAGCTGAAGTTTTGTTTGCATGTGTGCATGGTGTGGATGCCTGTTTGTAAGAATGTGGGTGAGTGCACATACACGTGTGTGTGTGTGTGTGTGTGTGTGTGTGTGTGTGTGTGCATATAAAGGCTAGAGGTTGACTTCATGTATTTTCTTCAGTTATTCCCCACCTTATTTTCCAAGACAGTGTCTCCTACTAAGCCTGGACATCACCTGTGTGTGTCTATATGACCTGGCCAGCAAGCCCCAGGAACACTCTGCCTCTACCTCCTCAGTGCTGGGATTGCAGTCATAAGCCAACACGCCCATCTTTTACCTGTGTGCTAGGGACCCATCCCCCCAGTCCTGTTGTTGTTTTTCCCTTTATGCATTACCCATCCTCAGGCAGTCTAATACAGCAAAAGAAAATGGATGAAGATGGCTTCTTGAGTCTCCTATAGAATCTGACATGGAGGAAGCACTCAGGTGATATATATTGAATACCCGAATAATGAATATTGACTGTCAGATGTTTATTAGAAGATTCAATTCAATCTGAAGCTCTGGAGTGAGCTGTTTAAACATAATGCCAAGTTCAAGTCATGAGTGCCTGCTAATTTCTGGGTTTGCCTGGCTGTCTTCCCCTCTCACAGCAGAGGCCGCACAAGGGTGTTCAGTGTTAAGAGTAACAAGATCCTCCTCAACTGAGTCTGGGTTTCTGAGAAAGTCATGTTTCCCCTCTGGCTTGTAGTTATTATGACAGATTTGGGTTTGGTGATCCCTAGAAAGTCTTTTATTTTCCACTGAAAGTTAACTTCAGCTGAATCTTGAGAACACTGGGGCTGGTGTAGCAGAACCCCTGAGAGGACCTCAAATAATCTCGCACAAAATAACACACAAATTTTTATTAAGTCCTTTCCAATAACTGTCCATATTGGCAGAGAGGAGCAGGAAGATGCCACCAATCAAGGCCAAGTCGATGAGTCAAGGCAGGTTGCAGGTGGTGGGGGTGGGGACATTGTCAGTGAATACGTTGGCAATATTAGTCTTAAGAGCAGAGGCTGCCTGCTTCTGGCTTGCTAGTCCTCCTATTAATGGCGCAGGAGACGTGAAAGCCCAGCTGAGTGAGGAATCTTGCCATGACTGGTTCTCTCTCTCCATGTCCTCTGCTCACACTCTCTCCTTCTGTTATATCTATGCTAGGTTGCCCTCAGTGCCCTGGAACCACCACACTTTCCTGCATCACGACCTCACCTAGACTATTTTCCCTATCTCCTTCATGTTCTCCTGGCCATCTCCTACATGTGACTCAGTGCTCAGCTCAGCTGCCACATCCTCTAGGCAGCCTTCTGGTACCTCCTCTCTCAAATCTAGTTCTTATGCTTGTGTATCACCCAGTGTTCTTTGGTGACGCTCACTGAGGTGCTTCTGTGGGTGCTGTGCACACAGGAGTCAAGAAATATTTTATTTTGTGGGTATATGTGTGTGTGTTATATGCGCACGTGTGTTCAGATGTATAGGCCCTGTGTACATGTGTGTGGAGGCCAGAGGAGGATGTTGGGTGTCCTCCTCTGTCTCTCTGCCACCTTAATTCCTTGAGGCAGGGTCTCTCACTGAACTTGGCCCTCACACTATTTGTCAGTTAGACTGGCTGAACAGTGCACCCCAGCAGTCCTCCTATCTCTGTCTCTCTTAGCACTGGGGTGACAAGCATGTGTGGGTCACACTCCATTTTTTATGTGGGTGTTAAGGAAATGAGCTTAGATCCTCATGCTTGTGCAACAAGCACTGTTACCTGCTGAGCCATCTCCCCAGCCCCCAGGAACACTTGTAAGTGGATAAATGAATGACAAGTTGAGAAATGGAATATGACTTTCAAGGTCCAACTATAATGTTTCTATTAGCACTGGACAGGAATGGAATTGGGATTAAAGTCCTTGAGAAAACCTTGCACACTTTATTAATGAAGAAGAAGATGCACTGGCCACGGGCACACTCTGCTGGGTGGCAACAGCTAGGGGGTGGCCGGGTGGCCAGTGAGTTCATTTTCAGAGTTCTTACGGCACAGGCCTGCCCTGCCACACACTTACGAAACATAGCAAATGTGCATGTCCCACTTACTAGTACTATGGGAAACACTAGACTCGGCTGGCCACAGGGTGCCCAGACCCTGCTGAATCCGCACCTTTGCCTGGTAATGGAGTGTGAAGAATGACCTTTCGCTGTCTCCTGACGCCACATGCTCCTTCACGCTGGGCCTTCTGTGGCATCTCCTTCGGGGGTCTAACAGGAAGCACATTCTCTGGCAGGCATATTGAGCAAGGAGCAAGCTGGGGGCCCAGAGGGGAGCACGTAGGGCAGAGCAGGGAAGAGGTACAGATTTGAGGCGTGTAGTACACATGGTACTAAGCTCTGCCAGCCCCCTTGAGGCATGTTTTGAAGTGAAGAACATTGTCTCTCAAGGGCCTACCTCTCTCGCATTTCACCTCTCCCTCGAGGTGCACCCACTTTGATCCCTGAGCTGCAAAGATTCTGTAAAAGAATATCACTGAAGCAAAACACAAGATGCCCCAGGGGCAGAGAGAGCTGAGAGGGAGAGTTCAGATGGGAGGGGCCACTACCCTTGCCACTTACTTGTGCCCATTCCTTGGGGGACTGGCTCTGACATCTGCCCCCTTCACGCCTGCCTCAGAAACACTACTCACCCTTGTCTCTGACTCAGCTGTCAGCAAAACCAGAACCATACTTTGGTTTTACCCAGCCTCGTGGGCATAGCATCTGTTTTCAGAAAGATACTTAGTAAAAACCAAAGGAAATGGACATGGATGAGACTGTTTTCATTGCTAATGACCATCACAGCACAAATGACACATTGGAGACAGAGGCTACTTGTGACAGCCAGGATTGTGGCTTTGCATCTCTCTGAGGGATTCACCAAGAACCCTTTTTTCCCCACCTGTGTGTTTTCTTCTCCACTCCTTTCCTGTTGAGCAGAGGACCAGGGCCTATGCTTTGGTGCTTCCATTCAAATTCATGCTGCAACATGAGAAGGTCACACAGAGACGGGAACTTGGACAAAGTGTCAGGATGTATCTTCCAAGATGTTCCCCTCCTCTGTGGCCATTGCCTTCTCATTGCTGGTGCAAAACATCAGACCAGATGCAGTTGATGGAAAGAAAAGGTTTACTTTTGGCTTACGTTTCAAGGGGAAGTTTCATCCTGGCAGGGAAAGCATGGCAGAAGCAGACAGCCAGAGTCACATCTTCATATCCCATCAGTAGGGAGGAAGCAGCAAGAGCAAATAGTTGTGGCAAGCAGGGCTAGACTCAAGGCCCACCCTCCAGTGACATCTCCTCCAGCAATGTCCCACTTCCCAAAGCATCCGGGGATTAAGTAAAAGGTTTAATCACAACCAGATGAGGCTCTGGGAGGCATCTTGCATTACAAACCTCCTCCTCTTTCTGTTGTGTCCTTTATTGACATCTCACTCTGTATTCCAGACTAGCCTTGAACCCATCATCCTTACTTTAGCTTCCCAAGCACTGTGATTCCAGGCATATCTCACCACACCCAGCCACAACCTTCTTATTACAATGGAGCATGTGGCTCCTCCACTGAGAAGTGACACCAATGCTCTCTGTTCCTAATCCTTGTGTTAATTGGCTTTTATCACTATAGCTCACAGTTTGGAAGGTTCAGTGTTCAAGGTCTGGTGGTCCCTAAGTTTGACCTTTAGTGAGGGTGGCAGATGGTATCATATCATAACAGGAGGATCAACTGATCACATCTTGAGCCAGGAAGTAGATAAAGAGAAGGGAAGGCAGGTTTGCATCCTTTTATAACAACTTTCTTATCAACACTACAAATGGGTCATATGAGAACAAGCTTAATCCCTTTTAGGGCATTCACCCAGTGATCCACAGATATCCCACTAGACCCCTGCCTCTTAAAAGGTTCTTTTTCCTAATACAACCACCCTAGGGACTAAGCTTTTTACACATAGATCCTCAGGGGATACTCAACACATAGTAAATCAAATGGACCTTTAGAATTGCTATAAATCAATGGGACACAGTGGAGGGGCACTCTATGACTTCTGGTTCCATTTCATAAAACTGATATAGTTTTTATTTGGTGCCATCATGGTGACCCCTGAGCCAACCTGGAGGAAGTCTGGACACCCTAAAGTTTCCATGTTGGAAACATAATATGGGGAGACCACATGAAGACACAGAGAGATACCCCAAGAGCCTCAGCTGCTAGCACCTGCACCTTCCCCAGATCAACACCCATGAGCAAAGCTTTGGATGACTCCAGACTCCAGCCCTGGAAATTTCCAGCCCCAGAGACTCCCAGGCTTTGTGGATCAGACATAAGCCTTCTGTTTTAATTACGGAGCCAACCTAAGTCTGACACATGGATGTTTTATACAACTAGGCTTTGGGGTAATATGATTTGTAGCATTTGACAATCAGAACAAATGAGCAGAGTGCTTTCAGGGCCTTGGCACTGAGCTTCCTGTCTTAACCACCATCATTGTTTCATTACTGGCCATATGCAGCTCTTACCTTTTACAATATTTTTATTTATTTATTTGCAAGCAGAGAGAGATAGAGAGAAGAGTTAGAGACAGAGAGAATGGGCATACCAGGGCCTCCAGACACTGCAAACAAACTCCAGATGTATGCCCCACTTTGTGCATCTGGCTTATGTGGGTAATGGGGAATTGAACCAGGGTCATTACGCTTTGTAGACAAGGGCCTTAACCTTTGAGCAATCTCTGCAGTCCATTACTTGCCTTTTGATTTCTCCAGTTCTGGCTGCATCTTGAGCCCCTTGGTTTAGATGCTGCTTCCCTGTTGCCATCTTCCTTCCCTCCCTGGTGACAAAAGTTCTGCTTTTGCATCTGCTGCCTTCTTCCTCTGCCTTGTCTTTTACCCACCTTAGCTCAGGACCCTCTGCCATGGCACGACCTTCCCCCACAAAGCCTCTAGAGAGAGAGAGAGAGAGACCTGGGTGCCAGGCACCTGGAATACTAGGGAGACGATATCCTCTTTGGCAGCGTCCACCTTGACGTACCCCATCCAGACACCAACTCACAACCTTTCTGTTCTTCACAGGGAGAAAGTGAGGTCATCGGGCATGCCCATGACCAAAGCCCACTGCTCTCCGTGGACACCATTATTGGTGACAAGTGAATTCATGAGAACAAATACAAAACCCTTCCAAGAAGTCAAAATATCCAAGAGCAGCAAGCATCACAACCATAGGTCCCAGATCACCGAGAGGGTCTGCAGGAAGGATAGAGAGACCTGCTATGGGCTCTGCTTCCCCAGGAACAGCCATCTCTGGTACATGGAGGGACGGTGAGAGTTAAAAGCTGTGTATGTCTCTGGTACCTGAATCCACTTTGCGAATGAGCCGAGTGCATTGGAAAGGTGATTCACGAGCCTCGTCACCTCATTGGCAAGAATCCAGATGCAGCAATCAGACAGTGTCAAGTCCTTGCTCATCTCTTGCTTGCTCTGTGTGACTGCAGACAAGTCAGTCACTTTACCTCCTTGACACTTCCTTTTCCTTTTTGTCAGTGGGAGTAACTCCGGGCCTGCCTTGCCTTTCTCCCAGAACTGCTGTGGGAATCAAATCACATACTTCATAGGAAATCACTTAACCTGTGAACTTAACATAGGCTGCATACTGTGTGCGGGCTACTCTCTGCTTGCATGGAAGTTATTTCTTATCACAACTGTACAACACAGGAATCATTACCCCACATTACAGATGAGAAGACAGAGAGGGAGAAGGACCACATAACCCACCCAGGTCACACTACTAGTAGCTAAAACCTGTCACTCCAGTTCAGATGGGCCTGGTGCTGGAAGCCATGTTCTTTCCATTAAAGTGCAGTTACGGTTACTGCTGTAGTAATACTTGCTTTATACCTGCCCTCTGATCCATCCTGGGAGCATATTCTTAGAACAAGGCATAGGGTGCGCGGGCACTATGAAGGTTAATGTTGACTGCCTATATCGGCTCTAAAATCATCTAGGAGACAAGACAGACCTCTGAGGGTATGTGTGTAAGGGACTTTTTAGAATGGGTTAATGGAGGTGGGAAGACCTACCCTAACTGTGGGTGGAACCATTTCCAGACTGAGTAAAAAGGAGAAAGTGAGCTGAGAGCCACCTTCATTGCTCTGTTTCCTGACTGAAAATGCAGTGTTACCAGCTGCTTCGTGCTCCTGCCACCACACTTCCCCTCCAGCATGGACTGTTTCCTCAAACTGAGAGCCAAAATAAACCTTTCCTTTCTAAAGTTGTCTGTTTGGGGTGTGTGTGTGTGTAACATGTGCGGTGTGGTATGTATGTGTGGTATAGGTACATGTGTGTGGGAGAGATGCCCACACACCATGCACATGCATGTAGGGATCAGAGGAGAATGTCAGGTGTTTTCTATCACTCAGCCATGTGTTTCCTTGGGGTGGGGTCTCTTACTGAACCCAGAGATGCCATGTTTTTTTTCAGTAATACAGGCTCACCAGCAAGCTCCAGCTATTCTCTCGTCTCTTCTGCCCACAGGACTAGTGATATAGACATTCAGCTTTCTGTATGGGTGTTGCAGGATTGAAATCACAGGAAATTGGGTCCTCTCAGCCCCCCATTGAGCCATTTCCGAAGACCTTTAAGTTGTGTTTGCCATAGCAATGGGAGAGCAGCTAAGACAGGTGACATGTTGGATGCTTGATTGTCCTTATGTGGCTTGGAAGCTGCAGGGGCATTGACTGTGAATAAACTTGTCTCACGGGCTGGCTCAGCAGTTATGGCACTTTTGCCTGCAAAGCCTAATGACCTTGGTTCAATTCCCCAGTACCCATGTAAAGCCAGATGCACAAAGTGGGGCATGTATCTGGTGTTCATTTGTAGCAGCTAGAGGCCCTAGCACAATCATAGCAAAGGATCACACCACACTCATATCACCTAGTAAACCACTAAACAAATACAACAAAAATCCAATAGCTTTTTATGAGGGCCCTGTGAAGATCTTACTAAAAGCTGCTCTCCCTCCTGACACTTGGTTTGCACCTCTTGACTCTCCCACCTCTGCAAATGCATAATGTGACCATATTTTCTTTCTCTTTGCCTTGTCTTTCTACCCTTGTAGAATGAGTACAATCACGTGTTCCTTGGGACCAGGGGAGAAAATAAAGTGATATAACATGCATGAAGAGCTCTTTCAAATGATAGATATACTGTAGGATTTAAATTAAGGGAGGGGGCAAAAGGATGAAGAGAAATAATGGAGGAAAACAAATTTCAAAGCCGCACGTGCCTGCTCTTTGTGGGAAAGAGCTCTTTTGGGACTCTAATCCTCAGAGTTGTGCTTCAGGGCTTTGACACGATCACTTCCAGAGCCTCTGATATGGTTCGGGAATTCAAAACCAGAAAGCTAAAGTGATTGTGTGTGCTTATTTGGGTGGGGCATTGGAGCAGGAGTTGGGGAGAGACACCTAGGAGATCTCTGGCTAGTCTTGATGGAGGTCGAAGGGGAGGTGGAGAGAAGACCACACCACTAAGAGGACAGAGATCCAGGCAACGTCCAGCTCCAGGGGAAATGGAGACAGGCCAAAGACTCGTGGGGAGACTCTCCCCTGACGCTGCCCACCATGTTTCTCTAGAAGCTGGGGCTGAACCAGGGGGACTGGCACAGGGGCAAAGGCAGCACAAGTGCTCCCTGCCTGGAGTGTCCAGGATTTGGGAACTGTAGGAAGGTGGAGCCCTCCATGAGATCAAGGTAATGGGCAGGCATTGTCCAGGCACACAGGAGTTGAGGAGGACTAAAGGCAGCTGGAAGTAGGGCCCACATACAGTGAGGCGTCTGTCTCTAATGCTGAATACAGGAGAGTTCTTCCTCCTCTCTCTCTCTCTCTCTCTCAGAGCCTGTGAGCTGCCTCCATTAGTGCTGTCCCAGGGATTCAGTGCTCTGACTTGGTTGGGGGTGGAGTCTCAGGATCAGAAGAGAGGTAGTGCCTTGGAAGCTACAGAGACAGAGCTAGGGGCATTGACAGTGAATAAATTTGGCCCATGGGCTGGCTCAGCAGTTAAGGCGCTTACTTGCCTGCAAAGTCTAATGATCCCGGTTCAATTCCCCAGTGCCCATGTAAAGCCAGATGCACAAAGTGGGGCATGCATCTGGTTTTCATTTGTAGCAGGTAGCGTCTCTAGCATGTCCATTCTCTCTCTTTCTCTATGTCTCTTATCTCTGTGTCTTCTTCCTTGGCTCACAAATAATTAAATAAAACATATTAGCTGGACGTGGTGGCACACACCTTTAATCCCAGCACTTGGGAGGCAGAGGTAGAAGGATTACCATTAGTTTGAGGCCACTCTGAGACTACATAGTCAATTCCAGGTCAGCTGGGGCTACAGCAAGACCCTACCTTGAAAAAACAAAATAAATAAATTAAACATTTTAAAAACTCTGGTTCATGGGCCTTGGGGGGATAGCTAAGTGATTAAGGTACTTGCCTGCAAAGTCAAAGGACCCAGGTTCCATTCCCCAGGATCCATGTAAGCCAGATGCACAATGTGGTGCATGCGTCCGGAGTTCATTTTCAGTAGCTGGAGGCCCTGACATGCTCATTCCCTTTCTCCACCTCTCTCTGCCTCTTCCTCTCTGTCAAATAAATAAATAAATAAATATTTTTAAAAATCTGGCTCATGCCTAAAAAGGTTCTTGAAAAAGGGGCCATTATGTCTCTAGATGTTGAAGACAAGACTTGGAAACAGAGAACATAGGACATGGGTAAAGGTGGCCAGATAAACAAAGGGATTGTGTTTCAGGGGTCAGGAAAATGGAGGGGAGGTAGGGCAGGGTCTTTCAGCTCATAGTGGTAGGCAGAGAAAGTCAAGAGTGTGGATTTCATGTGCGGGACTATAGGAACAGGTCCCAACATTCCCAATTAGCACACTTGCTTATGTGCCCCCAAGCGTGTCTTTTATGGATAGAGGAGAAGGTTTCCCATGGCTAGGCTCCTTCTAGTGCTTGACAGGGCAGTGAGCAGCCTCATATGCTGTCAGCTGCCCTTCTCATTGCTGTGACCAAACACCTGACAGAAGCCACTTGCTTCTCAGTTCCAGGGGATCCAGTCCGTGACAGCACTGAAGGTGTGGTGACCAGAGCAAGAGGCAGCCACTTGCGTTACATCTCCTGTCAGGAAACAGAGACAAAGTCTGGGGCTTGGCTCACTGTCTCCTTTAATTCAGTTTGGGACACCAGTCCATGGGATGGTGCTAATCACGATTGGAATGGGTCTTCCTTCCTCAATTAGCCTAAATTAAAGAAAAGAATCCCACCTGGCATGGTGGTACACGCCTTTAATTCCAGCACTTGGGAGGCAGAGGTAGGAAGATTGCCGTGAGTTCGAGGCCACTCTCAGACTCCATAGTGAATTCCAGGTCAGCCTGGGCTAGAGTGAGACCCTACCTTGAAAAAACAAAATAAATAAATAAATAAAATCCCTCACAGAAATCCCCATAGACTGGTCTTCTAGATGATTCTAGGTCCAATAATGTTGACAATGGAGAATAACCATCACAGCATGGAAGCTCCCTCAATGTCTTTGAACCACGGCCCTGGGAAGTAGAAATTATCACCAATTTTCAGGTGAGGAACCTGAAGCCCAGAGAGGTAAAAACCTTGCAAAATCCTTAGAAGAGTGTCTAAGGATAAAGAATTTTTTAAAAAATCCATATTTTAAAAATACTCTTTAGGTCATTCTGAGACGAAATCGTAAATTAAATGTTTGCCTATGCAACTGCTGATTCAGTGGGTATGCTTTTGGTGTCGTGCCCCAGGGGCTGTGTGGATTGTAAGGACAAAACAGTGACCAAGAAGCCCTCAAGGAGTTTACATTCCACTGCAGAGACGAAGAAAGAAGTGAATAGGTAGTGTGCCAGCTCGTAGTACACAGTACGTTGTAAGCTGAGCGGCCTCAGTGTGGTGATAGGAGTGCTTGCTCTTTTGTCAATGCTGGTCGCGGTGAACTGGAGACTTGATGGAAGTCGGCAGGTGAGGCATGTGATTGAGGAAAACTCAGGCCAGGACTTGTCTCATGCCAAAACAACATGAACGAGGACAGGGCATGAGGGAGAGTGGAAGCAGGTTAGATGTGTGAGCTGGGGGGCAAGACACCAACAAGTTTTACAGGTCTTTGTAAAGACTTTGACCATCACTATGAAAGAGAGAGTGAATGAGTGAAGAGGCTCTGAGGAAGCAGATGCCGTGAAATGGCTGTTTCTGGATGATGCTGGCTGCTGCTGACAAGTGGACTCCAGGGGGCGCAAGAGAAGAAGCAGGAGACCCGTTAGGAAGGGCTGAAGTAATCCAGCAGGAGCAATGGGGACTTGAACCCAGGTAGTAGCAGTGCAGGTGGTGAAAAGAACTCAGGTTCTGCAAAGCGCCTTGAAATTACAGTCATTCAATAATAGTGCAATGTAAGGAATGACAAAAGAAGACTAAAAGATGAATCTAAAGTTTCTGAGTAATAGCATTTGACTGGGGCAGGGAAGATTGGAGGGTAAGTAGACTTGGGGTGGGGATAAGAATGTGGCTATGGGCATAAAGAAATCTGCCTCCTGGTTGTCCAGACAGAGATGTTGAATGAGCAGTGTGATTTATGTGTCTGGAGTTCAGGCGATGTCTCCGCTAAAGATAGAAAATTTGGAATTGGGGACAGAAGAGATGGCTTAGTGGTTAAGGTGCTTGTCTGCAAAGTCAAAGGATCCTGGTTAAAATCCCCAGTACCCAAGTAATCCAGATGCACACGTACATGGTGATGCATGCGTCTAGAGTTCGCTGCAGTGGCTGGAGACCTAATATGTCCATTCCCATTCTCTCTCTCTCTTATATAGCACAGCATTGACTATATAGAGGATAATGGTTTCTTGGACCACATTGGGTTTCATGCTGTGTGTGTGTGTGTGTGTGTGTGTGTGTGTGCGTTAGGGTGAAGTTTCAATAGAACTGTAGGAAGAGGAGAACCGTGTAGAGCATAAGTCCATGTTTGCCACAAAGGTATATAGATAAATGGAACAATAACCAGACATGATAAAGATTTGAAAGCTATTTTTAAAACTGTTATTACTATGAATTTTTTTAGTGGAAGGAAGTATGGACCTTCTGCTCAAGGGTATGACTCAGTAGACAGCGAAAAATCAATGGCATTAGAGAGAAGGGTGAATTTCTGGAGCAATGTTGGGGGTTGAGGCTCTGAGCTGTAATATTTGATATTAACTGTGGGCCCCTTCCAGTTCTTCTCCCCTTGTAGAGGTGAACAAGTGGAGGTGAATGCACAGTCCACCAATTGAGAAGGTGACCATAAATAGACCTCCAAGAACAGGGGAAGATCCTTGGGAAAGTGCTCTGGTGGACCACCAGTTTGATGGGCAGGAACAAGTCTCTCCTTAGAGTTAAAGGGAGCATTTACTGGGATTCTGCTGTGGCAAAAGATGTGCAGCTCTTGGTGGACCAACTTACCCACAGATAGCGTCTATTAATTACTCACAAACAAATGAAAACCTAAAAATTAAATGACACTGGAAGCAACAAAGGTATATGGAAATGAGAAGAGTCTGTTTTTGGAAGAAATGAATGGAACGAGGTGAGTTTTCCATTTTTATGCTTTTTCTGTTAAAATATTTTCTTTTGAGCATGAGTAATTAACATAATGCTAAAATCCTTTTCACCATTGTGGTTTGAAAAATCAGAATACAGGGCCCAGAATGGCACTGAACATGGGAAGAGAGCGCACAAGGAAGAGAGTGCCACAGAGGGCAATCCTAAATTTGCCATATAATTTTTTAGATGCCATGATTCAAAAATAAACAGAAGCCCAATTCTTTGTCTGATCCTCCAAGCAACTCAGCACAGGAAGAAATCAGTGAGCTAGGATGTCAGCCACTGCCCAACACAGCCTGAGGTTTGAGTTCACCCAAATTGATTGCCTTCCATACCAGCACTATTTGAAGGAACACATGAGAGTCCAGAATCTCCACTCGGTATCAATCACAATGTCCACATATTGAGAGAAAGAGAAAATGTGAACTATGAAAAAAGGTAACAAATGGAAACAGCTGGAAATGACCCAGAAGTAATAAAATTAATGGTGTGTGTGTGTGTGTGTGTGTGTGTGTGTGTTCTGGGGATTGAACCTAGAAATTCACACATACTAGGCAAGCCTTCTACCATTGAAACATGACCTTAACCCTGATAAAATGACTTTAAAGCAGTTAATGTAATGCAAAATAAATAATGTAATAATGTAAGTAATGTAAAAATGCTTGTAATGAGTATCAAAGGCCAAAACAGACACCAAAAGAACCAATAACAAATTTGAAAGAAATCCCAACAGGGAAATAATACAAAAGAGAAACAAATGTAGATTCTACAAATAAAAAAAAAAAAGAACAACATGTGATAGCTTTCAGTCGTGGTCTTAACAAGAGACTAGAAGTGAAATGATGGGAAGAATCAGTGAACTAGAAAGTAGATTAATAGAAAATTTCCAGTCTAATGAACACAGAAAAAAATTAATAAAAAATGAACATCTAATCAGTGATTTGTAGAATAATGTCAGAACATCCAACATAAGTGTAACTGGAATCCCAGACAGAGATGACAGAGAATAGGACAGAAAAATATTCCAAGAAATCATTACTAGAAATGTCTAAGGTTTAGTAAAAGTACACATTTACAGAGACAAGAAATTCAGCACATTCAAGAGAGAAGAGGAACAATGAAAAATAAATGTGAGTGTATCATAATCAAATGTTTTTCATTTATGCCTATCACAGTTGTCAGCACCACAAATACAGAAATATACTCGCCCTCATAAATTTTTATTATTTTATTTACCTTATTATTATATTTTTATTATCCCAATTTTTAGTGAAGCATTCAAAAACAATGAGTTAATAATCAATAAATGTAAAATATAGTATCATAAATGGTAACAAGAGTATAAAGAAAAACACACCCAGGTAAGAGATGAGCTAATGTCAGGATGCTCTTCTGGAGCACATCAGAAAACTTAGATGGTGTCATTTAAAAACTGTCGCTGCGTGCTACTCCTCCCACAGGCATGTGATAATGAGCAGGAAGTTACCCTGCGCTGGGTATGCTCTGGACAGCCTGTGCACATGAGTTCATTCAACCTTCTCAACAACTCCAGGAAACAGGCATTATTGCCATCCCTGATAAAAGCAAGGGCACTGGAAAAGGAAGCAGCTACATTATTGTTGGATCCTACATGGTTGCAGAGCCCATGGACTTGACCGTCCCAGTACATTGCCTTTGTAAGCACTATGTGCTGCCATATGGAAACACTTCTCCTCCTCTTCCTCCATTAGCTTCTCCTCTTCCTAACCATCATCTCTTTTTTCGGTCATAGTCATTTCACTTAAATACAATTATTGGCCGTGGACCATGACCCTGAGTACTCTCTTACAGAAATTTTTTTTAATTCTCACAGTCACCCTGAAGGAGAGATTTGGGTACCACCATTTCACAGATGAAGAACTTAAGGATGAGAGATTACTAAGTCATTCAGGGCCCTGCAACCTTGAAGGAGAGACACTAAGTTCAGATTCCAATCTTCCAGGTCCCAAACAATGGGGACGCTGCTGGCATAAACGAATGTAGCTGGAGAATACATCTCTGTTTTAACAAACCAGACTTTCAAAAGAACTCCTTGTGAGTTTCTCCTCTAAACCAAGCTTCCCAGGCCTCTCTTGCCCACTTTCATGTCCAATGCCACAAAGGCTTTGACCCAGACCTTGCGCCGTCCCTCTCCTCTGCCCTCCCCTCCAGACAAACAGGAGTGCTTGAGATTCCCCAGTCAAATTCTCATCTTCTGCAGTACGTTCGTTTTCTTTGCTCTTCCTGGTCGCTAGTCCTTCTCCTTGCCATCTGCAAGCTGATGATATCACACCTTGCTTGAAGGCTTAGCTCAAAAAGTTGTTTCCTCCATGAAGACTTAGTGCACCTTTTTGGTCTCTGCCTCTCCTGTCCCTTATCTGCGGGCTCCAGGGGAGCACATATGACTGGGCGAATTCAAGTGATATCAGCCTAGCCAAGTCATTACCACTCTCTGGGCTTCAGTGAAAAAATATGAGAGCTCAGCATCAATCCATGTTATTTCTCCAAATACAAGATGAGGAGCCAGTGGTGCTCCACAGGGCCCTGAGCGGAGCTATTCAACAGCTAAATGTGTAGCAGGTCTCCTCTCACCGTTATGCCGCACAGGGTACTGGTGGCCACCCACCGGGGGTGACAAGATGGATTTGTGCTGCCCCGTTCTCTTCTGAGCACGAAGAGCAGGTCTGGCATTCAAACCCAAGCAACCACATGATCCTGGGGAAATCATTTTCTGCCTGTGCCTCTGTTTCCTCCTCCCCTTCTCTACTTTAAATAACAGGCCCACCAGAGATTGCTGCCCGATACCTATGGATTTCATTCTATGTCCCCTATCCTGTTTCCTGACAGCTGAAAGTCGTGGTCGCCTGCTTTACCTAAAAGACTTGAGAGGTCACCCAAAGGGAAACCTCATCCCCCTGATATTTAGTGAATCCCCAGACAGAGTTTCTGGGGTACTCAACACAGGGATGGAGCCGCAGGCTCCACAGCACACGATGGGATTGTTTGCTGGCCCGTGTGAAGCCTCCCCTCCGCCTCTCCCTTTCTTCTCCTGATGCGTTCTGTTAAGTCTGTGGTCCACCTGCTGTTGTTCTCTGGCTCCGGGAGCATGTGGATTGAGAGCTGCCTTGAGGGGTAAGGCAGCCAGATTGGCAAAGTGTTTAACAGATTGGATTATGGAAGAGACTCCTGGTAGGTGGGTGACTTTTTAATGAGCGATGATTGGAAATGAACTGGTGGAAGGCTGCAAGGGGATTTTTCCTATGGGAGGGTATTTCGCCTACTTCGCTGGGGGTCATGTCACCGTCTCATTGGTTGGGCCTTGAGGAAGGATACTGAACCTCTCTGGATTCAGGAGGGAAGAACAATGGAAGGGATTTAGAGGGGAAGTCTGAAATATGGATTGTAATAGAAATCCTGGTTCAACTTCAAACATGTTCCCTCACTTCTCTGGGCTTCATTTAAAATTATTTATTTATTCATTTTATTCTTTTTAAAAACATTATTTATTTAGGAGAGAGAGAGAGAGAGAGAGAAAGAGGCAGATAGATAAATAGATAGAGAGAGAGAGAGAAAGAGGCAGATCTATATCTATATCTATATCTATATCTATATCTATATCTATATCTATATCTATACCTATATCTATATCTATATCTATATCTATACCTATATCTATATCTATATCTATATATTTATATCTATATCTATAACTATATCTATATCTATATCTATATCTATATCTATATCTATATCTATATCTATATCTATCTATCTATCTATCTAGCTAGCTAGCTAGCTAGCTATCTATATATATATATATATATATAGAGAGAGAGAGAGAGAGAGAGCGAGAGAGAATGGGCTCGCCAGGGCCTCCAGCCACTGCAAACAAACTTCAGACACATGTGCCACCTTGTGCATCTGGCTTATGTAGGTCCTGAGGATTCAAACTGGGATCCTTTGGCTTTGCAGACAAATGTCTTAACCATCAAGCTGTTTCTCCAGCCCATTTATTCATTTTATTCTTTTTTTTTTAATTTTTATTAACATTTTCCATGATTATAAAATATATCCCATGGTAATTCCCTCCCTCCCCACCCCCACACTTTCCCATTTGAAATTCCATTCTCCATCATATTACCTCCCCATTACAATCATTGTAATTACATATATACAATATCAACCTATTAAGTATCCTCCTCCCTTCCTTTCTCCACCCTTTATGTCTCCTTTTCAACTTACTGGCCTCTGCTACTAAGTATTTTCATTCTCACACAGAAGCCCAGTCATCTGTAGCTAGGATCCACATATGAGAGAGAACATGTGGCGCTTGGCTCTCTGGGCCTGGGTTACCTGACTTAGTATAATACTTTCCAGGTCCATCCATTTTTCTGCAAATTTCATAACTTCATTTTTCTTTACCGCTGAGTAGAACTCCATTGTATAAATGTACCACATTTTCATTATCCACTCATCTGTTGAGGGACATCTAGGCTGGTTCCATTTCCCAGCTATTATAAATTGAGCAGCAATAAACATGGTTGAGCATGTACTTCTAAGGAAATGAGATGAGTCCTTTGGATATATGCCTAGGAGTGCTATAGCTGGGTCATATGGTAGATCAATCTCTAGCTGTTTTAGGAACCTCCACACTGTTTTCCACAATGGCTGGACCAGATTGCATTCCCACCAGCAGTGCAGAAAGGTTCCTTTTTTTCCACATCCCCGCCAACATTTATGATCATTTGTTTTCATGATGGTGGCCAATCTGACAGGAGTGAGATGGAATCTCAATGTAGTTTTAATCTGCATTTCCCTGATGACTAGTGACGTAGAACATTTTTTTAGCTGCTTATATGCCATTCGTATTTCTTCCTTTGAGAACTCTCTATTTAGCTCCATAGCCCATTTTTTGATTGGCTTGTTTGATTCCTTATTATTTAACTTTTTGAGTTCTTTGTATATCCTAGATATTAATCCTCTATCAGATATATAGCTGGCGAAGATTTTTTCCCATTCTGTAGGTTGCCTCTTTGCTTTTTTCACTGTGTCCTTTGCGGTGCAAAATCTTTGTAATTTCATTAGGTCCCAGTGGTTAATCTGTGGTTTTATTGCCTGAGCAATTGGGGTTGTATTCAGAAAGTCTTTGCCAAGACCAATATGTTGAAGGGTTTCCCCTACTTTTTCCTCTAGCAGTTTCAAAGTTTCCGGTCTGATGTTAAGGTCTTTAATCCATTTGGACTTAATTCTTGTGCATGGCGAGAGAGAAGAATCTATTTTCATCCTTCTGCAGATATTTATCCAGTTTTCAAAACACCATTTGCTGAAGAGCTGTCTTTTCTCCAATGAGTATTTTTGGCATTTTTATCGAATATCAGGTGGCTATAGCTACTTGGGCTTACATCTGGGTCCTCTATTCTGTTCCACTGATCTACATGTCTGTTTTTGTGCCAGTACCATGCTGTTTTTGTTACTATGGTTCTGTAGTATAGGTTAAAATCAGGTATGGTGATTCCACCAGCCTCTTTTTTGTTGCTCAGTATTATTTTAGATATTCGAGGTTTTTTGTGATTCCAAATGAATTTTTGGATTGTTTTTTCTATTTCCATGAAGAAAGCCTTTGGAATTTTGATAGGGATTGCATTAAATGTGTAGATTGCTTTAGGTAAGATTGCCATTTTCACGATATTGATTCTTCCAATCCAGAAACAAGGGATGTTTCTCCACTTTCTAGTGTCTTCTGCAATTTCTCGCTTGAGTGTTTTAAAGTTCTCATTGTATAGATTCTTTACTTCCTTGGTTAGGTTTATTCCAAGGTATTTTATTTTTTTTGATGCAATTGTGAATGGGAGTGATTCTCTGATTTCATCCTCTGTGTGTTTGTTGTTAGCATATATGAAGGCTACTGATTTCTGTGTATTTATTTTTTATCCTGCTACATTGCTGTAGGTTTTGATCAGCTCTAACAGCTTGCTAGTAGAGTCTTTAGGGTCCTTTATGTATAGAATCATGTCATCTACAAATAATGATAACTTGACTTCTTCCTTTCCAATTTGTATCTCTTTTATGTGTGTCTCTTGCCTTATTGCTATGGCTAAGACTTCCAAAACTATATTAAATAGAAGTGGGGACAGTGGACACCCTTGTCTTGTTCCTGATTTTAGTGGAAAAGCTTCCAGTTTTTCCCCATTTAGTAATATGTTGGCTGTAGGCTTGTCATAAATAGCCTTTATTATATTGAGATATGTTCCTTCTATTCCCAGTCTCTGTAGGACTTTTATCATGAAGGGATGTTGGATTTTGTCAAATGCTTTCTCTGCATCTAATGCGATGATCATGTGATTTTTGTCCTTCAACCCGTTTATGTAATGTATTACATTTATAGATTTGCGTATGTTGAACCATCCCTGCATCTCTGGGATAAAGCCTACTTGGTCAGGTGAATGATCTTTTTGATATACTCTTGTATTCTGTTTGCCAATATTTTGTTGAGAATTTTTGCATCTATGTTCATGAGGGAGATTGGTCTGTAATTTTCTTTTTTTGTTCTATCTTTGCCTGGTTTTGGTATCAGGGTGATGCTGGCCTCATAGAAGGAGTTTGGTAGGATTCCTTCTTTTTCTATTTCCTGGAAAAGCTTAAGAAGCAATGGTGTTAGCTCTTCCTTAAAAGTCTGGTAAAATTCAGCAGTGAATCCATCCGGGCCTGGGCTTTTTTTAGTTGGGAGATTATTGATAACTGTTCTGATCTCCATGTTTGTTATAGGTCTATTTAAGTGATTAATCTCATTTTGATTTAATTTAGGTAGGTCATATAGATCAAGGAAATCATCCATTTCTTTCAGATTTTCATACTTTGTGGAGTATATGCTTTTATAGTATGTCCCTATGATTTTTTGAATTTCTCTGGAATCTGTTGTGATGTTACCTTGTTCATCTCTGATTTTATTAATTTGTGTCTCTTCTCTCTTTCTTTTGGTCAGATTTGCTAAGGGTTTATCAATCTTGTTTATCCTTTCAAAGAACCAACTCTTTGTTTCATTAATTCTTTGGATTGTTCTTTTTGTTTCTATTTCATTAATTTCTGCCCTAATCTTTATTATTTCTTCCCGTCTACTGATTTTTGGTTTGCCTTGTTCTTCTTTTTCCAAGGCTTTAAGGCGAAGCATTAGGTCGTTTACCTGTGACCTTTCTAATTTCTTAATATAGGCACTTAAGGCTATAAATTTACCTCTCAGAACTGCCTTCATTGTGTCCCAGAGATTTTGGTATGTTGTGTTCTCATTATCATTTGACTCTATAAATTTTTTGATTTCCTTTTTGATTTCTTCATTGACCCACTCATCATTTAGTAGTGTATTGTTTAGTTTCCATGATTTTGTGTATGCTCTATAGCCTTTCTTGCTACTGATTTGTAGTTTAATTCCATTGTGGTCAGATAGAATGCAAGGAATTATTTCAATTTTCCTGAATTTGTTCAGATTTGCTTTGTGTCCTAATATATGGTCTATTTTAGAGAATGTTCCATGTGCTGCTGAAAAGAATGTATATTCTGCAGCCTTTGGATGAAATGTCCTGTATATATCTGTTAGGTCCATTCCTTCTATGACCTCATTTAGTCCAGATGCCTCTCTGTTTATTCTTTCCCTGGATGACCTGTCAATTGATGAGAGTGGGGTGTTAAAGTCACCCACCACCACTGTGTTTGGTGTTATCTGTGACCTTAGTTCTAATAGTGTTTGTTTGACGAATTTGGGAGCCCCCATGTTAGGTGCATATATGTTTAGGATTGTAATGTCCTCCTGTTGGAGTGTGCCCTTAATCAATATAAAGTGACCTTCCTTATCTTTCTTGACTAACGTCGGACTAAAGTCTACCCTGTCTGATATTAGGATAGCAACCCCTGCTTGTTTTCTAGGCCCATTTGCTTGAAACACCGTCTTCCAACCTTTCACCCTAAGATAATGTCTATCCTTTGTAGAAAGGTGAGTTTCTTGGAGACAACAAATTGCAGGATCCTGCTTTTTAACCCAGTCTGCAAATCTATGTCTTTTCGTTGGGGCATTGAGACCGTTGATATTAAGAGATATTATTGAAAGGTGTGTATTTATGTTGCCATTTTTGTGTGTGTATGTGTGTTTCTGGTTCTACCTGTGCTCTCTTCTGTTAACTGGTATTTGAGTATAGCTTGTTTTTTCTAGGTTCCTTATATGTGTGCTTTTCCTTTTGTTCAGCATGGAGGATTCTATAAAGTATTTTCTGTAGAGCTGGTTTTGTCTTCAAATACTCCTTTAACCTGCTTTTGTCATGGAATGTCTTTATTTCTCCATCTATTTGAATGGATAACTTTGCAGGATAAAGTAACCTTGGTTGACAGTTGTTATCTTTCAGAACTTGGAACATATCACTCCAAGCCCTTCTGGCTTTAAAAGTTTGTGTTGAATAATCTGCTGTAATCCTGATGGGCTTGCTTTTGTAGGTAACTTGATTTTTCTCTCTAACTGCTTTCAATATTTTTTCTTTGGTGTGTGTGTTTGGAAGTTTGATTATAATATGGCGAGGAGAGGTACTTTCTGGGTTTTGTCTGGCTGGGGTTCTAAAGGCTTCCTGTATCTGTATTGGCACCTCTTTCCCAATTTGGGGGAAATTTTCCTCTATGATTTTGTTGAAGATGCCTACTATGCCTCTGGAGTGGAGTTCTTCTCCTTCTACTGTGCCCTGAATTCTTATATTGGATCTTTTCATAGTGTCCTGAATATCTTGAAATTCCCACTCATACTTTTCTATAAGTTTGTTTTTCTCTTTGTTGGACTGCATTAGGTCTGCCACCTGGTCTTCTAGCTTAGATATTCTGTCCTCTCCCTCATCCATCCTACTGGTGAGATTTTCTACAGAGTTTTTTATTTCATTAACTGTGTTCTTCATTGCTAGTAATTCTGACTGGTTTTTCTTTATTATTTCTATTTCCCTATTTATGTCTTGTATTGCCTTCTTTATTTCATTAAATTGGTGTCCTGCCTCTTCTTTGATTCCTTTGATTTCCTCTTTGATTTCCTCTTTGATTTCTTCCTTGATTGTTTTCATGTGTTCTTTGACCTCTTTGAACATATTTATAATTATTCTTTTGAACTCTTTCTCAGCCATTTCCTCTAACTCTTTCTCACTGGAGGACATTTCTGATGCATTAATACTTTTAGGTGGATTTATATCGTCTTGCTTTTTAGTGTTTCTTGTGTTATAATGTATATATTTTTGCATCTTGGATTAAGTTAATGCTTGGATTTTCTAGCTAGCTGTGTATTCTTAGCTGTATCAATTGATTTGATGTAATATATTTTCAGGGTAGGACCTTAAGGTATTAGGTGTGGCTCTTAAGACTCTCAGAGTATCTACAAAGATGTTCTTAGGGGTTGAGTTTCCCTGCTATAGGAGTATTCAAGCAGGCTGAGTGGAATAAAATACAGGTAGATTCTAAAATTTAACTAAACACTGTACACATTCAATCAAAAACAGCCCTGAGTATGTATGCAAGAGTAGTTATTATAATGACCAGATCCTCTATCAACAAAGAGGTTTAGATTTCTGGTCTGTTGAGGGATCCAAGTCAGCTTGTGACCAAGTGAGACCCTTCCCTGGTGCAATCCCAGTTACCTTGGGTGATTTTGGTCTCAGTCAAGTTGCTGCCTGGGTCGTCGGGCTGCTGTTCTGATTTCTGGAGCTGGGCACTTGCTTTTCCTACGGGGCAAACTGAGCTGCTGCTGCTTCCTCTGCTGCTCCTGTAGCTGCCACTGCTGGAGCCACCACTGCTGCTGAAGCTGCTGCTGCTGTGTCCACTGCCGCTGCTCCCCCTGAAGCTGCTGCTGCAGGATCTGCCGCTGCTGCCGCTCCTGGGTCTGCTGCTGCTGGGGCCACTGTTACCGGTGCTGGAGCCGCTGATGTTGCTCCCGAACTCTGCTCCTGCTTGGGTCCTGTTGTCCGCCCAAGTTGGCGTGGCCGGGTCCCGGGCCGCTGCTCTGTTCGCTGGAGCTGGGTTCAGGCGGTGGGGGAGGGGAGGGAGCCGGGGCTGCTCTGGTTGTCTCGGTGCTCCACATGTTCTTCTACCGCGTGGTCTGCTCCTCCGCTGCTCGCTGCCGCTCTCCCCTCACGTTTCCCGAGTTGCGGAGAGCGCGGTGTGAGGGGAAAATCCCGCACCTGGCTTTTCCTGCGGCTCGAGCCGAGTCTGGCGGTTTTCTGCTGCGCCGCGGCCGTGGCGGTTGGCCGAGCTGCCGGAGCCGCTTTTCCCGCCTGTGCAGGCTCTGGATGCTCTATAACTCTTCTACTTCTCCGCTGCCGCTTTAATTTCCTATACACCTCACTTTTTAGTAAAAGTGTGTATTTTGCTGAGTTTTTTTTGGTCTTTTTCCCCCCTAGGCTGCTTTGGCGTGGTACCTACGCCGCCATCTTAACCGGAAGTCCTATTCATTTTATTCTTGAGGCATGGTTTCCCTAGTAACCCAGGCTGGTCTAGATCTCTTCACGTTGTCCATTGGCCTTGGACTCTAGATCCTCCCACCTCTGCTTCCCCCAGTGCCGGGATTGCAGACCTGGCTTTTGGGCCCCATTTTGCTGTTTCCTAGGGTAGGTGTCGTGATTAAGTTACAGCCCATACATGGAAAGGGTACATGGAATCTAAACAATTTTCACAGAGATTGGGGTTTAAAAGTATTGGACAAAATAATGTCTGCAAAACCCTGAGACACTGGTGGTTGTCATTCAGAGTGGGTAATTGTTTGAGGAGCCAGAATGGTAGAGAGCTAGTCACATTGGGGGTCAGCAGCCTTGCCTTCAAATCTGGGCCCTGACACTTCCTGTGTGTCAGAGAGTGAGCGAGTGAGCAAGTCACTCGTCCCTTCTTGGACTCGTTTTGTTCACCTGTGAAGTGGAGCTGATGATATTTTACAGCCAGTAGATTGTGCGATTTAGACAAGTTTAACACACCGACTGCTGACCAAGGGCCTGGGGCACATGCCCCCACGCTTCTTGTCCACTGTCAGAAATGAGAGGACTGTTTGGCTTCAATCACTTCACTCACCGTCACACCTCATGCCCAGATGCTACAGGAAGGAACCCTGGCACCTGGAGCCTTTTAAGGCTTAGGAATTCTCAGGAATGCTCCAGCACCCCTGGGTGTCGTGCTCTATAAGTCAGGTCTCACTTGAACCCTTGCCCCTCCTCCCTTATATGCCCTTGTTTCTCTGGGGCTTAAAATGCAGCTCATGAGATTAGCTGTTTTCTTCCTAGATGTGTGAGGACCATCAAGGTGCTTTGTCTGCAGCAGCTGTCGAGTGATGGGCTCTGGCACACCTCAGTTCTGACTGTGTCTAATTGAGGGTGCCGGCAGTAAGTGGGGGGACTGAGAGGCCTTCAAGCTGAAGATGGATCTTAAGGAGAACAGACTGAGCTTCTTTGCTCCACGTACATCTCCTCACTACCCAAATGCAAGTCTTGTGTCTGACACATAGTGGAAATTGAATCCACCAATTCTCACCATGTACATGAAGGTGATAATGGCGCCATAAGCATTTGTTCAGCACCTGCTGTTCACATACCACCTTCCAGGAGACTGGAGCATCTCCATCTCACTCAAGAGTAATAACAGTGGGCTCAGGGAGACTGAGCGATATCCCCTCCCAATACACCTTTAGCTGTTACAGAGACCCATTTGTGTCTCAGTACCTTTTCATCTAGAATGCATATTCTTAGACTGGAGAGATGGCTTAGGGGTTGAGGTGCTTGCCTACAAAGCCAAAGGACCCAGGCTGCATGCATTTGGAGTTTGCTTTCAGTGGCTGAAGGCCCTAGTATGTCCATTCTTTCTCTCTCTCTCTCTTTATCTGCCCCCCTCTCTCCCTCAAATATATAACATAAGTTAGAATGCATATTCTTTCCCCTAAGATCTCAGCCAAATGGCAGTTTTTGGACCCCTTCAGTGAGACGCGTGCTATCCTATGCAGTGGTCACTGGCTTCACAAAGGTGTGGTCTTTGCAGCTTTGAACAGCACAGTAGGGCACAGGCTGGGAAGCTATCTCCTTTATCCCTTGCCCAGGTCTGGAAAACATGTGGGGAGCCTAATATCAGACTGCATTTTAAAAAGGTGAAGGGGTCCTTTCCAAGCGCCTCATAATTGCTGCCATTCTGCAGATTGTCGGCCCTGGATGTCCCCCTTGGCCTCTGAAATGTGCAGGTCCCTCTTAGCAAATGGCTAGTGTGCTGCCCAGGGTGGCGAACACCTCCACGATGACCTTTCTGCTGTGTTCCCTCAGAGCCCGCCGGCCTGCAATGGCTGCAGGGAGGGAAAATGAGCAAAGGCCGGCTCACAGAGAGATGTGGATTTGAGGAAGCGGAGGAGAAACTGTTCAAGATGGCAGAGTTCTGGCTGAGAGAAGACCTGTGGCTTTTCCCAGCAGGGGTCTTGTAACACTTGGCCGGTGGCTGTGGTTTCTTGTCTCAGTGGAAACCAAAGGAAAAACTTCTCAGTTCATCCCTAGCACAGACCAAACTTATTCACACGGGGTTTATTAGCGCTGAACCCAAAGCTTGCCAGGCCTTTTACTGGAAACACATGCCAGGAATGTTTTTGCTTTTGTATATACATACAAACTCAAGGGGGACGTGGTGGCTTGGATCAGTTGTTCTCCCACAAAGGTATGCTATTCTGAGGGCTTGATCCTCAGTTGGGAGGTGGAGCCTTGCTGCAGGAGGTAGGTGTGTTGTTGGGGGTGGAACTTTAGGTTTATTAACCCCTAGCTTGCCAGTGTTTGTTCGCTCACTCTCTTGCTGCTGTTTCCATCTATTGTGGCAGAAGTGATGTCCAGCTTTTTCTCACACCATGCTGTTCCCCTTGAGACTATAAACCTGTTCTTCCCATAAGTTGCTTCTGATCAACTGCTTCGTCCCAGCAATGAAGAGGTAACTACAACAGTGAGACCTTTTGCACCCCACAGAGGGAATCAGGTGCTTCACTGCCCCACAGTCCAGTCCAGCCATAGCTGTGCCGAGGATGGCCACTGGGCTACACTTGCAGTGGCATTTGATGTCCCAGTCTTGTGTCCGTGATCCAGAAGACTGGAGCAGGCTCTGGCCCTGGAATCCGCCAATAACCACTCAGTTCTGTTGCTTCTGGAGGTGCTCCAGAACAGGCAACAGATCCCTGGTGACAAGAATGCCCACCTTGGAAGAGACCAAGATAAGCCAAGCACAGCCCAATTCTAGTGCCTGCCCTTGGGAGGTGTTCAAAGTCTAGAGCTATTTCTATGAATTCAAGGACATTAAAGAATTGGTCTCAGCTGGGCATGGTGGCACACGCCTTTAATCCCAGCACTCGAGAGGCAGAGGTAGGAGGATTGCCATGAGTTCAAGGTCACCCTGAAACTACATAGTTAATTCCAGGTCAGCCTGGGCCAGAGTGAGACCCTAGTTCAAAAAACAAAACAAAACAAAAAATAGGTCATGGGAAAGTCCAGTCATCCCAAATCCTAATATGTATATATATATATATATATATATATATATATATATGGAATCTCTCTTTCTTTCTATCTATCTATCTATCTATCTATCTATCTATCTATCTATCTATCTATCTATCTATCTACCTATCGAGAGAATGGACACTCCAAGGCCTTTAACCACTGCAAACAAACTTCAGACACATGTGCCACCTTGAGTTTGTGTATCTGGCTTATGTGGGCCCTGGGGAATAGAATCTTGGTCTTTTGACTTCACAGGCAAATGCCTTAACCACTAAGCCATCTCTCCAGCCCTCAAATCCTAACTCTAGCTGAATGACCATTTGCAAATGCAATCAAGTTCTGGGTAATATATCTGTTATGGAAGTAGGACATGCACTCAGTGTCTTTAGTTATTTCCATAGAGATGAACCATGAGGAGGTATGTAAACTGTTGGATATTTGTTCTGATGCCTAAGAATGCAAAGCATTCTGTGGTCCATGTTTTAATTGTTTAATACAGTAAATTAAATGTTAAATTGCTTAATTTAATAGTTGCCACATGTCAACTACTCGGAGCCCTTCCCTTCCTTGCTGTGGAGCCCTATCTCAGCCCTTCATTAGAGTGCCCACACCAAATCTTTGTACACTGTTCACGTTGTTATAGCTCCTCTGCTAGACACTGGGCTCTGTCTCTGCATTTGACCTTCTCCAATATTTAAAGTGAAATAAATATCCTTGGTGGGCTAGTCTGATTCCTATCCCATCACCTTTTCAGAGTTTACCTCAACCTTGGGCAGGAATCTGGGCCATGCCCAACTTAAACCACAAAGAAGATGCAGAAGGACATGTTGGAAACTTACAATTGGAGGAAGCATCAGTGATGCTGAAATTCTAGACCACTGTTGAAGTTTCCTGAAGAAGCTATAGTGTGTCTTGAGTTGGAGGCGTCTCCGTCAGAAACCTGGTCAAGGCTGCATCTCTGGATCCCAAGCAGCACTGCAACAAAAGCAGCGTGTCTGGTGCGCTGTGCTCCAGTGATGGAGCCATGGAAATGCAGTCCACATATAAGAAAATAGGAGAGGGCTGGAGAGATGGCTTAGTAAAGGTTCTTTTCTGAGAAGCCTGAGGCCCCAGGTTCAACTACGCAGCACTCAGGTAAGCCAGATGCACAAGGTGGCACATGTGTTTGGAGTTCGTTTGCTGTGCTTGGAGGCCCTAGTGCACCCATTCTCTCTCTCTCTCTCTCTCTCTCTCTCTCTCTCTGTGTGTGTGTGTGTGTTCCTCTTTCTCCTTCTCTATCCCTCTCAAATAAATAGATAAATAATTTAAAACGAAAGAAAATAGGAGGGCTCTGCTGTGGTCTTACTGCTGTGTCCCTTCAAAATTCATGTTGAAACATTATCTCTACTATGGTATTAAAAGATTGGTCATGAGGCCCCCTGGCCATGAATAGGCTCAGTGTCCCTAAAAAGAGGCCCTCTGTCGTGAAAGTGTGTGGCAAGCATGGGTCATCTTTGAAAGAGAGAGCAAACTTTCACCAGATAATAAGTCTTCTGGCACCTTGATCTTGGAGTTCCTGGTCTCCAGAACTGTAAACAGTGCATTGTGTTGTTCATTAGCTATGCAGCCCGAGGTATTTTGCTACCACGCTTTGTCAGACAGACAGACAGACCTTCCCTCTGATGTGTGCTGTGTTAGATACTCCACAAACATCACTCATCCAGTCCACTATAACATGAGCTTTCCTTTCAAGCATCAGCACCTGAGTTTGATCCCTAGGACCCAGGTAAAATGCCATGGTGCCGTGTGCCTGAACTCCCAGAGCTGAGGACTCAGAGATCTGGTCGGGTTCCTGGAGCTTGCTGGCCAGCCAGTCTAGCCTAATCAGGCCGACGGCAGAACCTGCCCGTAGACCAGGTGGATGGGCATACTTGAGGATGACACCATAGGTTGTCCCCTGGCTTCAACATGCACACTCTCACATGCATGTACATTCCATACACATGCGCCGCCCCACACACACGTGCACACCACCTACATTCGCCTGCATATCTACAAGCACACATGCACATCGCACACATATCCCTGCATACATACACATAGAAACAAACCAATAGCAACAACAACAAAAACCATGAGCTTCGATGATTAATTCCACTAAAGAGAGGAGGACTTGAGGGTGAGAGAAGCTAAGTCCCTTGTGCAGTTCTAACTTTTAAGCTCTTCAAGGCAACACCCATATAATTTTCATTGATTCACTCCCAAGTAGTGAACACAAGATTAAGTACACAATAGGAGCTCTACAAGTGTCGAAGTAAGTAAGAACACATGTCCTACATTCTCTTATTCTCAATTTGTTTCCCCAGACCTGCTTCCAGCATATCTTTCCCTTCTCTTAAAAAAAAAGATTTTATTTATTTATTAGAGAGAGAGAGAGAGAGGGAAATGGTGCACCAGGGCCTCCAGCTACAGCAAACTCCAGATGCATTCACCATCTTGTACATCTGGCTTACTTGGGTACTGGGGAATTGAACCTAGGCTTCACACCTTAACTGCTAAGCCCTCTCTTTATCTAGCAAACTCTTGTTCTTCCTTCAAGACCTAGCTCAAATGTCATCCTCAATTTCAATTTCTGTAAAATTTCTAAAAGTCCCTTTGGTAGAGTCAGTATCTTCCCTAACAGGATTTCACAGTAAACTGTATAGGCCTCTATTAAAGCACTGACCTTGAATTCTACAAAGTGATTACGTGTCTCGTTGTTGCCTTGGACTATAAGCTGTTTGAGGGTGGGGCCATGTTGTGATTGCCTTTGTGCCTGGGTTGTCCATCAACGAGAAAGCAAGCCACACCCACTCTCCACATGGAAATATTCCTCATGCAGACTCACTTATCTTTAGCTTGAAATTGGTATATCTAGCCTCCACTGCCTCTGGGTAGAAAGGAATCCCTAGGCTGCTCATGCCAATAAATGTGTACACAGAAAATGGTCAGGACATGGCTGTCAGTTTCAGGTTTCCTATCAATAGTCAACATCCACAGCCAGTTGGCCTTTTGACTCATACTTTGCCCTTTTGTGAGTTCGACATGGTAGATCAGTCCTCCCCCTTGTCTCACGCTTGAGATTCCAGAGACAGAGTTGGTTTAGGCAGCATCACATCCCCACCCCATGCCTCTGTTCTGTCATGAACTAATGTAATGTTTCTGCCAATGACTCAGATAAAAACAACGAGCTTTCACTCGTTACTTTTGCAGATGACAAGACAGTGGCAGCAGGATGGTGATTATGTCAGATGACAGAACCAAGATCCAAAATGATCACAGTAAGCTGGAATAAAGGGTCAGTCCATTGAGCAATGATTAATACTGGGTCCAAAAATCAATGTCGCAGGGATTGAGTGGGGTGGGTTCACCTGGAGAAACACGCAGGGGCAAAGGCTGTGACAGTGAGTGCCATGAATCAGAAAGCCATTTGGCCATTGGGAATGGAAGACAAAAGTTCATTATTAAATGTAGAAACTCTAGGGCTAGAAAGATGTTTAAGGAACTTGCTTGCAAAGCCTAACCACCCAGCTTTGATTCCTCAGTACCCAAATAAAGCCAGAGGCACCAAGTGGCACATGTATCTGGAGTTCTTTTGCGGGGGCCAGATGCTCTGGCATGCCCATACTCTCTGTCCCTCTTCTCTCTATTCCTCTCTAAGTGCAAACAAATTAATGCACAAATAAATAATTTTTTAAAAAAGAGGTAACCCAGGCCCAGAAAGCCAAGTGCCACATGTTCTCTCTCATATGTGGATCCTAGCTACAGATGATTGGGCTTCTGTGTGAGAATGAAAATACTTAGTAGCAGAGGCTAGTAAGTTAAAAAGGAGACATAAAGGGAAGAGAAAGGAAGGGAGGAGGGTACTTAATAGGTTGGTGTTGTATATATATTACTACAATGATTGAGATGGGGAAGTATTATGATGGAGAATGGAATTTCAAAGAGGAAAGTGTCGGGGGGAGGGAGGGAATTACCATGGGATATCTTTTTTATAATCATGGAAAATGCTAATAAAAATAAAAAAAAAATAAAAGAAAAAGCTTAGGGGCGTGGTGGGGAAAAAAGCAAAAAAGAAAAAGCTTAGTATGATGGTGGTACATGCCGATAATCCCAGCATTTGAAAGGTGGAGGCAGGAGGATCAGGGTTTCTAGGGCAGGCTTGTATAGCTGGTCAACAGTTAAAGGTACTTGCTTCCAAAGTCTGATGGCTTGGGTTTGATTTCCTACTACCCATATAAAGCCAGATGCACAAAGTGGTGCTTATGTCTGGAGTTGGTTTGCAGGAGCAATAGACCCTAGCAGGCCCATATTCATTCTCTCTCTCTTTTTCAAATCAATATTTTTTAAAGGAAAAAACAAGAGTTCTAGGGCTGGAGAGATGGCTTAGCAGGTAAGATTTTTGCCTGCAAAGCCAAAGGATCCTGCTTCAATTCTCCAGAACCCACGTAAGCCAGATGCACAAAAGGGATGCATGCACCTGGAGTTCGTTTGCAGTAGCTGGAGGCCCTGATGAGCCCATTCTCTCCTCCTTCTATCTTTCTCTCTCTCTCTCTCTCCCTCTCCCTCTTTCTCTCTCTCAAATAAATTATATATATAAAAGACCAGAGCCAAGTGGTGGGATGGGATTAGGATTCAAATACATTAATAATGTAGAAACTGTAGAAAGAGGAGCACATGGTCCCACTGGACTTGTCTTTGGCCTGTCAGCACCTAGAATGTTGTGTTCACTTGGGGTTCCACTCTTCGTGTGGGTTTTGTCCTAAAGTGGTCTATATCTCTTGAAAAGTGACATGATACCAAGGACACCAAAATATGTAAAATAAGAGTGAAGTAACCCCTAATGACTAGAGGCTTAAGAAGAAACATGGACTGTCCTTTTCAAATATCCAGGCCGTGTCACATTGAAGAATGATTTTGTAAGGCTAACGGACAGGATTAATATTAATTGGTAAAAGTGTCAGCCAGACATATCTCTGTTCTATATATGAAAGAATGCTCTAATAAGCCAGTGCTGTGCTCCAGGGGAATGAAATGTGCCCCGTGGTGCCGGAAGCTCTGTTTTATTTGGACTATTTTTCAGAGTGTTATCAGAAGGATTATGATGTTGGAAGAAGGCATCAACTTCCAGGTGCCATCCACACTCGAGAAGCTTATTTCCAAATCAAACTTGTTGTCCTGCTACTTTGATAATTGAGTTTCCCCAGGGTCCATCAGCCCGGGGGTAGAGGAGGAGAATAGACAAATGTACATTATGAGAAATGCTCACCCTGCTATATCTGCCCTGTCTAGTGCAGATCATTGACCTTGGGAAAGGGTTGGGCCCCCTGTCCTCTCTCTGCTCAGAATTTGAGATGAGCAGACTCTTTTCTGAAAGGTGTCTCATTTCCTGTGCAAACAGATCTAGTCCTCAGACATGCCCACACTAGTCTGAACCCCTGGAGTGTCAGTCTTGAGCCCCTTAGCTGGTACCTATATTCATCTGTAGCTGGGATTGTTTGCATTTCAAATCCAAGCCCAACATGAATACCAGGAAGGCTGGACTATCTTTTGTATCATGCGTATTTCTTGTTAAGCTCATCCCCGCCCCATAGTATGATGTGAGAGGTTAAAACTCTGAGGTTAGATAGACAGGGGTTCAAACTCCAAATCCCACATCTATCTTTTATTGACAATATGAACCTGGATAGGGTATGAACTCCTGGGTTCCTTGTCTGTAAACTGAAGTTGCTAGCGGCACCTAATTTGTTGCTTCTTGTAAGGATTTAGTAAGCATGGTAACACAGGGTCAGCATCCAACACAAATTAGCCACTGTCACATGGGTCCCTTCGCTCCTCCCTCTGGGTTCTGGGTTTGCACCAGGAGCTGTTCTTGTCAGCCCTTCTACTTCCTCCAGGGAGAGCCCCACCATCTGATCCACATCCCATCATCCTCCAGGGCACATCACTCCCACATAAAATCATTCCAATCCCAACTTTCCAATTCCTCTTACTTCTGGGGGAAGCTGTTCTCTCTTATGCTTTGCATTTTAACGACTTCCATTGCAATTGCTCATTTTGATCTGTTTAATAACATATTTTAAACTAATCCCTTGTAATAAAAGGATTTCATTACTAATGGAGACAGCTGGGTAATGCAGTGAGTTCATTAGTTTGACTTTTGTGATGAGGCCTGCTGGAGCCAAAAGTTTTTGAAACTCAGCAAACTTTTGGTGGCTAAGGTTGCTTGGGGAAGTTGAGAAGGAAATTTCCACAGGGAAACAGCTTTCATACTACAGAAAGAGTGGAGCTTGTGGCTGGTGGCCATGAGGAGGAATGTCTAAATTTCAAAGAAGACAAGGTATTTCACAGACTGAAGGGCTTCTACTCACTCACAAAGATGACAATACCCTCTCTCTGCCTTTGCCTGTTGCTATAAACATCACATAATATTTGATTGTCCTACAGACAATGGCAACACAGAGTCAGCAGCTAACATAAATTAGCCACTGTGTCGTCATCATTTCCATAGTCGTGGACCGGACTGGGTATAAGAAATGTGTCATCCAAACCGAAGTAAGCACTTTACCTCTTTAAGTTTCTCTCGATGTGCTACCTTCTGAGTGCCTCCAACTTCAACATCCATCTCTAAGCTAATAGGAACTTTTCTCTCCACCACTGGCCTCTAGAGATGCATCAGTTATCTTGAGAACCTCACTTAGCTTGCCCATGATGCTTTTTGTCTCATTCTCATCTTCTACTTGATATGCTTAAAGCTGGTTTTGTCACTGTCGCCACACCTTGTCCCTCTTATCACCACAGTGGATGCCTTTTACATTTTGCATATTCCAGAGAGCAGACGCTTCCTCCATCCATATACTTGGTTGAGAGCCTATAAGTTATCCTTTTCTCTCTTGCTTTATGGTTCTGATCTGACCAATCGCCAACTTCAGTCTATTTATTCATTAAATGGTTTGAATCCATTTCTCTCTGTGCTGTATTGGCCAACCTTGTCCAAGCCACATTGCCTGCTCTCTAACCTATACCAAATACTGTAGTGTTCTCTAGCCAGGAGCTAGAGTGACTCAACTGCTTCCAGAATATCCATGTTCAATGCCTTTTACCTTAAGAGCAACTGCATCATCTCCTTCATATAGTCCATGGCTCCGTAGCAATGGATCTCTCTTAGAGTCATTTTGTGTGTGTGTGTGTGTGTGTGTAGGTCTCAGAGTATTTATGCCTATTTCATTTTCTCCAAAACACCAAGCTACCTCCATCATTACTTTTGTCTTTGTATGCTGCGATGGATAATCTTCCCTGTAAACTTGACTAGCTTTAGAATCACCTAGGAGACATACTTCTGGGCATATCTGTAAGATTGTTTCTATAGAAGTTTAACTGAGGAGAGAAGACCCACCATGAATGTAGGTGGAACCTCATAGGCTGAGGTTCCAGAGTGAATAAAAAGGAAAGAAAACTGAGAAAGTATGAACATCAGCATTTATTTCTCTTCCCTCCCTGGCTGTGGACTAAATGTGATCTCACATTCCTTCCCGTCATGATGGACTATATCCCTTCTTAAACTGTAAAGCAAAATAAAGCCTTCTTTCCTTAAACTCTTTCTGTTATTTTGTCACTGGGGCTGGGGACATGGCTTAGTGGATCAAATGCTCACTGCTCTAGCCTAAGTACCTTAGGTGGGTGCCAAGACCCCACCTAAAAGGGCAGAAGCCATGATGGGTTTCTATATCCCAGCATACTAACAGTGAGGTGGGATGAAGAGATGGAAGACCTTCCTGGAAGCCCATGGTGGGTACAGCAAATAAGAACGTCAAGGTGAGATGAAGAGAGGGAAACTCTGCCTCCCCATGAGGTGTGAAGGTTGGCTGGAAAGCTGGCCTCTGACCCTGCATGTTTGGTGTAGCATATGTACCTTCACACAAATTCATGTGCCCACAAAGGCCTTTGAGAGGTCCATGGGTGTGGCAGATGCAGCTCTAAGCAGCTCACTGTGGTATCTGAACATCCCAACAAGCTGAGGATGCAGACGTACTCTAGCCCTCTTTTACTGATGGAGAAAATGGAGGCTAAGGAAGATCAGGGCATTTATCAAAAGACTCATACCTTGGCTTCAACCCAGTCTTTCCCTTAGAGCCAAGAACTAACAGGAATTAATTGGGGCTCCCTTCTCAGTCAGATGCTGCTGCAGAGAGACCCTCTTCTTCTGCCAGGGTCCCAATCCTGAGCCAGGAAGGAAAAATTTTTGTCTTTTGGCTTGTCTTCTTTGTTATTCTGTCTCTGGGCATGTGCTTTGCTTCTGGCCAAGCACTGCAAGATGAACAAGAAATCATCTACTAGCCTCCAGAGCCTGCAAGTGATACCTTGAATGGCAGAGTCTTTTCAGGTGTGCTGAACTTAAGGGCATTGGGTTGTGGGATATTATCCCGGGATACCCAGGTGGGCCTAACTGCAACTCTGGCTGTCCTCAGAAGAGGGGGAGTGTACAGCAGTAGGATCTGTGGATGACGATGCTTTGTGGTGTACTTGGAATTTGCTAAGAAGTACATTTTTAATGTTTTCACCCAGAGGAAACAAGAGGAGGCAGGCACCACTGAAGCAGATGTTGAAGGGATTGACTGTGACACAGGCCATAGGAGAAGGTGGGGCAGTCTGGTTGGCTTCTTCCTGAGCCTCCAAATACAGCCTGGCTCTGCAGACACCTTGAGCTTTGGCCTAATAATACTGACTTTGTACTTCTGGCCTTCTGAACTCTGAGGCAATAAATGCTTCTTTTTGTTTGTTTTAGGTATATTTTTTTGAAATAAAGGTCTGGCTAGGTAGCCCAGGTTGGTCTGGGATTCACTCTGTAGACCATGCTGGTCACAGACTTACAGCAGTCTTCCTGTCTCAGCTTCTAGACTGCTGGGATTATAGGCATTTGCTATAATGCTTGGATAATACATAATCCATTGTTTAAAGACAAGTGTGGCCATCAGCCCATGGGAGATGAGACAGATGTTTTAACTTAGTGGAGAAGTTGCTCTGGGAGAATGATGCTCCAGTTACGAGAAGCAAAGTAACATGGTTCAGAAGGTCTTCATAGGCTTTGGAGGGACTAGTTCCTGCCATCGTGGAAGCTGTTGACTTGTACTTGACCTCCACTCTTCACATATACATATCCACACAAAGGTCTTTTCTCTTTTCTTATCAGCAATGACAGCTGATCACCAGGAGTGGTAACATTTACAGAGATAAAGTTAGTGCCAAGCTGTCTCCTCTAGAGATTGTCTATTTGACCACACGGCACACACTAAAACCAATGCGGTGAGTTCAGGGGTCTCTTAGTCAGTATAAGCTAGGCTGTCCTGTGATAATAAATAATCCCTCCTCTTTCAGTGATGTAATATAGAAACATGTTGATTTCTTCCTCTCACAAAACCCTTGGTAGAGTGGCTGTCCTCCTTGTGGTAACTGCCATCTAGAATTCTCCCATCTTGTAATTCTTCCATTTCAATTCCTGGCATCCCTGGACACCTCAGCAGGGGAACAGAGTTCCTAGAGAATTTGCTCCCACCCTCAACTGCCCTCGAAAACATAGATCAACGAATACCTTCTGTCTAAAGCTCTTGCCAGAACTCGCCATCTGCATTTACAAAGGAAGAAAGAGCAAATGGCTATGGAGAAGTTGACTAATCAATACAAGAGGGAGATCACCGGTATCCTGATGGTGGTAGATTCTAGGCCCCAGGGGTGCCACTATCGTGAGAAAAATCACAAGGCAGGGTTTCTACCAGTATATCAGCACAGCCAAAGGCTGCATTAAGAAACCATGATGCTTATTATTATGAATGGAGCTGATTAGGAAATGGACGATGGCTCTCCTGGGACCAACATACCTAACTTTAGTTAAATCTGTCTGCAGGAGAAAGTGGGGAGGTCTGGTCTAGAAAGAACATTTCACCATAGACCCTGATGAAAGACTGAGGCTTGCACTTGCTCTTTCCCCCTCCTCCTCCTCCTCCTCTTCCTTCTTCTTCTTCTTCTGGTTCTGATAGTTAACTCCTGTCACTTAAAATACATACCCCGTTGCTCTGTTTGTAACCATAGGGTTTACTGATGTATAACAAATACTGTCTAAATTTGTCAGCTCAAGGAGCAAGTAATTAGCAAGGAACTTAGGGAAAAATACACTTTGCTTGGAATGTACAGTACAACCTAATATATCGGTAGCTGTAGATGAGTGTAACGTGGCAATGAGCATGGTGGTTCTTCAAAACACTGAAAATAGAACTACCTTTTTAAAAATTTTTATTCATTTATTTGACAGAGAAAGAGGGAGAGAGAGAGAGAGAATGGGTGTGCCAGGGCCTCTAGCCACTGCAAACGAACTCCAGACACAGGTGCCCCTTGTGCATCTGGCTAACGTGGGTCCTGGGAAGTTGAACCTGGGTCCTTTGGCTTTGCAGACAAATGCCCTAACTGCAAAGCCATCACTCCAGCCCTAGAACTACCTTTTGATGCAACTATGATAATCCCAGGCATCCACCAGAAGGAGCCAAAGTCAGCTTACAATAGACACCCATGTCTATAGTATAATATAATTCACAAGAGCTAACTTATAGGACCAGCCTGGGTGCCCATTGACAGAGGGATGGGTAAGGAGCACACAGCGTGCCTGCACACTGGATTATATTATTTGACTCTAAAGATGAGCAGAGTCATTACTTGGCAGGCAGTGGGACTGGAGATCATCACGTTAAGTGAAACAAGTTCATCTCATACAGACAAATAATACATGTTTCCTCTGATAGATAGAGCCTTGGAAGAAAGACCTGAAAAGAGGAAGGATGATAAGGAAGCAGAATAGAGAGATGGGGAAGAAAAAGGCAAAGAAAGATTGTGTGACCTTCACAAAAGGATGAGGTTATTTGCAAACTGGGGCATGGAACTCAGGCCTGATTTTTCCCAAATTGACTGTGTTCCTGCACTCTCTCCACTGAGCCCTCACATGCTACAGTCTGATCTGCACTGGTCATTTAATAGAAATGAGTGCCTCAAAGGTTACCTAGAAACTCCATGGTCACATATTTGATCCTGACTCACTTTTAGAATTTCCCCCTCCTTTGGCTTCTCTTACACAACACAGGCCTGATCCCTCTTCTCTCTCAATGGCCATTTCTTAGACTCCCTTGTACCAAACAAAAACATTTACAATGCCTACAGATTCCATTCTTCACTGATACCCCTTCTGGACATGTAGGGCTTACCTGGTTTGCGGATCTTGAGCATTGCTTCTCCTTGACTTGACCTTGAATTATGCTCTGGTTTCCTCATATCTGTTTGAAGGGCATTTCTCACTAACATGTCAATATAAGTTGTGGCTAAACTCCATCATGGCAATCACACCCTGAGCCATCATTTATTGAGCACACACATGTAACCAGACCCAAGTTCAGTACTTCATAATTTATTTTATCCTCCCCCAAAACACTATATTTTAAGGAGTACTCACATTTTGCAGATAACAAAGCAAGGCTCACAGAAGTTTGCCTGATAATCTGTAATAAGCAACTGATTCATGCCCTTTTGCTTCTAAAACCTGTGTCTTTAACTGCTACATTCAGGATCATTTCCCTAAAACTGCTCTCTTTGGACTGCCTGATTTCTGTTTTACATTTTTCCAACTTACTCGGAATCTTGGAGTTTGAACCATACTGTTCATGGAATCCTACCCTTACCTTTGTGGAGTTGTTCTCTTTGCCTGGAAGGTCCTTCCTCAAATCATCAGTATGTTGGACGCATCCATCTTCCATTCCCCTAACTTCAGCCCTGTCTCCCCTGACACTCCATAGCTGAAGACATCACTTCTTCCCTGATGCCACATGTCTGAGCCACAGTGAGCTTGAAATTTCCCTAATTGTCTAGGTCTGTAAGAATCAAGACACCCTAATATTCATGTGGTACCAAGAAGTGCTTCTGCCTTAGCAAGGTACCTACCCAAGGAGCTATACAGACTTAGGCATGTACGGGCATTCTATTCTACAGAGCACACGTTACAAGAGACATGACTAAGCATATTGGCCCTTTGGTTTCCAGAGATAATCAGTGCTTGAGCCCTGAAGACTCCTCTTGGTTACATTTATCATGTTTCCTTCATTTTCCGTTTTCCAGATCTAAGGCAGAGTTTTCTGACCTCTTAGGTAGTCTATTGCATTCACTTCCACATTGGCTGCCTGTCTAACTCTTTGCTTCCCTGTCTAGCCCACCCTGATGGTTTCTAGTCTGTTACCATTGCTTTGCACATATTGTTTGCCTGGACAATGATTCCCTGAGGCCTTCATAATAAAACCCAATCTCCTGAGCTTGGCTTTCACTAATATCCCCACTATGTCTTAACACACTCTCCAGTCTTGTGGCCACTGTGACCCTATCTATATATGCAACTTATGCTAGCCAAAACATGCAATTCACAGTTTCTTTAATGCTCCACTGGGTCCCATTTTTATGCCATTGTCCAAACTATTGCTCCTGCTTGGAGCACCCTCTCTTGATTCCTCCACATGTCTGAACTCTTCTCTGTCTTCCCATCTCAGCCTATTCCTCCCCTTCTCTTTCTCTGCTCACTTGACTCATAGTTGCTTGTATTATCCAGTGTAGAGGAAAAAGTTGAGCTTTATTATCTGAAAAATATGCCTTGGAAAGTCCATGATGGGGCCAGTCATGTAATTCAGTTGGTAGAGGTTTTGCCTAGCCCTGGATTCAATCCTTGGTATTGCATAAAATTGGGTGCTGTGTTGCCAGCACTTAGGAGGTAAAGGTGGGAAGTTCAGAAATCCAAGGCCATCTATACTGTATAGTGAGTTCAAGGCCAGTCTTGAACTGTCATGAACAAAACAAAACAAAAAGAAAGCCCACCACTGGCTTGACGTGGCCTTGGGCAATATTGCCTATCACTTCTCAGCAAAGTGTAAATAACAAAGAATATCACAAAAGTTACTGGAGAGGAGGATGCTGTGAGGCCGTATGATGACCTGAGGTGGGTGACCTGAGATGTGCCTGGTTAAGATTCGGATGGAGCCACCCAGACCTGGAGGGTCATGAAGAGACTGTGCCACTCTGACCCCAAGCAAGAGCCTACCAACAGTGTGCATGCATCCAGAGGTCCAAGCTTGTCTGAGAGAATACCATGGAAACAGTGGCAAGCAAATGTTGCAGAGACAGGCCTGGTTCTCAGGGATGTAGCCTGGCTCTGAGTACTTTCATTTCTTAGCTGAGTAATCTCGGGCAAATTCCTTGTCTTTCTGCCTCTTTTCTTATATCCTAAATAGAGATTGAGCGTAGAGTGACTTGCTGGACAGGGTGAGTGAGACAGTAAGTGTAATGCAGCTAAAGAGTTTAGTACAGCTCTGTCCCACGGTAAGTCTATAATAAATGCTAATTATTTTGCTTTATATTATTATTCTCCAACAGCCTGGCCTCGATGGAGCTTCCTTCACCTTAGGGAGATGGAGTGGTTAGTAAAAGTGGAAAGAGATATTTCACTTGCCATCCTTGGGAGGCCTTGGTGGGAGCAGGGGAAGCCTACTCCACCGCATCTGTTAGGAGGGTGGCACAGGGGAGAAGGGAGCCACAGGAAGGAGCTCAAAACTGGGTCATTCATCAAAAGAGTGGAAGAGCAGCTCCAGCACGCTGCTGCAAATTAGCGTGGGATGATTTAATGAATGCTGATGCCTGGGCCCTGTAGCAGCTGCTGGGCCCACGTGCAAGTGTTTGGAAAAAAAAAATAAAAAGAGGCATCTCCAGGATTACAAAAGACTGGGCCAGAGAATGACAGATGTTGAGGTTAGAGTAATATCAAATATGGAGTGGGGTGTGAAGCAGGCCAGAAGCATGCATGTGAGCAGAGCAAAGTTGAGGAGAAGGGATCCGAGACATGGGTCCGGGGTAAGGGGAGGCAGGCCAGGTGCTTAGGGAGGGAAGCTGCATTGAGGGTGGGGCCTCCTCAAGTTCCACAGCCCGAGCACTTAGTTCGTTCATTTTAACCAGTCTTGTCTGAAGACATTCCAGGGACTTGTAGAAATGTCTTGAGTGTATTTCTTGGAAGCTGATATAGGCTGATCCTGACCTTTTTGAATCAGACTACAAGACTGTAAAAAGATGAAATTACTTTTCTCACAGTGATCCCATCCAACCACGTAGCCACTTCTCCCTCCCTCTATCCGTTCACCCACCCCATTACTGCCTCCCTCTCTCCATCAATTATCTATCCATCCATTCACCCTCCCTTCCATCTATCCTCTGTCCACCAATACCTCCCACCCCTCCATCCATCTATCTATCCATCTATCCCTCTCCCTCCCTTCCCTCTTCCATCCCCTCCATTCACCCACTCACTCCCCATTCAATTATTCATTCAATCAAAACATATTAAAGATATATTGTGTATAGACACAGTTAGGCCCTTCAAGGTCAAAATCGTTTAGTTGCTTCTGGTAAGATGTCAAGAATTCTGTCTTTGGTCTTTATTGATAAGCAAGATCAAGGATAGGCCCCAGAATCTTTTCAGCTCTACAAACAGGGTATGGGCCTCAGAGGCCAGAGATACAGCAATGTGTGGGAGAGAAAGGATATTAGGTCTTGCTAGGTATGGAACCAGCCATGTTGCCTATTGTCTCCAAGTAGCTCTTTCAAAATTTATGAAATGGTAACATTAGATGGTGGTAAGTATTAAATAATCCGAAGATGTTATAAGGTTCAATTGTTGATAACTAAAGGCCATAGGAGATAAGAATGGAATTGGGAGAATTTTTCAATTACCTTTATCCTTCTGTTTTAAAATTGTCATCAAGTTTTTCAAGTTGAACAGATTCTTTTATAAGTAGAGAAACGTAAAAGTTTGAGTTGCATTATCATCTAGTTAGATCCCTTCATTTTACAAAAGGAGCCTGAGAGGGCTGGTGCTTTGGCCAAAGCTGACTGATGGAGTTGGAAGCAGCTCAGGTACCTAGTTTGAGGTCTCATGGAAGCATCCAGAAGCGGATGCATCTTTGGTTTCTGCACATAGAAATTCATCTGTTTTTAACAACTATGGCCTGTCAAATGTTCATATTGCTTGAGCATGTACTAGAGAGCCTTGTATATGCATGTTGTCCCATTCGATCTTAACCAAACCTGTGACTTAAGAATCAATGACCACTTTCTGTAGTTTACATATCAAGAACTGAGGACTCAAAAAAAAGGAAGTGATTTTTGTCAGGAGTCCATAGCTGGAAAGTGGTGGTTCTGGACTTGAACCCAAGACTTTGTGACTTCAAAGCTCCCACTCTCTGGACTTTACCTCATCATCTCACTTGTAAAACAGCCTCCTTAAAATAATATATAGACCGCCGAGTGTGGTGGCTCACACCTTTAATCCCAGCACTCGGGAGGCAGAGGTAGGAGTATTGCCGTGAGTTCGAGGCTACTCTGAGATTGCATAGTGAATTCCAGGCCACCCTGAGTTAGAGCGAAACACTACCTCAAAAAACTAATAAAATAAAACAAAATAAGTAATGACAATAATATATAACATGTCTGTGCCTAGGACTATCCCTTGGATCCCACATCTGGGCTAAGGGAGAAGACTGACATGATCTCTGACCAGGGGACGCAGGTGAACCATCTCTCACAGTGCTTCACAAATTGCTGAGCGTGTACCAGAAGGATCTGTCATGAAGGCCTGCAGTCCCTCCACTCTGAGTTGAAGCTGTCCTCATGCGTAGCAAGGGGCAGGGACGAAGGCACAGTGAGTCCTGGTAGGTCACCACCTGTGAGCTCGCTCCTTCTTCCCCGACCTGTTGCACTGACTCATCCTTCAAGGCCTTCAAATATCATCAATGCAGGAACTTATGCCACATTCTGAGTCATCACTGTGCTACGGGCTAAGGCGAGAGGAACTGTTGAGCTAACACATGGGCTATTCAACCTGCTTCCTGCCTGGCGAGAGGCCAGTGAGAAAATACAGTTGCAATGTGAGGTCAGAATGGGAAAGGAGGGCTCAGCAGTTAAAGTTTTTGCCTGCAAAGCCTAACGACCCAATATCAATTCCCCAGTACCCACATAAAGGCAGATGCACAAGGTGGTGCCTATGTCTGGAGTTTGCTTGCAGCAGCTAGAAGCCCTGGCATACCCATTGTCTCTCCCCCTGCCCACCACATCTCTCTCTCTCTCTCTCTCGCTCTCTCTCTCTGCAGGGCATGGTGGTGCATGCCTTTAATGTCAACACTTGGGAGGCCAAGGCAGGATGATTGCTGTGAGTTCAAGGCCAGCCTGAGACTACATAGTGAATTCCAAGTCAGCCTGGACTAGAGCAAGATCCTATCTTGAAAAGCAAACAAATAAATAAGCAAGTAAGTAAATAGAACAGAATGATTGGGGATGCAAACACTGGGTGCTTGGCAGGCTCCAGCCCTGGAGAGAGTGGCCAGGGACCACGTCTTTGCCAGTGTCTCCTGTAATAGAGCTTCTTCTCTCTCGGTGCTTGTCTAGCACTTTGTTACTTTGTTTTATCTTTACTTCTGTCTGTGTGGGCTCTTCTTCTTGTTGCTGTTGGTATGTATGTGCTGTGTTCACCAGGCTAGCTGGGCTGTGAGCTTCAGTGTGGTTCTCCTGTCTCCTCCACCTTTTTTGTTGTAGGCATGCTCAAATCTCAATGCCCATGGCAAGCAGCCCTGCCATGTAGATTACTAATCTTCTCCTCTGTGCTGGGCACCCTGCCAAGAATTCTCCACATACCTCCCCAAGCCTTTTCTCTGTTAGGAGTTTGAGAGTCATAAGTTCAGGCCACTTACTTGCAAGTGAGACAACTGTGTTAAGAGTTCTGGTCACTTCACCTATATTCCATGATAAAAATTCTCTTTCCATCACATGTGTTTGTAATGGGGTACAAAGTCCATGGCCAGAAAGCCATGGCCAAGAGTCCCCAGGTATGTGTGTGTGTGTGTGTGTGTGTGTGTGTGTTAGTGCCATCCTGTTCCAAACAATAACCTGCATTCAGCATGGCCATTGCTTTATCCCACCCAGCATTTAAGACATCACTTTAGGGAAGAGGAAAGTGAGATCTTTGCACATCAGCCTGGAACTCAACTTTAACACTTGTCTTCCCTCCTAAGAAATTTGTCTTGCAAAGGAACAAAATAAGCAGACCAACATGACAACAAAGACCTGCATGCATATGTTGTAGCCAGAATCTGCTCTGAGCTGAACATTTATTAATTTGTCTCTTGTGCACAAGGAGTCGATCTAAGTGGAGACTTCCTTCTTTCTCCTACTATTTTTCTTTTCTCTTTTCTCCTTGAACTGCAAAGCCATATGGACAGGAGGGTCCTGAAATAGCATCGGGAGCTGTGGGAAGGGAGCCAACAGATGGCCAAGGGCGTGAGAGTACTGGCCACTGTGCTCTGTGCTCCACCTGTGCGGTCCTGTCAAAGGTGCCGCTTTAGGAAGCAGCGGCGCTAGGTAGCCTCAAGAGGTTAAAGTTCGGTATGGAACGTGTTCAGCTCAGTCTTATGTTTCAAGGAAAAGGAAGTGAGCTTAGAAGGCAGAGGAGGAACAGGCTTATGTAGACTGTGAACATTTGCGACTCTGCAACTCTACTCTTCTCCTAAAAGATGACTGAAAATGTAAGACTTTAAGATGCGGAAGTCAGTCTCTTCTTTGTTGGAAACAGGTACACTTCCCCTGAGAGAAGGACCCAGCATTTCTCTAGGACAAGTCAATGAAGACTCAATGAAAAAGAAGATTTATTCCTTCCCATCTTATAGGCCTACTCTTCTTCTTCTTTTTTTTTTTTTTACAAGTACAAAGGATTGATTACTGATGCCCTTTTAAAACTATATTTTTCTTATTTTAATGTTAATTTTTAGACATTTATTATTATTATTATTACTATTTACAAGATGTTTCATATGCATACATCACGTGTTGGTACCCTCTTTTCCCTCATCCCTGCTCCCATTCCGTTGGGGACACTCCTCAGTGGGGTTGCAGGTATTTCCCCATAGGGCTGGGGTTTTTCTATCAATGCCTTTCACCAGGGGTTGAGAACAAATTATTCAGCATGTCGCTTCCCACCTCTTCTCACTCCCCACTCTTTCAGGTTCCCACTTAGCAGTCCTCTAGTCTCTGCCTATTACAAGCAGGAATCACCGTTTCCAAAGCCTTGGCATCTGCAAAAATCAGTGCGGTTCCAATGAGGTAACAAGTGCTTCCAAAATTCCAGTGGTCTAAAATAGCATGGGTTTATTTCTGGCTCGTGCTCCTCTTCAAGAGCAGATGAGTTGAAGGCTTTGGTCATCCTGGTCACTAGGACACAGGATTATAGAGTTGCAACTATGTAGTTGACATGACCACTGAACAGGAACAGTGAACAGGGGAGTGACGTGGCTGCCTCAAAGAGCTCTTGGCTCCTTGGTCAAAGGGAGTCACATGATCACGTCTAACTTGATGGGGTTTTAGGAAGGGTCACCTTCCCCTGTGTGTGGAAGAAAAGAATGTAAACTATTAGAGGTTTTTACTAATGACTCCTTCTCCTCTGCTGCTCTCCACCCACACCATCAGAACTCCATTTCCAACTCCTCCCCATGTGTTAACATTATCTCATTTTATTCTTCCTTTTGTCTCTGTACCCTTCTCCCCAACCTGCCATCACTGGCTCCCCTCTTGTCCTTAGGCCCCACGCCACCCCTGAGGGTCATGTCTCTGGCTGCAAGGGATAGATAGGATTCAATGCAATCCCCAGCACTCACTCTATGTTTCCCTTGACCCTAATTGAGCTTAATGATTTATGTCTTGTAATGGACACAAATGGGCAGGAATTCCTGGATCTCATTAATAATTTTAAACATGTCAGAAGTCAGATTTTAAATCCTAAGCAAAAATTAAATGACCATAAAATCTTTGTTCGCTTCCCAAGAGACAATTCTGTTTCAACTTGACAGCTTAATTAAAAGCTGGGTAAATTGGACACAACATTTTTAATAAACAGGACTTGGCAGGCCTGGGAAAGAGATAGAAGGGAGGTGAGAAGGGAGAAAATGAAACCCACAGTGTAACAAAAGGAAATTAAGTTATGGGCGGGTCCTCTCCTGTAAAGTGACCTTTCTGGGAGCTGCAGATAGCTTCAAGTGACAAGAATGACCCAAGAGACTCTCAGAGAAATGACTGTTCTCCTCAAAATTTCTTCCAGGATCATGAGTCCACAAGGTGACAAACTATTATCTATACAAGCTCTCAGGGTGATCTTTGGGTCCATACTTGACTCCTGGACCAGGCTTCTTGTTGGCACACTGGGAAAGCTGGTGGGGGGCCGGTGCTGCGGATCTAGATCTTAGGGTTCACACTGCTTGGTGGGTTACATGCATAGACCTGTAATTTTTTCTTTAACATATTTATTTTAGAGAGTGAGAAAGAAGAAGAGCAAGAGAGAGGGAGAGAGAGAATGAGCATGCCAAGGTCTCTAACCTCTGCCAATGAACTCCAGGTGCATGTTCCACCTTGTTCATCTGGCTTATGTGGATACTGGGGAATAGAACCCAGGCTCTTAGGCATCACAACTAGTAAGCCATCTCTCTAGCCCTAGACTCATAGTTTAGTATTTAGTATTGAGTATTTTCTTCCATCTTACAGTCTGACCTTACCCCTGGATCTGCTGTGTCGATTATAATTGTGCAGTCCAGGTACTTCCATCTCTACTAATTTCCCCTTGGCTTGGTCACTTCTGCCTCTTATATGTATATGTTGGTCCAGCCTGGGGGCTGGTGCAGACTCCATTGCCACTGCCTGTGGAGGAGTCACCGAGAATTCACGAGTGGGCTCAGGTGGAGAAGGCCTTTGTCATCAGCGTCCTTAGAAGTTACAGGTGGCTCATCATGTAGAAGTCTCATTCTAGAATATAAAACACTGGAACAGGACAGAAAGAGAAACCCGGCCTCCTCCCTCCACTTCCCCTGACTCTTTCCTCCAACTGGAGGGAGTTGTTTTATTCATTTGCATTTAGAAATATCCTATCTCTCCCCCACCAGTTGCCTAGTTGGCTCCAGTTTATTTTGAGTTCAAAGTAATTTACTTATGTATGACTGCCACATGCTGTTTTTAGTTAAAGTTGACTGCCTGTCTTTCTTGCACAGGAAAAAAAAAATTAAAACAAAGAAAGAATTAAAATGTGTTTGAAAGTATTTTGTTCTTTAGTGCAAAGCCTCATCCAGAGGAATTGGAAACAAGCACCTTAGTAAATGGAAACGATCTCTCAGGGGAATGTGGGATTTGTTGGCCTTTGAAGAACGACAACAAGAGAATTAGTGTAGAGTAAGAAAACAACTTCCCATCATTTGTCAGGGCCTTGGCTTCATTACAGATCCTGGGAAAACAAAGTGAGTAGAAATGTTGGCTCTGACTTGGGTCATCCGTGAACAGGTGAACAAGCCATGCCCTGAGAAGGCGAATGACTTGCCCAAGCCCTGCAGAAGGGATGCATCTGGACTCCAAGAAAGACCATGACTTTCAGAGACACATGGACTTGTTATTATTGGCTATGGGTATTTCTAGCTTAGCTCAAAGCTCTTTTTTTTTTTTTTTTTCAAGTTGCTTGCTAAGTGAAAACAAATTTCATTCCTTTACACTGACTTCCATAAAAATAGAGAGACTTTCTTACTTAAAAGACCCTAAGAGCCTGAGTTGCCAAGTTTGGTAATGGCAAGGTTTAGACGTTTCTGGAAAAGGTGATGGGTGTTTCTGGGGTGCTGGGAAAGTAGGTGGAGATTTTGAGGGGCTGCAAATACATGGGCATGAAGTTGGGTTCTGAGGTGATGAGAGAATTCAAATGTTAGATTTTGGCGATGGTCACACAACTCTGTATACTTGCTGAAATGATTGGATTGTGTACTTAAAATGAATGAGCTGTGTAGCATGTAAATTAGATCTCAATGATGTATCCCCCCCCTCCTTGAAAAAAAGTAAAAGAGAAGACAGGACTACAAATGAGAGCTGAGACAATACTTTTAGGATAAGAGCAGATGCTAATTTGGGTTTAGCCTCTCAAAGGCTGCCTCCCTCTAGCCTGTGTCTAAGAGCTTGATGTGGACCTGACAGCTCATTAGCTTCTGTCAAACATTGAGTCAGATTTTGAAGGCTAACATATGTGTCATGTTATTACATGTCCCTCTCGGCCGTGGAAGTCCTAGTAGGTCTGTAGAGAGCAGGATGTTGGCTCTTCATTAATCTTGACACCCATAAGATGCTTTTGTGGCCATTACAGTGCTGTTCCACCAAAGCTGATGAATTAAAATCATCACACTTTGCCCATGTATGAGACTCAATTAAGTAAGTGTTCTATAGAAGTCGTACCAGGAGAAATGTTTCTACACTAGTTTTGAGCTGCTTATTTGATAGGCAATGGGGCCAACGTGAAAGCTGCTTTTGCCTCCTCCTCTTCTCTCCTTTCTCCATCCTCTTTCTCTTCTCCCTTCTTGCTCCTGCTTCTCTTTGTCCTACCTGCCTCCTCATTGTTTCTCTTCCTGTGCTCCTACTTCTCTTCCAGGACACTTTAGGCTAAAGTTTCTTACACAGCTATTCCCTAATCTCTTATTAGCATGCTTGCTCTCTCTCTCTCTCTCTCTCTCCCTCCCTCTCTCTCTCATATCCATTTAATCATCCACCAGTAGGGTTGGAATGATGGTAAGGCATGGTCTTTACCGCCATGGAGGCAGACATGAGACTCACTGCAGACAACTTTCTGTAGTAGAGGCCTTCTCCTCTGACACTATCGGACTAGATGAAGGAAGAGATAGTAGAAAAATGGGGAAACCAGTGCTGAGATGAGCATAGTAATTACGCTTGATTTTCTGCATTCTTATTTTTGTGATGCTATTGACTAGGGAGAACTATTGCAGAAGCTTAGTCAAATGAACCACCTTCTTAACCATATTCTTACATTCTAGGATCCAGGATGTCTAACTCTTATGCCAGCAAAACGCCACTCTACAGCTCAGAGCTCACATAGTTGACTGTGAGATTTGGCTTGTGAGGGTGAGAAACAGCTTTGCCTGGACTGGGCTGCAGGCAGTTTGTGTGGGAGGCTTGCTGTTATGCCCATGTCCTGAGAATTTGTGCACAGTTGCTTTATGTAGAAATGAACTGATATGAGCAGAGGGATGTGGCACAGAGAAATGCAATCTTTTGGCTGAGGCTGCTCCCCATTCAGCTACAATTGCATGAGAGATTGTAGCCTTTAGATTGGGGCAACATAAGAACATAGACATTTTTTGAAGGGGCCTGAGCTTTCAAGGAGTGTCCTGTTGTTCAAAGTCTGCTTTGTTTCCCCTGGATTAACAAATTGGCACTCTACCTGGTACTGTGGAGTGTAAGAAATGCAGGAAAGAGAGGGTCATTGGGTTTGCAATGTGTTCTTGTGTTTTGGAAATGGCCATGGGCAGTGTGAAGCAGGTTTGCTGGATGCCTGCATGGAGACCCAATGGAGCCATGAGGATCAACCATGGATTGCAGTGGAGACCCATTGGAGATGCCTGGACCACGAGATGGCTGCTAAGGAAAGCTGCCGGCCCTGATGAAGTTTTCCAGGACTGTTAGTAGCCTAGCTGGAGGGGCGGAATTGGAATGCCAGAGACTTATTGCTGGTCAGAATTATCCAACTTGGAGATTTGTCACTGGCTAGAGTTGTTGGACTTGGGGGTACAGAGTTTGATGTTTGCCCTGGTTGTTTTAAATCATGTATTGGCTGAATATTTTGTTGTTATGCACAATGCCATCATTTGAAGTGTGAATTATTATTCTGTTCTACTATGGGTTGTTTGAAGGTTTTTTTTTTTTTTGTTTTTTTTGTTTATTTTTTTTTTGGTATTACAGCTCAGTTAAAAGACCTTGGATTATGGGGATGTTTGAACAACATTAGGATTAATAAAAACTATGGGGACTCTTAAGGTCATATTGAATGAATTGTGTTTTATATCATGTATGGATATCAGTTTATGGGGGTCAGGGGCAGAATGTGGTGGTTTGATTCAGGTGTCCCCCATCAACTTATGTGCTCTGCATTCATAGGTTCCAAGCTGATGGAAGTTTAGGCATTAACACCTCCAGAAGGCAGTGTATTTTGTGGGGAGGGCTTATGGATGTTATAGCCAGTTTCCCCATGCCAGTGTTTGGCACACTCTTCTGTTGCTATTGTCCACCTCATGTTGTCCAGAGGGTGATGTCCACCCTCTGCTCATGCCATCATTTCCCTGCCATTGTGGAGGCCCCCCTTGAGTCTATGAGTAAAATAAACCCCTTTCTTTCCCCCAAAGCTGCTCTTGGTTGGGTGATTTCTGCCAGCAGTGTGAACCTGACTGCAACACTACACTGCCATGCTACTACACTGGCTGCTTTCAATGGCTTTGGACTTCCTGTGTTATCATCCAATCATCTCCATTAAACCAGAAGCCATTGGAGCAATCAATCCAGGTAGATAAAACGTGAGGGGTGATGATGAATGTTCCAGGCAACAGAGCACTCTAGACATAGCCTGTGCACTGGCTCAGACTCGAAATGGGACCATTAGGCTGTTTTGTCTGGGGCATATTTTCAGCTTTTTAAAGATAATCTGTGAACATTCCTTTTGCAATGAGGATGGGGCATGAATTATAAATAATGGTGTTGAGGCCAAGACTTAATCTGTACCAGACTGATTTTTCACCAATTTGAACCACTTTTTCTTTTATTCTATCAAACACATAACACAGTTCAGAGGATGAGCCCTAGACCTCTCTTATTTACTCTCCTCATACAAGTTCTTAAACTTGGGGTGTTGCAGTTTCTTTATCCATATGAACAGTACTTGCAGCCTCCTTAGAATACTATCATGAATTAAAAAACAGAGCAGGGCAAGAAAGATGGATCGCTGGGCAAAGTTGTTCTCTGCATAAGCACGAGGACCTGAGTTAAGATCTCTAGAACCTACTTAAAAAGCCCAGTGTGGTGACTCGTGTCTGTAATCTCAGCACTGGTACGGCAGAGACGGAAAGATCCCTGAGGCGTGCTGGCTGGCTGATCTAGCTGATCTAGCTGAAGCAGAGTTCAGTGAGAGACCCTGATTCAAAAAATGAGGTGAGCCGGGGTTGGTGGTGGCGCACACCTTTAATCCCAGTACTCGGGAGGCAGAAGTAGGAGGATCATGGTGAGTTCAAATCCACCCTGAAACTACACAGTGAATTCCAGGTCAGCCTAGGATAGAATGAAACCCTACCTTGAAAAACCAAAACAACAACAACAACAACAAAAAAAAATGAGGTGGGAGGAAGACACCCAATATCAAACTTTGGCTGCCATACGCACATGCACCCCTCTGCAAGCCATCCCCCAACACGCACACACAATGCTCCCACATACATAAAAACACACATACATGTACTCATATACCACATATAAAAATAACAAAAAAAATTCCAAACACACACACAATACATTAGTGCCCAGTGCATAATAGAATACGGGTGATGCAAGCATTTGTTAACTTATTTTCTGAATCCTAATGTGCGCACTACAAAGTTGTGGAAGGTATGTTATTGCATCTAGAGATCACAAGCATAATGGGAACCTAGAGAATTTTGAGAATCAAAGGACTGCTCATGGCATTATATTTGCAGGAGATGTTGAAGGTGACAATGGGCTAACATCTTGTCCTCTACACACTCTCATTTGAAAAGGGGGGGGGAGTGAAAGATCATAGAAAAAAAGTGCTGGACTTTGATTATGAAAGACCTGGGACTCGGGTGTGGGCATGCTGGCTTCCCAGTTCTGTCATTTCGGAACCATAAAACCCAGCTACTTAATTTCACCGAGTCTCACTTTTCACACTTCTATAATTCAGAGAACACCTGCTTTAGCAGGCAGAGCAAGAGAGGGGATCAGAGCAAAGGCTGGCCTTTAGTGGGTACTTTCTGACTGCAGAGCATGTCATGGACAGTTCCATGAAGAAATCAGCTCCAAGAATGGTCAGTGGCTCAGCGCCCAACGTTGCTCAGTGATTAATAAGTGGCTGAGCTAAGATTTGAACCCAGGCGCTTGCATTCCAAGGCTGTTCTAATAACAGTTATCTTACATTAAAGCTCTCAGAGCTGTGGTGGAGTTAGCAAGTGCTCACAACACAGCAGCTGTCATTAGCTATGTTGTATCATTGCTCCATTTGGCTAATGGCCTTTAACCACTTAAGAGTCTCTTCAAGTGTTACATTTTTTTCTTCATCCCTGGAGACAGCCTGCTGGTACTTTATTGTATGCAGGCATAGTCCAAATTCTCCTAAAATCCTCCACTTTATGTTTTCTTCAAGTGAGGGGGAATAGTTTTCATTTTTTCAAAAGGCCTATCAGGGCTGGAGAGCTGGCTTAGAGCCTAAGGACCCAGGTTCAGTTCTCCAGGTCTCATATAAGGCAGATGCACAAGGGGGTGCATGAATTTGGAGTTAGTTTGTAGTGGATAGATGCCCTGATGCACCCATTCTCTCTCTTGCTATCTCTGTCTCTCAAATAAAAATTACTTAAAAATTTAAAAGTCCTATTAGATCCCAGGCACATTAATCAAAAGTTAATCCAATAAAGTTAATGAAACAGTCCAATTAGAGAAACAATTTGAACTACAAGCCTTTACAGATGGGGAAAATTAGATGGGATAAATGATTTACTCTAAGTGAATTTAATGCAAAAATGTCAAGACATGTAAGCCAAACAAGTATAAGGAATTCTGGGAGCTAAACTGGCTTGGTGGCAACCTAAAGCCTATACCTAGGCCAACATAAGCATTAGACCATAGGCCATGCCAGAACAGGAAGAGAGCTGTTTGACTATTCACTCCTTGAGAATGCTATTTGAAAGTCAGCATGATGATGCCATTTCCAAATCCTTCCTATTCGGGATGGGAAGGCAGTTGGGGCCACTCAGAGTTCATTGGCTCGAGATCTGTGGCTTTTCCACCCTTTATACATGTAACGGTGTGTGTACTCATCAGCCGTGGGAAATGTCCTCTCGTGAGTCTCCCTTTCTGCTCAGGTCTGGGGCTGGATTTAACGTGATGGAAACCTGGATAAGCCTATACACATACATCAGTTTGACTGAATAATGTTTAAGAAAAAGAGAAGATAGCTTAATTTGATAACCAATCTTGGTTCCATTTGTGGCTTTCCTGTTCAGTTCTGGCCTATTTTCATTTCCCAAAAAAATGTGATGGGCAGATGACACAGTGTGGGAACCTTAGACATAGGTAGACTGGCTCCCTTCACCATGCTGGGCTGTGGTCATGGATGGTGGCTGGTGGGGAAACAAAATATGTCCTTATAGTCTAACAAGAAGAGGTCAGCTGGACACTCACCTATGACACTGGAATTGTGTCACTATCTTTAAAATGGGGAATCAATATTAGCTTACAAGGTTAAGGAATATGTCAGTTAATATTAGAGGTGGTAATTCATGTTATCTGTTTTATATGGCTATAACAGAATACCTGAGCATGGTGTCAATGAGGACATCAGGCTGCTTCAACCCATAGGAGAGAAAGAGAAAGGCAAGTCTGTGTATGCAGAGGAGATAAAATAGGGGGTGGGGCTTTAGAACAGCCCCTTGTCCTACTAGCTGATCAGGTCCTATGAGATCAAGAAGTCATCCATGTGAGAAAGGCCTTAACCCATTCATAAGGCTTCACCCCCAAGACTTGAACACCTCCCACCAGGTTCCACCTTCCAACAGAGCTGTTTTGCAGAACAAGTCTCCACATGAGTTTTGGACAAATTATATAAACTCATTTTCTTTTCTTTTCTTTTTTTAGAGAGAGAGAGCAAGAGAGTGAGAGAGTGAGCAAGAGAGAGTACTGGCATGCCAGGGCCTTGGCCACTGTAATCGCACTCCAGACACTTGTGCCACCTAGTGCTCACGTGTGACCTTGCACTTACACCACCTTTGTGTGCCTGGCTTACGTGGGATTAGGAGAGAGATCAAACATGGGTCCTTAGGCTTCACAGGCAAGTGCCTTAACTGCTCAGCCATCTCTCCAGCCAGTAACTCAATTTTTGAAAAGTAATTTTGTGCTTATGAGATGCTTACAATAATCACTCTCCTTTTTCTTCCCCTTTCTCCATCTGAGTACCAATGTGTTTGTCTCCATGCCTTGGACGGGAAATTGGTGATAAATAAACATGAGCTGAGGGAGCATTCCAGAAACCACAAAACACCAACTGGATCTTGATTCATGAACAAGTCAGAAAACCTTCCTGATGTTCCAAGAGGGAGGTTGAGTAGGAAAGCCACAAAAATAGGGAAGGAAGGGAATAGGAAGGAGAGAGAACAGGGGAAATGGCTGAGATATTTAGAGGGCCAAGAGACGATGGTGTGTGATGATTTTGTGTGTGTGTGTGTGTGTGTGTGTGTGTGTGTGTGTGTGAAAGTGTGATGCATGCCAGGAATCTAGATGTCAGCTTTTCTCAACCCGGCCAGTTGGTTGTTTCTTTACTAATTAGCCTTGGCAGTAGCAGGGATCAAAGTGAGGCGCGTCATAGTACCCAGAAACCACTGCTTGAAATTCTCCAAATAAAAGTACAGATTTTTGTGCTAAGCTGTCAGGGAGAGAGGACAGGAGGGGGTGGGAAGAGGGTTAATCAAAATTAAAGATGTTACGGAAGGCTACTTCTTTGCTAGGTAAATAATATATATGTTAAAAGGAAATGCCCTGTGGGGGTGGATAATGCTGTGCCCAGAAGCCATAGATTGTTACAAGAAAATTTCAGTGCCAGGGATATTATCCCTTTCAGCAGGTTGGTGGTCAGGGAGGCCCCTGATACAGCCAAAACATTACAGACTATTGCCAAGGCTCTTGGTTTTTCCACTACAAGTAGATGGTAAAGACCCTATTGCTGAAGATTCCACATGCTTGGGCTGCAGATCATTGTCAAGAGCTGAGCTGGTAGGCTTCTCTCTGTTGACTAGCTGTCAGGCTGTTGGAAGAGAAAAGTCCTTACTAGTAATGGACCCTGTAAGAGTTATGGTTAGTTAGCCAGGCCAAATGTACCAACTAGTGCAATGCTGGCATGTCCATTATGGAGGGAACCAACTGTTCTCTGAATTCTAGGCATACTACATGGGAAAGAATTCTTAATCAAAAGACTATGGACTTTTGATTTTTCCATGGCTGCCCAGGTCATACTGGTAAGGAAACTCCTACTGTTGTCTGGATAAATGGATAAATTATGCCCACCAAACTACCCTCTAAATACTTAGTTTTATGCACATATGTTCATGCTACGCTTACTTTTGTTTAGAGATGCTTCTCTTTTCAGATGGCAGTGACCACTGGGGTGACTCAAAAGGCACCAAAGTCCTGAGAAATGATAGCCAAGTGTTCGACATCGAGACACCTCTGTCACCCCTCCAAGGCTCAGAAACCACTGCAGGAAATGCAGCTGAAAGAAGAGCCACAGGAAGGAATGCAATCCTGTCCTCCAGATAAAGTGGCTGTGGCACCCACGACCTGACCGTGGCTGACATAGTACACAAGACCTGCATTATAGGAGGGGGAAAATGACGCCATCAAAATAGAAGACAGAGTATTGGGAAGAAGGGCCTCAGTGAAAGGGGGACTTGCTGAGGCAGGGCTAAAGGAGAGGTGATAGGAGAGGATTATATTTTCTATAGATATGGAAGTTGTCAATAAAAAGGAAAAAAAATAAAAAAAAATAAAAATAAAACTGCTACCCTCTCATACTAAACCCTGGTTCATGAGTAAGGAACACCAGAAATTTATAACTTATGTGAGAGAAAATTTCTAAATAAGAGAGTCCTAATCCTTAGCTTATTATTGTCCTCTCTGTGTTTAAAAACAAACAAACAAAAGTAGTCCAGGTAAACTTTGGGCCACATTATTCGGCAGGTCAGGGGTTTGGGGAAGAAACTCACTGGGGACTCAGGATCCCTGGGTAAGCCATCACCCTGATTCCCTGCATATCCCTGTCAGACAAGGTGATGGTTGCATGTCCTCATCACAGAGCTTTTGTTTATTCTTCTCCCCATTAGCATTATCCTTTTTCCCAGTCTGGACCTCCAATTCATCAGGGCCCATCACTGAATCAGGCTCCAGATGGATGTGCCTCCCTTGACCCATGCCTGCATTACTGAACAGCTACATGTCTGCCGCTGTATCTTTTCCTTTGTGGTCTTCTGGAACTGAGATGGGTTTCTTGTCATGTGTGTATGTGGGATGTGTACGCATGTTCCTGTATGTGTGTGTGTGTGTGTGTGTGTGAGAGAGAGAGAGAGAGAGAGGGAGAGAGAGAGAAAGAGAGAGCAAGAGCGAGAGCCAGAAGACTCCAGGTATCATTCCTCAGGTGCTATCTACCATTACTTGACACAGAGTCTCTCACTACCCTAGAGCTCACCCAGTCGGCTTTAGGGATCCTCTTGGTTTCCCCTCTCCAGCAGTGGGATTATGGACACCCACTTCCATACCTGGTATTTTATGTGGGTTCAGGGGATTGAACTCAGGTCCTCATGCTTGTGAGGTAAGCACTTCACTATCTGAGCTTTTTCTCCAGCCCCATGAGAATAGCTTTTATAAACTCTTATGTGGCTGGTGATTATCCAGGCAGTGATGCTTAGATCTACAGTAGACACCCGTCAATAACTTCAGCAGATACTGATTGGAGCCGTGTCTGGTACACAGAGGCATTCATTGAATATTACTGGGTGAATGAAAGAAGGGTGAGTAAGTGAATGGGGGACAAGTCGATGAATGCTTACAGATAGGAGTGTGACAAACAACAATACGTGGGGAAATGTGTGAAGATGAGAATGAATGAATGGATTCCTGGGGCTCATAGTCAAGCTGACTGCAAACGAACACAGGCTGCTTCTCCAAGGATGCCATCCTGGCCTGGGCAAGAGTGTGTGGCCCGTCTTCTTAATGTTCATTAGAACAGCAATTTTATCCCCTATTGTTCAGATTATGGGAAGGTTACCACTTGTCCTCAAATGATCAAAAAAAGTTTAAGGTGGTTTTAAAAAAAAAAACAAGATGGGCTGGAGAGATGGCTTAGCAGTTAAGCGCTTGCCTGTGAAGCCTAAGGACCCCGGTTCAAGGCTTGATTCCCCAGGACCCACGTTAGCCAGATGTACAGGGGGGTACATGCATTTGGAGTTCATTTGCAGTGGCTGGAAGCCCTGGCTCACCCATTCTCTCTCTCTCTCTCCCTCTTTGTCTGTCACTCTCAAATAAATAAATAATAAACAAAAAATGAAAAAAAAACCAACAAGATCTTGCTCAATTGTGAGTCCCCAAATCAGTACCCATGTAACCCAGGGCAGATTTCCAGAAGCCGGCCTGTCCCGATGTCAATCTTTCTGCCGGGCTGGGTCTGGAGGGAGAGAAGCTGACGGGGAAGGGCGAGGACAGGGCTGAGCTCTTTCAGGCCCGGATCTAACCCATGCACCTGCCTGCTCTGCTCACATAGCCGCCTGATGCTCTGCCTTCCTTTGGTCTTCTGTGGCTTACGAACTAGGGGGGCAGCAGCAAGGGAAAGAAAAACAAAGGAGAGTCATGACATTTACAGACATAGCTGTAAGGACCTGGTTTACCAAAGACCCATTGTGTGATGTAGAGCCCCTGTCTGAGTAAATGCTGTGAGCCTCAGTCACCTCACTGAATCTTGACACCCAGCTTACACTGTCGCATCCCGGAGGGTGAATGGAGATGAAAGGGAGCTTCCCACAGGAAGGACTGCTCTTGTGAGTAACTCCCCAGAGACGTTTGGTTAGGTGGGTACTGGGGAGTCATTTGAAGTTCATCAAAGCACAAACAAGACCCGAAGCTGTCTCCGGGCCCTGGCTCCTCTTACTGGCTGTTGCTGATTTATTCAGCCAAAGCCTCAGTAGGCCATTTTCCACACTTCCCCCGGCCTACAACCTGACTGCCTTGGCCCTGTTATTTTTTTTTCCCAGGTTGAAAGGAGTGGAGTGGGAGTTCACCGAGTGACCTTCCAGTGTGCCTGCCTGGTCGTTCAGACTGCACCACGTCTGTGCAATGCTATGGCTCTTGGAATGCTGGTGCCAACCAGGGTGCCACGGACTATGTTCATGATCTGCCTTATGTGGCTACTGGAAACTGCCAAGGGGAAGGAAGACGGGGCTGCAGACTTCCTGCAGGCCTTCTCAGTGCAAGGCACTTTGTGGGGTGTTCCACACGCTGGGGTTTTCTGCCACTCCTGCTGCAACAGCCTCAACGTCTGCATTCATCTTCATCCATAGTGAAGTGGGCCTGGAGACCTCCAACCATCTGTCCAAGGTCAGACCAGTGGGAGGAGATGGTGAGAATTCAAACCCTAATCTCAGTGAGGACAGCGCCACGCAGCACCCATGGCACGGGGCAGGATCTCCAGGTTGCCTGTCTTTAGGCTGAATGCAAGCGGGATCTCGGTGGTGAGGGCTGGGCATAAGCAGAGGCCCTCAGGAAGCTGCTTGCATTGTAAGGTCTTCTTCAGGGATGATTGTGATGGTGGGGGGGGGTGGTTATGGGAAGACAGAGAGAAGCTAGTGCCCTCTGATAGGTGAAGGCCACAGAGGGGCAAGAAATACTGAATTTGCATGCGAGGAGGAGGTTGTATGTGGTGAGCAGGACAGCAGGGGCTTGGAATTGAGAGGCAGCTCAGGGGTAACTGAGGTAAAGGGGAGCGAGCCGAAGACCCGCCTCTCATGCTATTCCAAGCATGGCCAACGCGGCGATAAGGCGCTGGGGCCATCCTTTCCCATGCTGGCTCACAGTGAAGGGCTTCTGGGACCGAGGAGGATAGACAGAGTGCTCCAGAGGTGGAGGTAGAGGAGATAAAGTTGGAGAGGATCATGCTACTCCTTAGGCTGTGTTTGCACAACCTTCAGTGTCCAGTGAAGTGTGACAAGACCCCGGAAGTGGGAGCTTAGACCCAGGAAGGTCTTAAATATCTTCATCCAAGACTGAATGCCTCGGCAGGGGAGAAGAAGTGGAAAATTCATGCATTAAGGGTTCATTGGTGCTTCTATTATAAAGACTAGTCATTTGTTTTTATTGAGATCTTTTCTCTTGATGGAAACCATTAGCTCCAATGATTAGCCATCCGTCAATCAGCAAGCGTTCTTCAGTGCCCCCAGCTCCACCGTGACTGCGGCAGACATACACTCCATTTGACCTCCTAGCCATCTCCCCGTGATGCCCACTCATCTCTCCTCCATCATTGCCATTTTGGTCTAAGCCACTGACATTTCTCACCAGGATCCCCTAACAACCTCCCAGCTGAGTTCTCTCTGTGATTTCATAGGCAGCAAGGCTTTGGGCATCCCGCCTCTCCCCAGTTTCATGTCAGACTGCATGGACTCTCCCAAGAGCCTCCCTGGCTCTTCATACGTGATCACTGTCTTCTGCAGAGTTCTGCATTCCTTCCACCCTTGATAGTGGCCTGCTTCTGGCAAAGCTTCACCTTATTATACCCACCTCACTCTTCAGTGCTCAGCCATACACTATCTCTAGGGAAGTTTCCATGCCTCTCCTAGCTTAGATCTCCATCCCTTTTCCTGAGCACCCTGCACTGTTCTTCCTGTCACTGGTTTAGTTTGTCTGTGAGTTGATTAGTTGATTGTTGGGTTCCATCCCCTGCTCTATACAGGGCACAAAACACTTCATTTCATTCATATTTAGTTTTAGGGCTAGGCTGTGGTGAGGCCACTAGTATCTAAGGGCCATCATTTAAAGAGACCATCACTCTTAGGTGCATATTCTGAGCTTGCATAAGACAGAAAGTGAGTCCTCCTTAAGTCTCTCTCTCTCTCTCTCTCTCTCTCTCTCTCTCTCTCTCTCTCTCTCTCCCTCGCAAAACCCCACTCAGTCACCCTACCCTACAGCTGCTTTATTCTTCAATACCAAACTTAATAATACTTGAGACAGAGACGGTAAGCTCAGTAAAGACTTGTAGAATGAATAAGTGGGAGACAAGAAGAGTAAAGCAAAGGTGCTGCTTAGGAGACAGTGTCTGAGGTGGAGAAGGGATCCCAAGTGGTTGAACCACTCAGTGGTGGCAAGGAGCCTGGAAGATGCAGCAATGGTAGAGAAGAAAGGAGAAGTGGACATGGTGTGGGCGTGGGGAATTAGAAAGGGAGAGCTCTAAGTATAGAGGCTGGCAGTGCCAATCATGAAGGGCACGGTGGAAAGGTGGTGAAAGGGGAGAAGGAAACATGTACAGGAAGAGAAGGAAAAGAGGAGTGAAGGAAGAGAGGAGAAGGCTTGGAGCCCTGGGAAGTTGGAGTCTAGCAGGCTACTGGCCATCTGGCTGGGGTGATCCATCCGGTCAGTTCTCAGTGATGGGAGCTCATGGTGGGGCTCTCCTGTTTAGTTTCCTCAGGGGCTCATGGATGACTAAGGCCATGGCTACTCAGCAGGCGTAGACTCCAAAGTTTCCCAGGACATAAAGACAGAGAGAAAGAGGGAGAGAGAGAGAGAGAGAGAGAGAGAGAGTCAGTCCCTGGTCCCTACCAAGCTCTATTTGCACTGAGAATGCTGTATACAGTTCTCTGTTGAATTTTCCTTTGGGTCTGCTACTGAAGTCTTACTCCCTTCACCATCCTCCTTAAATGACATCTTTTAAGGTTTCCTAGTTGTTCAACCCAAACAGGGTCCAAAGAGCCTCTTCCCTCCTCTGACCCCTTTATGCAAGGCTCTCTTCTTTTCTGGTATTTTCTTCTAATGGGGATGCACAGTTTGGCTTTGTCTTGGCTGATAGTGAGACCTACCCCCTGCCTGTGCTATAGTTATGCGTGTCACCGGGCATTCTCCGCGGCTAGTGGGAAGCTGCAGGGCCACGCTGAGGACCCATATGGAATCTCAGCTTTTCCCTTCACTGAGTAAGTAGTCCATGAGTTTAGGCAGGCTACTTTTCTCTCTTTTTGGGTTAAGATGAAATGAGATGCACTTGGCCTATGTGATGGTTTGAATCAGATGCCCCTCCCCCCATAAAATCATGTGCTTTGGGTGCTTTATTCCCAGAAGATAGCACTTTGGTAAGTGGAGCCTTGCTGGGGGAGGTGTGTTGTTGGAGGTGTACTTTGGGGTCTTATGGCCAACTCCTCCTTGTGAGAGCTCAGCTCACGTTCCTTTTGCTGTTTTCCACTTGCTGTGGCAAAGAGGTGATGTCCAGCCTCTGCTCATGCCATCTTTTCCCTGCTATCATGAAGCTTCTTTAAGACCGCAAGCCAAAATAAAAACTTTCCTCCTGTCAACTGCTGTTGGCTAGGTGCTTTGTCCCTATAATGTGAAAGTAACTGCAACAGGTTAGAACACGTGACCCCTTCTAAGACTTTCCTTTGTGATAGGAAGGAGAGAGAATTCCTCTAATTCAAGATGGCCCAAATCCTTCTCATTGCCCTCTGACCACAGTAGCTAGTCGACGTGGTAAGAGTCCTTAGGACATCCTGTAGGGAAACTTAGAGCTAGGGATAAAGAAAGAGAGGCAGAGAAAGAGGGAGAAGCAGGCAGAAATATTTAAATTCTAGAGTGGAGAAAGGATGATTCATATCTCATTTTGTCCCTGCAGCCTTGACGTTGACTCTCCTTTGGGGGAAGGGGTTGATGGAAAGCCAGCGTGTGGTATCTGAGGTTCTCCCTTCTATTTTCTGCTCCAGCTGGATCCCATGTGTCCCTGTGAGCTGCATGAGATAAGGAAGATTATTACCACCCTGGGGTGTGCCCAGCTCTCATCACCGTTCAGAGCAGGGTCCTGGTGCTCTGTCAGGCGATGCTCCTGGGGCTCACTGATCATCTGCTGCATTTGCTGTTGGTGCATGCTGGCCTGCTGAGCACCCCTGTCTAGTATTAGTCATGCACATGCTTTGAGAGGTCTCCACTGAGGAGGTGATTCACACCCCCATCCCAAAGTATGGAAGGAAGGCAAGAGCTAAACCATGTGGATCTGGGAGTCTTAACAGAAGCACACAATTCACTCCCTTGCTCTTGTCCTCTCCTCACTGAACAAATTGATCATGCTTGTAATGGTAATTCCTCAGAGCAGTCAGCAGACTCACTTACTCTACCCTGCCCCCAAGTTGCACTCCAGGGTCCTTGCCAGTGAATAACTAGCTCCTGCCATCACCAATCCTCTCCACTTTCTCCCCTGGGTCATTCTCTTGGCGGTGCATTATTTCGTTTTTGGTTTTAAGGCCGAGGGTCTCATGACTCCTGCAGGATGCGCCTGATGTGATGGGGGGGGGGTGAGTGAGGAGAAAACCAGCCCAGGTAGCTGCTACTGACTGCAGGTATCCATCCTTGTGCCCTGCCAGCCCTGTGCCCACACAGGAAGCTAAGGATATCATGCCATGCAGTTGCAGGGAGATGGCAATGGCATTTTAATAGCTGGGGGCAGGGAGTTTATTTATCTGCACACGCTGAGTTTATTCTGCCATTTGTCAAATTCTGACTCGAGGGGATCTGAGTTTGGGAAATTTCAGCTTCAAGATTGATGACCCCAGTGAATGACAGGTCCCCCTTCTCCTCTAAACAGTCCTCTCCCCCAATAGTAAGGCCCCCAGCCCGCTCATTGTTGAAAGGCACATGGCTCTATGTCGGCTAAGGCTGGGGATGAAATATTTACTTGGGATCTAACCGATATACCACAGTTGCCTCCCTGCCTGTGATCAGCGGCATGTGGGCTTCCAAACGAGCAGACAGCTTAATGGCCCAGCACACATTCCACTTTGCCAAGGTAAAGAAAGAGAAAAGGTTCTGTTCAGAGAACAAATATTCCTTGGGTGAGAAGGGGCTTTTCACTGTACCCACATTCTTCCATCTGCCACAGATGAGCATTGAACGTGTACGCACTCGAGGAGGGTGCTGAGGGAGGTGAATGTTGGATAAAATCAAGAATTTTCTTAGGTAGGGACATCTCATAGAATCTCTAATTCTCCGAGGCTATAAAATATTAACATCCATCTAGTCTGGGCCTCTGCACCTGATACCCTGCTGGAACATGTCTGTCTAGAGCTGAGTGCTTTAGTTGACTTCTTGAAGCAGATTATTTTGTCTTTGGAATAACTCGTGGGCTGAATGAATTTCTTCTATTAAGTTGACAGCTTTCTCTACATAGCTTCTCTCTATTGAATCAAGATTTCCCATGATTACACATAGAATGTATCCTATCCTTCTGCTCCATAATGCCCCTTAGCAAAAGTCTTCGTTCTCTATGAGACTTCTTCTCTCCTCCTGGGGAAGACCTTGTTGGCCTGTGCTAGTATGCACAAGTAAGGTAGTCTACTTAGAGCAAAGCCACGTGGCTTCTAGGAAGAACTTTGCAGTCCTTTCCCTGTGCTGCTTGCTGAGGAGGGTTCCACCCATTCCCACATAGCATCACCACTCCTTCCTTCACCAACATCCCCAAGACAGCATGGTCCACAGGACCCAGGACACTCACTGGGCTGCATTTTCCTAGTGGTCAGGGCGTCCATGAGGGAGGAATATGCAGCCTGTTTGTTGTCTTCTTTGAAGTGTGGTCACTGTGAAGTGAGGAGACCAGGCAGCATGTTTTCAGGGATGGTTCGGCTATGCTTTTTCCTTTTTGTGAGGTTGGGCCTCAGTCTAGCCCAGGCTGGGTTGGAATTCACTACATAGTCTCAGTGTGGCCTTGAACTCGCAGTGATCCTCCTATCTCTGCTTCCCAAGTTTTGAGGTAAAAGGCATGTGCTGCCATGCATGGATATATATATATGTATATATATATATATGGAGAGAGAGAGAGAGAAATAGAAGAGAGACAGACAGAAAGAATGGGTATGTCAGGACCTCCAGCCACTGCAAACAAACTCCAGATACATGTGCCACTTTGCGCATCTGGATTTTCATGGGTATTGGGGAATTGAGTCTGGGCCATTCAGCTTTGCAGGTAAGCCCCTTAACCACAGAGCAATCTCTCCAGCCCCTGATTTTGTTTTAAATATTTTATTTTTATTTATGCATTTGAGAGAGAGAGAGAGAGAGAGAGAGAGGCAATGAAAGGGAGAGAATGGGTGTGCCAGGACCTTCAGCCACTGCAAATGAACTCCAGATGAATGTGCCAACTTGTATGTCTGGCTTCCATGGGTCCTGGGAAATTGAACCTGGGTCCTGAGGCTTTGCAGGCAAGTTCCTTAAGTGCTGAAGCATCTCTCCAGTCCTTCAGCAATGCTTTATCTGTGTGAGCCTGTAGCCACATTAAACCTGGTTGAACTGCCTGATAGTCAAAAGCAAGAGGTCACAGGGCTGGAGATGCAGCTCACTAAAGGGCTTGCAGCATGAGAACCTGATTTCACTCCTCAGAACCCATGTTAAAATAATCAGGCATGGCAGCACTTGTCTATAATCCTAGCACTGGGAAAGCAGAAGTAGGAGGATCCCTAGGGGCTCATTGGCCAGCTAATCGACTCTAATCAGTGAGCTCCTGGCCAATGAGAGAGCCTGTCTCAAAAGGTGGGTGGCATTCCTGAGGATCACAGCTAAGGTTATCCTATGGCTTCCACACATGTGTGCATGCGTGTGCACGTGCCTCTTCACTCACATGCACCTGCAAGACTATGAGCATGCACACATACGTACCCATGAAAAGACAAGAGGTCCAACTCCAGCTGTCAGCAAGGGAATGTGTGGGCAGGCATGCAAGTGTGTGTGTGTGTGTGTGTGTGTGTGTGTGTGTGTGTGTGTGTACATGCTAGCACAAATATAACAAAGGCAGTGAGGAGGCTCCTGACGATGGAAAGAAATCTTTGCTTATCTTGCCAGTCTGCTCTTCTGTAGGCATAACTCCTCACTTTGAAACTATACAACATGGAAATGTAGAGTGGATAGCAGGATTAGGAATTCCTGGGTTTCTGCCTAAGACTGCCTATGTAGAATGAAATCTTTAGTTCTCCACAGTGGTTTGTACTGTGTGGCACCCACAGCGAAACTGAAATCCTTAGAAGCTAAAGACATGATCTCTGAAGAAAGGAAAAAAAAAAAGTGGCAGAGCCAAGAGAGAGGGCTGTGGGGGGAAGGGGGGATTAATCCTTGCTAACCAGAGCCAGATGAGGAAGCATCCCTTGAATTGATCCATGTCTCTCCACCCTCCAGAGTGTGTGGCAAAAGTCTGTGTGTGCTGGGACCTCCCCCCACCCCCATGGCTAGTGATCTATGGGCAAGAATGAGGAGCAGCTCAAAGAGATTGAACTGGGTGTGCTCAAAGGAATGATGTGAAGGAGTATGCCCACCCAGGCTTGGGGACGTTGCTCCTCCGAGGACTGAGTGATGGATGGACCCACCCGCATCACAGCAGCACAAAGCTGGCCTTCTTTGACACCTTCTGTGTGCTTAGTGGAATGGTTGTCAAAATTACAATAACTTTTAATACTGGCAAAGGTGGAAGCAAGCAATGGGTAGGAATGAAGAATCAGATCAAGATTGCTGAAGCGACAACAGCGTTCATCTCTCTGTGGTTTTGACAGGAAATCACCAGCAATATCTATCCGAATTAAAAACATGCCTACTCCTTTTCCCAGAAGTTCATTTTTTAAGGTATGTTTTTCGCCGATGTACTTGTCTAGGTGGGCAAAGATGTATGTAGCAGGATACAAATTGCAGCATGCTTGCCAATATCCAGGACAGGAAGCAACTTAAATTTCCACCCGCTATGTTATATAAAATATGATCCATCAGTGTGATGAACTACCACCACACAACCTTGAAAAAGAGCGAGGCTAGCCTAGTTAGGTTGATGGAATGATCTTTAAGACTGCTTTTTCCCACTAGAAATAAAAGAAAATACTAATCAGTGTACTTCCATTTGAGAAAAACAAAAAGTCTATTCACAGAGCTGGGTACCAGTATCGCCTCAGATTCTGAGAGGATACATGTGCACCAGTAGCACTGCTTGCCTTGCATTGGCAAAGGGGAAGGAATAAAGGGTCGGGAGGGAGAAAGCTTTCTTTCCTCCATATATCATTTTTTTATTGTATAAATTTATCATATTAAGCTTGTACTGTATTCCCAATAAACAAAATACTTCCCAAGACTGAGAAGAACATTGCACAAACATGAAGACGTGAGTTTGGATCCCCAGCACTCATGTGAATGCTGAGCTTGGTAGTGTAGATTTATAACCCCAGCTCTGGAGAGGTGGTGGCAGGAGAATCCCCGGGTCTTGCTGTCTAGCTAGTAGAGTTAAATTGACGGGCTCCAGGTTCAGCAAAAGACCTTGTCTCAGAAAATGAGGTGGAGAGCTGGAGTCAGTGGTTAAGACACTTGACTGCAAAGCCTAAGGACACATGTTCAGCTCTCCAGATCCCATGTAAGCCAGACATGAAAAAGTGAGGCAAGCACAAGGTGTCATACATGCCCACTAGGTGGAGCAAGCATCTGGAGTTAGACTTCAGCGGCTGAGGCCCTGATGTGCCAATCCTCCCTCATCTTGCTCTGTCTAAAATAAAATAAAATTTAAAAGAAAAATAAGGTGGAGAGTGATTAAGAAAGAGACCTAACCTTGACCTCTGGCTTACACACACACACACACACACACACACACACACGTAAACACATATACACTCATGTACATCTTACCCAAATACATTTTTTTTTTAAGAATAGGGAGGCTTTTTACACTTATACCAAGTACTTACCTTCCCATTGTTTGGATATGTGCTGAACAGTCATTCCTGGCATAATACTTTGTTAACTGAAATCAGGGGTCTGGGGGATAAGACAGAGTTCATGCTTTTAGGGGATTAGCTGTCCAGGTACCGAGAGAAATGTGTGGAGGTTTTTATACAAACAGATGATGAGGGGAACTGGAAATTTTATGAGCTGGCTTTCAGAGTATCACAGTAGATGAGACTTGAGAAGGGAAGATGAACTAAGGACATAGAATTCCAGGTGCAGGGAACAGTGTAAACCATGGACTGAGAAGTGAACAGCCACGTTGTGTGCCCCAAGTGTGCCTCCTCCCCCACTGACAGTCCACCTAAAACCCCCTTTTTTTTTTTTTTTTGTAAATTTTAGGCAAGGCATTGTTTGCTCCCAGGTATCTTTGTGTGATATCAATACTTGCTTTTGACTAGACTTTGGAGGAGGGATTCACTAGGTTATTAGGAAATGAGCTCCTATACCTACCAAGAAAATCTATGGGTTGGAGAGATGGCTTAGTGCTTAAGGCACTTGCCTGCAAAGCCTAAGGACCCATGTTTGACTACTCACATGGGTTTGAACCCACATAAGCCAGATGCATATGGTGGCACATGTGTCTGGAGTTCATTTACACTTGCTGAAGGCCCTGGCATGCCCATTCTCTCTCTCACTTTAATAAATAAATAATTATTTAAATAAGAAAATTCATGGCATTTGCCTGATCTCCTGGTGCAAAGATTCCCACCATGGCTGACTTCAAGCTACAGAGTGTCAGGGCGGAAGAAATAATGTATTTTACATTTTTAAGCCTAACCAAGCTTATTCTAGCCCATCACTGGATGATTAGAATTCTACAATATTGGAGTTGACAGGGTCATGGAAGAAAGCCCAAAATAGGGCCTGGGGAGATGGCTCAATTGGTCAAATGCTTGCTGAATAACTATGAAGACATGAGTTTGGGTTCCCTAGCACCCATATAAAAGCTAGGGGTGGTGACATGCTTCTGTGATCCCAGTGCTAGGGAGGTGGAGACCAGAGGATCTCTGAAGCTTGCTGTTTATCTAGGTTAGCTGAAATGATGAGCTCTGGGTTTGGTGAAAGACCATGTCTAAAAAAAAATAAGATGGGGAACCATTGAGGAAGATATCTGATGTTGACCTGTGGCCTCTACACACACATGTCCACCCTCATACATATGAATGCACATACTCACATGCATGTATAACACACACGTGGAAACAAATTCATAAAATATAAAAAAGAAAGGTCGAAATGAACTGTAGCTACACATGAGGAAATTAAGGTGCTAGCCCAAGGTCAGAGGGAATGACAGTTGTAACATCACCTTGCTAGTTCTTAGATGCGTGAGTTGCTACTTTTTCCTTGGAAAGCACAAGCACAAGGGGAGGAGGGGGGATGGAGCACAGGACCATGTGTTGTCTTGATGGGGCAAAAGATCATGATGAAAAGCCCAGCGCATTTTTGGAGAAAGCAGAAGTGGGTGGTGTTTCCAAGCAAGACTTAAGCGATAGGAAGGTCCTGTGTTCTGGGGTATGTATATGAAAGGACACTGGTCTGGAGGGTTAAGAAGAGGTTTCAGAGGGAGGCCTTGGAAGAGGAAGTCATCAAGGACATCATTTTGCTCTGCGTGGACTCCATGTCTATAGGAGTGTCATGAGCTCATCTGATATATGGAAATGAAAACCTGGGCAAATTCCATCCATCCCTTGATGGTCTGTGTGCCCACAAGAGAAACAATGTCCCTCCTGTAGACACCAGAATCTTCTCCCCTAAAATAAGCTTGTTGGGGCACGTGGGGGGGGGATTAAGAGATGCTTTTGTAGTTCCCATCAAGTGTGACAGTCCCTGTGCTGGGACTCTGAAGGCTCAGGGAAAATGTCCCAATGACAACCAATGTAGGGAGCTCAGGGACAATTGGGGTAGTAAGGAGGGGTTCTTCATCCATCCATGTCCCATTGGAGATGAACAAAGGATTCAGAGAAGTGCAGGGGGAAAGATGTGTTTTGTCTCTATGAGTCTCTAGTAGAGCTATGAGTGGAAGATGGATTAGAGAAGAATAGGACAGTGAAAAGTCTTCATTATGTCTTATATTTTAAAAAAATGTGAGAGCCCATGCACGGAGCTCTTCAGTGGGGGATTCATTGTCTTCAGGGCAAGGTCCAAGTTCCTTTGTATCATTATAGAGAGCTCCATTTTTGTCTTTGCCTACAGTTCCTTCTGCCCTCTCCCCTGGGTCCCTCATCACCCACTGCATGGCCCAGAGCAGTGCCCCAGGATATGCATTGTTTGCAAACACTCTGTAGGTTTGGAGAACCGAGCTTTGCGCAGACCTTTGACTGTAATACTTCCTACTTCCCCTCCCCCCCACTATATCTGCTGGCCCAACCGACTTCTCATCCTCCAAAGTTCAGTTCCAGCATTTCAACATATTTCTTTTTTAAAAAAATAGTTTTATTTATTTTCAAGGAATGAGATAGAGTGAACATGGGTATGCCAGGGCCACTTGCCATTGGACATGAGCTCCATATGCATGTGCCACTTTGTGCACACTTTGTGTGTGGCTTTATGTTGGTACTATGGAATGGAACCCAGGCCATTAGGCTTTGCAAGTAGGTGCCTTTAACTGCTAATCCATCTTTCCAGACCTCAACATATTTCTCTTTTTTTCAAGGTAGGGTCTTCCTCTAGCCCAGGCAAACCTGGAATTTACTATATATTCTCAGGCTGACCACAAACTCACAGTGATACACCTATCTTTCAACATCCTTCCTTTAAAAACAATATTTTATTATTTAATTGCAAACACACACAGAGAAGAGAGAGAGAGAATAAATGTGGGCATGCCAGGGGCTCCTGGCATGGTAAATAAACTTCAGACTTATGAACCACTTTGTGTATTTGGCTTTATGTGGGTACTAGGGAATTGAACCAGGCCATCAGGCTTTTCAAGCAAGTGTCTTTTACTGCTGAGCCATGTCTCCAGTTGCTCTTGATCAACCTCTTTCTTAAGCCTTTGTTAATAGCATCCTTTTCCCTCGACCTTCTACCTGCCTTGAGCCACAGCTTCTGTAGGCAATCCATTAGAATGACACCATGGCATTATTGCTGTTTCACAGCAAGTTCCATTTTTATCCTCTCCTCCACATTTGGTCTGTGATCTTGTTAAGAAAAAGAAAGCTTCTCTCTTGGCTCCTGAGAAGAGATGGGTTGAATTGGTGAGGAACTCCCAAGTGCTGGTAAAGCCAGGAAGACTATAGGGAGGATGATCCAACTGAGAAAGGGAGAGTGGACATGCCACCCCACTGCAAAGACTGTTTCAGAAAGCCAGATGGAAAGCTGATTTGCCAAGTCCTCTAGATAGTTTTCAGAGGAGGCCCTAAGGAAAACTGGGTGGTACTCTGCAAGTATGTGTGGGGTGCGGTGGGGAGGGGGCGGGTGTGCACAAAGAATCTCAGTGATATTGTAGACCTCTATTCACGGTTGACTGGTACTATTGGAATAAAGTCATTCCAACTTCCTTGAAAGGAGGGCATTTCCTAGACTCCCACACAAACAGTCTTCTGCTAAGGGCTGGCATGGATACTGAGCTGTCCTTCAACATGAAGGCCTTACATCTCTACCTCCCTTTCCCTTCCACAGGTGCTGGTACCCAGACCAGGCCCTAACCTCTTGCACGCCGACCCCCGCAACTGCAGTCTGCTGTTGAGGAATGCTGGGAGTATGAGATTCCACAGAGCAGATATGGCTGGGGCTGTCTCTAGGGACAGTGGGTAGGAACTCAGACTACCTCCGGGAAGGCAGTGCCAGCAAGGTGTTACTGGAAGCAACAGAAGTCATTAGAATGGTACGTAGCCCTAATTACCCAGATCACCTGCTGTGGCAATCTGGATGGTTGCAGCAGCAGTGGACAGCAGGTAGGAGCAGGTCACACTTCAAATGTCACACTGGTGAAAGCACTGATCAGCATGATCTGTCCCACAGGGGGGTTATCCAGTCTTCCACACTAAACACATGTACAATTGCTGATGCTAGGGTCATACCTGAAGGGATTTTTATGTAATTGGTCTGTGGCAAGACCTAATGTGATATTCACCAGGGAGTTCTGATGTATGACTAAGACCAAAACCCTTCCCATGGCAGAAAGATGATCAGCTCTGGAATCAGACAGAGTTGTCTTGGAATCATAGTCCTACCATAGTCGAGGAATGTTCATTTCAAGTTTCCACTTCCCCACCTGTAGAACTATGTAACTAATATATACTTCATAGAAATGTCAGAATAATTGCATGCTCACAGTGATGGCAATGTGATTGATGGAAAATAGCCTCCAACCTATAGAGCTATGAAAACAATGGTTCTGACCATTTGTATTCACACTGAGCCTTTTGTCTCTCTTTTTCCAACTAGTCACTCCCAGTGACAGATTTGCCTTGCTTAGTCCCTGCTCCATTATAAAAAGAGTGTGCTCTTCTCACTGTGGCTGTAGCTACTCAAGGTTCATCAGCCATGGTGGCAACAGCTGATGACTTTCCTGGGGGTTGACCAGATGACCAAACATTGCTATCCATGTTTGTATTCCTTTCAATATATTCAGACCATACACACAACAAGTCAGCCTCCCACTGCCAATATGTGCAAAACTTCAATTGGAGAATGAAGCAGGGTGGCTGTTGCTCACTCCCAGGAGCAGCAATCAATCTCAGGTTACTTACTTTAGTTCCTGAACAATCACACCAGTTAACCATGTGGATTTGGACAAGTCCTTTCTCTTCTCTGCACCTCAGTCTCTTGCTCTGCAGCACATGGTCGATTACCTGTATGAAAATTCTATTTAGTTTGATGATAATGGTTCTGTACCTCCTGCTTGGGAGGCCCTGGTTATCTGGGACTTTCTTTGCCATCTTCTTCTGAATCTCCAACCCTATGGATTGGAGTTCTGAGAAATATTTACTTCTGTGATGGGAAGTTAGAGTCTGTCCTAGTGATAACCACCCCTGGCTTTCCTCCCCAATGTCCCCTAGACTTGCAAGTTTCCTCATTTCTCCTTCTGCCATCTAGAACTTTTAAATAGCCGCCAGCACACTATGTGGCTGCCAGAAGTTGTAATTAAATAATGTCCAGCTGTCAGAAAAGCTGTTATAAATGGTCTCTTTGTCTGCACCACTGTCTGGGAAGCCAGGAATGAGAGAAAGTGAAGGGTCATAAATGTGAAGGGCAGGAGTTCAGTGGAGAGCCCAGGGGAACAGCTTTTATGGAGCCCGAGAACCACTGGAGACACTACAACTAAGGATGTAACTGTCTACCAAGGAGGACTCAGGCCTGTCTCTTTGACCACACTTCACATGACAGCCTGTGAAGAACTTGGAATGTATGTGTCTTCACCTGGAGCTGACTCTTTTGGGCTGCAATTAATAGTTGTTTTTAAAACTCAAGGAGGGAAATAAGGGTACAGTGAGTGATGGACATTCAGAGAAAGTTCTCAGATAAACTTTTATCACTGGCTTTTCCATTCTGCCTTCCTTCTTCATGATCAAACACCCTGAGTCTCTATCATATTTGAGAGTTTCCTCTGCAAAAGGATAATGGAGAGGAAATACTCATTCATTGAGAATATATTATTAGATAATGTATGTTCATGATGCCATATCTGGGAAACATACATAGGAAAAAGGGTTTATTTATTTATTTACTTGAGAGTCAGAGATAGAGTACATATTAGGGCCTCTAACCACTGCAAATGAACTCTAGACATATGTTCCAACTTGAATATCTGGCTTATGTGGGTTCTGGAGAATTGAATCTGGGTTTAGGCTTCATGGGAAAGTGCCTTAACCAGTAAACCATCTATCCATCCCAGAGAAAGTTTTTTTTTTTTTTATAATACGCCTAAGAAAAAATTATTATAAAATCCAATACTATAAATAAGAAAAGAGTTTTTTTAAACATTTTTTTTAAATAAAACAGCTTTCCCAAGTACACAGCCTATCATGAAAGGGCTGGCTTGGGGAAGGTCGTTAGCATGTTGAATTGGGAACTAGTGAAGGGCAAGGGCTCTGACTTCATCTCTGCTTTACATTTGTCCCCTGGCATCCTGCCTCCTGTCACCCCAGCTGCATAGAACTTCTGGCCCAGGGCCCGGGGGTGGGGGGCAGTGAAGGCTTGTTGAGGCTGTCATGGAGCTGTCTTTGCTTCATCCTGATATCCCTTGAGAACAGCAAGAACATAGGTCACACAGCAAACAACATGGTTTGGGGCTCATTAAATAATTACAGCAGTACACTTCAATTTTGTGGGCAGGCTGCCTGTGCCTGGCAGCACTCTCAAAGGCCAGATGGAAACTCACAGGGCCATACTGAGGGATACAGCTGCTCATGATAAGAAGGCCTGGGGTGGTAAGACTCATGCTTCTTGGAAAGAACCCTCCCTACCACAACATAGGAGCCCAGAAATAGCTTTCTGGTGAAGGAGCAAATTCTTGAGCACCATAAAAGCTTGGCTGTTCCATTGGTCTGGAAACCCTGAAGCCAGCATCAGAGCAGGTGGTCCAGACAGTTTTCCATATGGTGGAGTTGGAGGGGCAGCATGGGAACTAGGTATAGAAAGAGGATTCTCTAATAGTTTGAGACAAGGTCTTCTGTAGTTCAGGCTGGCCTTGAACTGACTATGGAATTGAGAATGGCCTTAAACTGCTGATCCTCCTGTCTCTACCTCCTGAGTACTGACTTTAGGCATGTGCCACCATGCTCAGATCAGAAAGAAGAATGGTATTTGCCATCAGGGTCCAGGCTGGTTTCTTGCTACCTGAATGAAAGACCTTGGCCATATTTCTAAATATTTATCGGTTTGTAAGAATTAATACAGCCAGTACCTTGCGAGTATTTGTTGTATGTCACATGCTCTGTTAAATGCTGGCAAGCAACAGGGAAAGATATGTGGTTATCTGTGCCCTCATGGAACGTCTAAGCCATTGGAAGTACATAATCACACAATTAAGTACATGATAACACTTGCAGCACATGCTATGAGGAAAAAGAGCTTAGTCCTACGGGAGAAGATAATAGGGTGAGAAATCAGGACAGAACTCTATGGAGATGTGATTTGTTGATACCTGAAGGATAAGTACGTGTTATCTGAGCAAAGGACCTGTGGAAAGGAGCAGATCAGTGTTTTAGGAGTGGAGATCAGGAGAGGGGTCACTCATGCTAGGCACGCTGACCATAGGGAAGACTTGAGACTTTGTCCCATGACTATTGTGAGAACATTGCTCAGTTTCCAACAGTGGTGGGATGATTGCATTCACATGCTAAATAAAATAATAAGAAATAGAAAGATAATGACAAAACACAGAGAGACACAGATGTGCAGAGTGAACAACCTTGAATTATCTCTATACAGTGGCTAAAAAGAATATTTGAACAAGCATCTTCATGTTAGAAAATCTACCCGATGGGAATAATCTGTTAGCTGAACAAAGAATAATGTACAAAAGTATTCATTAGAGTTAAAAAGAAAAAGACCCAAACCCTTCTGGCTATTGTATAAAGAGAGTAAACACTAACAAATCATGCCTGCTCCAGAATCAACTGAGGAAAGGGTGTGGAGGTGCTCTATAAGTAGTAATAAATGCATATGTTAGGGGACCTAAATGTCTCTATCCTCCCAATTTTTCACTCTTTGCCATCAGCAACTAAAATGTTCAGAAATTTATTCAAAGGGAAATGTCCTAAGGAAGGTCACACTTGGACCTCAGTAGGCAAAAGCAGGGGCTCAGGTCCAAAGGGACTAGAAGGAGTGATTCTCAACCCTAAGTGTACCCTAGAGATGCCTGGTATGGCCAGGCAAGGTGACTCACATTTCTAACCTCAGCACTTGGGAAAGTGAGGTAGAGGAGTTGCTTTGAGGTCAAGGCCAGCCTAGGCTAGAGTGAGACCTGCACGTAACAAGTAGAGGATCACCACAAATTGCTTCAATTTCCAGCACTACAATTCAGATGTATCAGGATGTTGGGAGAGGCTAAAGCCCAAAATGTAACCCAATATCAGGGTCACAGTGGACTGAGTCAAACTGTCCAAGAACCCACAGATTCTGACTGTGGGATTCCTACCTTTCCCTGAGGGAATTGCTTACAGAGGGAATCCATGGATCTCAGCTGGGGAGAAGAGTAGTTCAGACCCAAGCAGGTGAGCCCATCTCTATAGAACCATGACTTTAACCTTGGAAATATGGGCGGTCAGGCACGGTGACCACTTCTCCACAGATGGATGGCTCTTCCTTGCCACCCCCATCATTATGTCTTCTGTCCAGAGCACATTCTCGCCTCTGACTTTTCTCTCTGAAGTTTACGAGCAGAGATGAGAGCAGACTGAAAATCTTTGTCTGCAGACTTTCATTAGTAATAGGACATTGTTCCCATCTCTGATAATAATTCAGGAGGCCTGACTGTCTCTTTCTGCTCTCTTCCATGTTAGAGCCACAATGGCTTCTGCAATAAAACAATTAGGATGATTAGAAAGGGAGCTCTAGAAGATGACCAATCCTAAAAGGATAGTAACTCAGGCTCTCTCAACACTGCATGTCAGGGGGTGACATCAGCTAGTCTCCTGACCCTCTTGTGAATGGGCATAAGTACCAACAAGCATCTGTATGGTATCTGCTGTTATAGATGCATTTAGAGACATTGTTTGAGCACCTGCAACATACTGGGAAAAGGAGATACAGAATTTGACCAGTTCCTTTTCTTTTTGTCAAGGAGCCTTCAGCTTAGGAGAGATAAATAATAACAGGGACAGTGTGGTGTAATCTTTTCTCAGGGATTCAATGAGGACACAGACGAAAGACACCTCACTCCACCTCCAGTGTCTTTGGAGTAGGTGAGATTTGAAGTGTTTTGTTGCCTGGGTGAAGAAGGGTCATCATCGACACAAGAGAAACAGTAGGTTTTAAAAGTGCAGTTACAGAAACCCAAGGCTTTTCAGGGAATTCCTGAAAGCAACTCATTGTGTATCTAAATATTTTCCTGAGAATGGTGGCTTAAAAGGTGGCCCAAAAGTACCTGTGAGTAGCAATCTTCCTTAAGTTGAGCATCAGGCTGCACACAAAAGAAATGGAATGGGTAAAACTCGTGCTCTGGCTCAATGCATCCCTGACCAGGCCCTGCTCCATATCCAGATTGTTTTAAAGTCATAGCTAGCCCTACTCCCTATATCCCAGCAGAATGCATGCGCCAGCCTCATCCCCAGCATCAGCCCTTTGAATTCCTTCCTCTTCAGTAACAGAACTCATACTTATTTGGTATTCTTCTTCTGTCACCTGTTCACCAGGCTTTTTAAAAATATCAAAACAAAACAAAAAAAAACCACTCTCTAGGTGTTCAATTTTGCTGATTCTTGGATGTGACCAATATCACCTTTTAGTAACATGAGGCATCTATAGGCAGCCTTGACAATTTTTTAAGCATATTATGAAAATAAGCTGAGTTGAGGAAGGTTAGGAAAGTTGAAACCCTAATGCCACAAGGGATTCTAGGAGGCAAACTTGGAAGGGACAGAGGAATCAAGATATGGGCTCCTGAGATTCTGGGTGGAGGAAATAAAGGAGAGAGATAGCACACAACCCTCAGTAAGTATGCAGGAGGTCTCCCGGGTATTTTTTATTTCATATCACTGGCCATAGAAAAGAAATCACACGTGTAGATGATTTTACATCGATTCAGCTTTGGGAAGATGGTGCAAATAAATCAAACAGCCAGTGGAACCACAGTGAAGGGGCTAGGGCCATGGCAACCTGGAGTACTTCTGATGCGTCCATAGAGGTACTGGCAATGTTTGACAGGTGGACATGCAGTCTAGAGCAAGCAAACGTTTGCAACTTCTACAGATGAGCCAGTGATCTGGATTTTAATGGAGAGGAACAGGCAGTTCAGACAGAAGCAACCAACCTACAAATTGTTACACCTAGAAAAGACGTAGGTAGTATGGTTTTTTGAATTTTACCAATACCCCACATCAAAACAAATAGAGACATTGGAGGAGAGAAGTTCCCGAGCCCGCAGACAATGTTAGCCAACAAAGTGCTGAGCTGTTTCCATGAACCCTAAAGCACAAGCAGGGTTGGAGGGACAAACCGTTCAAACCACAAGATATGCATGGCAGTCTCAGTGTTTGTGTCATCTCAGGTGATCCTCGGGACAGGTGGTCCACTACCAGCCCATGGATCCTTCCTGGGATCCCATCAGGCAATGAGATCACAGCAGTGAGTGCTGGGAAGTGCTGTTTGCAATGCTACTGGATCACAGCAGCCTCTGAAAAGATGAAGCCTTCCACACTTCATGAAGGCACCACATTGACCAGGCAGGAATTCCCAACCAATGCATTATCCCCATAGGATGAGAAACTGCTGAGTGTGGAGTCAAAATTGAATATAATAGGGACAAGGGAACCAGAAGAGAGAGATGGTGGTATAAAAATGGGGTGAGGGCTGGAGAGATGGCTTAGTGGGTAAGGCACTTGCCTGCAAAGCCTAAGGACCCAGGTTCGATTCTCCAGGTCCCATGTAAGCAGGTGCACGTGGTGGCATGTGCCTCTAGTATTTTTGAAGTGGCTAGAGGCCCTGGCATGCCTATTATCTCTCTCTCTCTCTCTCTGTCCCTCTCTCTGTCTCTAATAAATAAAAATAAAATCTTTAAAAAAAATGGGGTGAGAGAAAGCACAAGCCAGGTGTCTCTGAAGGTATCTTAATTACCCTTCTTGTTACTGTAACAGAATATGAAAGACTCAGCTTAGAAGAGGAAAAGTTTATTTTGGCTCATGGTTTTGGAAAATTATAGTCCATCATGATTGGAAAGGCATGGCAAAACGGCTCCATCCATCATGCTGGGTTGGTGTGGCAGCTGGCTCTTCCTGTGGCCGACTGGGAAGCAGAGGGAACAAGGCAGAACCTGAAGCAAGGCTAATCTTCAAAGCCCTGACCCTAGTGATGGTCATCTACCAGCCTGGCCCCATCTCCTAAAGGCTCCGTAGCCTGCAACGTAGATCCACAAACGGTACCAGGCATTCAAAATATGAATTTATGCTGGGCAGCTTAGATTCAAACTACAGTAGGTGTGGTGCCCAGGTTAAAAGCACCATTCAGTAGCTAGAGGCCCTGGTGCATCCATTCTCTCTCTATCTGCCTCCCTCTCTCTCTCTTAAATAAATAAATAAATAAATAAATAAATAAATAAATAAATAAATAAATAAATAAAATACTTAAAACATGTATTTTAAAAATATCCTCCTAAAATGTTAGAAGATTACTCCCTTCCTTAAAAGAAACCTGGTTAATCTACTCTTTACTTGACTCTTCTTTCCTGAGAACCTAGTGAAGCACTCAGATCCCCAGCATGAGAGCTATACCGACTAGCTCAGCCCCCACCCAGTGAGCTCCCAGGAAAGACCCCTCTCAGAGTCACCAGGCAGATGACCCACTCGTGACCCGCTACTGTTTTACAAGAACTTTGCCTTCTTTCCTTCTCTTGAGCCCCGTAATCAAATCTAAACTTCAAAAATTAAAAACAAATTAAATTGGAAATTATCAATTGTATTTGTTTCCTCTTGTGTTCCTCTTTAGTCTGGTCTTTATTTCTCTGAAATGACTATTTTCTCTGCTGCCCCTTGCTATTGCAATTTCTTTCTTTTATTTGTTCTGCAGTATCTAAGCCATTTTAAGATTCTCAGTTACATTGTTGCTATATTGTTTTCTTCTTGCCTCGTAGCTCATTTTGCAATCCTTGGTTATAGTTTCGATTGGTTTCATGGGCATCTCTTAGTGACCTACTTCTACTCTGTGAAGACAGGCGATCCTGAACCTCCCAGTTCTTACAGCTTCATGCGGCTATTGTTCTAGATACTCTTACGATGATTTTCTTCACATGATCCTAGCTTCCCTGGATTTGTACAGGGGTCTAGTTCAGGGTAGCTTCTTTGATTTCACAATACTGCCTCTTTGTGTACTCTTGTATGGTGCTTTTTCTTTGTAAAAAAAAAAATATATATATATATATATATATATATATATATATATATATATATATATATATTTATTTATTTTATTTTACAAGGAGAGAGAGGAGAGAGTAGATATACCAGGGTCCCTAGCCACTGTAAATGTACTCCAGATACATGTGCTATTTTGTGCATCTGGCTTATGTGGGTACTGAGGAATTGAATCTGGGTACTTAGGCTTCACAGGCAAGTGCCTTAACCACTAAACAATCTCTCCAGCTCCTTAAAAATATTTTTAATTTTTTTATTTATTTGAGAGAAAGGCTGGCTATGCCACACAACTGTCTCTTGCAAATGCAAACTTTACTTAGTACATCTGGATTTACATGGGTACTGGGGAATTGAATCAGGGCTGGCAGGCTTTGCAAGTAAGTGCCATTAACCATTATGTCATCTCCCCAGATCTCAGAAAATTTTTAAAAATCAAAAAGTTGTGAGCCAGGCACAGTGTCTTGTGCCTGTAGTTTCAGCACTCAGGAAGCTGAGACAAAAAGATCACTTGAGTCCAAGAGATCAAGACCAACCTAGGCAACACAGTGATACCCTATCTTAAAAACCAAACAAGAGCCGGGTGTGGTGGCTCACGCTTTTAATCCCTGCACTCCGGAGGCAGAGGTAGAAGATTGCCATGAGTTAGAGGCCACCCTGAGACTGCATAGTGAATTCCAGGTTAGCCCGAGCTATAGTGAGACCCTACCTTGAAAAGACAAACAAACAAAAAAACCAAACAAATAACCCAGGAGATCAGAAGATACTTAAACAGAGGCATAGAATGCTTAGCACATAATAATGAAAGGATCTGAAAAAGAAAACCAAAGGAAAAGGATCCAGGGAATATTAGCAATTATAATTCAAGAATGCTTTCCTGAAATGATAAATCTGAACTTGTATATTGAAAGCACAAACCCATAAGATACCTGAAAAATTGATCTCAAATGACCAAACCAAATTGTGTTCTGGTAAAATTAGTGAATTTTAAGAAGAAAAAAAAAAAATGACTTTTAGCCAAGAAAGAAGAAAGAGCTTGTGAGGGGAAGGAAAATCAAGTTATTATCAGATTTTTTGATAAGAATGCTTTATACCAGAAGAAAACAAAGTGATATTTTAGGCCTTAGAAAGAGAATACACATCAAGGATTTTACACCCAGAAGAACAGACTTTTATGTACCAAGATCATAGTAACTTATCAATATGCAAAAAACCAAGAGAGCCACTCTTAAAAAAAAAAAAAAAAAGCAGGCACACAGCATAGGTGAGGCCAAAGCTATCCCCAAAAGATAACAGGACCAATCAACCCTGGGTCAGTAACTGCCCCCAAGTCTGGCATATAGGCCGACAATGGAAGTGCTAAACATACCTTCTATGTCAGGGCAGGTTACATGTCAGATTTGATAGATGGTTGGCTTTGTCTTCTTAAATAAGCTGTATTTTGGGGTTTTCCTTTGTTGCTTCCTGATTTACAGTGCCAGTATCATCTTTTGTCTGTTTTGGAGGCAGAGTTTCCTCAGCCTCAGGCTGACCTAGAACGCTTTACAGACCAAAAATCTCAGCCTCCCAGTTGACAGAATTAAGTGTGTGGGACAACACACACCCTTATGGACTTTGACTTTGTTAGTTTATCTGTTTTAATACATACTTTTACATAAACTGTGCTGGTTTTGATTCAATGTGTATATCTCTCAGTTGAATTTTGGAATTTGCCTGTATTTCACTCCACCCAACCTACTAGAATATGTGTATAGAAGGCAAACCCAGATGGACTTCCAGTTATGATGGCAGTGTAGGAACCACGCCAAAGCATCCTAGGGGAGAAAAGGCCCCCCAAAAAAAAGAAACCCCAGAAAAATATACAGTTTTACTAAAAAGTCAGGTGTATAAGAAATTAAAATGGGGGCTGGAGAGATGGCTTAGCGGTTAAGCGCTTGCCTGTGAAGCCTAAGGACCCCAGTTCGAGGCTCGGTTCCCCAGGTCCCACGTTAGCCAGATGCACAAGGGGGCGCACGCATCTGGAGTTCATTTGCAGAGGCTGGAAGCCCTGGCGTGCCCATTCTCTCTCTCTCCCTCTATCTGTCTTTCTCTCTGTGTCTGTCGCTCTCAAATAAATAAATAAATAAATAATTAAATAAAAAAAAAGAAATTAAAATGGTAGCAGAGTAGTAGGAGAGACACAGAGCATCCAGAGCCCACACAGGCAGGCAGAAGCGGCTTCAGTAGTGGTGGCACCAGGTCCACAGGGCCACAGCAACCAGGCTTGGCTTGAGCCACAGGAAAAGTCAGGTGAGGGGATTTTCCACTCACATGGGAACTCTTTGCAACCTCAAGAATTGTGAAGGGAGAACAGCAGTGAACAACAGAGGAGTAGATCACGAGGTAGAGGATCATGTGGACCAGCGAGAGAACTAGAGCCACCATCGACAGCCTCATTCCCCCACTGCCAGTGCCCAGCTCTGGCAAACAGAGCAGTGGTCCAGCAACCTGGCCAGCCTACTTGAACCCACAGGACACCAAAGAAGAACCCAAGCAGGAGTGCAGCATAACTGAGACCAAAATCATCCCAAAAGGTAACTGGGATTACAGGTCAGTACTCGCCTAATAAACCTGGTATATAACCCTGAACTGGAAGTGCTAATTGCACCTTCCATATCAGCATAAATTACATGTTAAATCTGATGGATGGTCAGATTTGCAATTCTTAAATAAGATATATTTGGACTTGTTATTTGTTGTTTCTTGATTTATAGTGGCTTTGTTTTCTCTTCTGTTAAACATTAGGGAAGGGTCTCACTTGGTCACGAGTTGATCTGGAATCCTCAACAGACCAGAAATCTTAACCTCCTTGTTGATAGAGGATCTGGTTGTCAAAATACCTACTCTTGCATAAATACTCTGTGCTGTTTTTCATTGAAAGTGTATGTTGTTTAGTTAAATTTTAGAATCTACTTGTATTTTGTTCCACCCAGCCTACTTGAATATTCTCACAGCAGGCAAACCCTAAACCTAGGTTCACTTTTGTAGATACTCTGATAGTCTTAGGAGCCATACCTAGCACCTTAACCTCCTACCCTGAAGATATATAACATCAGATGGACTGATACCTAATAATACCCAGCCTACTAGAAAATCCAAGCATTAAATTAATCCAAGATGCAAAAAAATATATATTATAACACAAGAAACACCAAAAATCAAGACAACATGAATCCACCAAAAAGTATTAATGCATCAGAAATGACCTCCAGTGAGAAAGAGTTAGAGGAAATGCCTGAGAAAGATTTCAAGGAATGATTATAAATATGTTCAAAGAAGTCAAAGAAGGAATCGAAGGAATGAAAGAGGAAATCAAAGGAATGAAAGAGAAAATCAAAGGATTCAAAGAAGACACAGGACACCAATTTAGTGAAATAAAGAAGTCAATACAAGACATAAATAAGGAAGTAAAAATAATAAAGAAAAACCAGTAAGAATCACTAGCAATGAACACAGTTAATGAAATAAAAAAACTCTGTAGAAAATCTCACCAGTAGAATGGATGAAGGAGAGGGCAGAATATCTAAGCTAGAGGACCAGGTGGCAGATCTAATACAGGCCAACAAAGAGAAAGACAAACTTATAGAAAAGTATGAATGGGAATTTCAAGATATTTGAGACACTATGAAAAGATCAAACATAAGAATTCAGGGCATAGTAGAAGGAGAAGAATTCTACTCCAAAGGCATAGTAGGTGTCTTCACCAAAATCATAGAAGAAAATTTCCCCCAAATTGGGAAAGAGATGCCAGTGGAGATACAGGAATCCTTTAGAATACCAAGCAGACAAAACCTGGAAAGAACCTCTCCTCACTATATTATAATCAAACTATCAAACACATAAACCAAAGAAAAAATATTGAAAGCATTTAGAGAGAAAAACCAAGTTACCTACAGAGGCAAGCACATCAGGATTACAGCAGATTACTCAACACAAACTTTAAAAGCCAGAAGGGCATGAAGTGATGTATTCCAAGTTCTGAAAGATAACAACTATCAACCAAGGTTACTTTATCCTGAAAAGCTATCCATTCAAATAGACAGAGAAATAAGGACATTTCATGACAAAAGCAGGGTAAAGGAATATTTGAAGACAAAACTAGCTCTACAGAAAATACTTGAAGGCAAACCCAACTCCCAGGGACACTTTTTCTATTACTCTGGGAGTATTATAAGAGCCACAACTGGCACCCTAAGCACCTACCCTGAAGATCTATAACATCAGATTTACATGACTAAGAATACTGCAGATAATTAGAAAACCTAAGCATCAGCTTAAGCCAAGAGGCAAAAATCTCTACATTATAATACAAGAAACACAAAAAATCAAGACAATATAATTCCACCAAAAATCCATCAGAAATGACATCCAGTGAGACTGGTTTAGATGAAATGCCTCACAGATATTTCAAAAGAATGATTATAACTATGTTCAAAGAAATCAAAGGAATCAAAGAAGTAAACAACCTCCTGAAGGAGGACACAGGAAACCAGCTTAATGAAATAAGGAGGTCAATATAAGACATGAGTAAGGAAATAGAAATGCTAAAGAAAAACCAATCAGAAATACTAGAAATGAAAAACAGTAAGCCAGATAAAAAACTCTGTAGAAAGTCTCACCACTAGAATGGATGAAGGAGAAAACAAAACATTTAAACTAGAAGTCCAGGTGGCAGATCTAATATAGTCCAGTGAAGAAAAAGACAAACTGAGGAGTTATGCATGGAATTTCAAGACATTCAGGACAATATGAAAAGTTCAAATCTAAGAATTCAGAGTATAGTAAAAGGAGAATTTCACTTCAAATACATAATAGGTGTTTTCAAGAAAATCATAAAAGAAAATTTCTCCCAAATAAGGAAAGAGATGCCAATACAGATACAGCAAGCCTTTCAAACACCAACCAGACAAAACTAGGAAAGAACATCTCCAAGCCATATTATAATTAAACTACTAAATATGTAAACCAAAGAAAACATATTGAAAATAGAGGAAAACATCAAATCACTTATAAAGGCAAGCCCATCAGGATAACAGTGGATTACTCAACACAAACTTTAGAAGCCAGAGGGCTTGGAATGATGTATTCCAAGTTCTGAAAGATAACAACTGTCAACCAAGATTACTTTATCCAGCACAGCTATACATCCAATTTGACGGAGAAATAAGGACATTCCACAACAAAAACAGACTAAAGGAATATATGGCTACTAAGCCAACTCTACAGAAAAATACTTGAAGGGATCTTTCACACTGAAGAGAAAGGAAAGCACACACTTGAGGAAACATGAAAAAATAAACCATACTCAAGTAATAGTTAATACAAGAGAATAAAGGAAAAATAGGAAGCACTACAAAACAAGAAGAATGGCAAGAATAAATATGTGCCTTTCTACAATAACTCTTAATATCAATGGCCTCAATGCCCCAACCAAGAAATACATACTTACAAACTGGATTAAAAGGCACGATCTTTCTGCATGTTGCCTCTAAGAAACTCACCTCTCCATAAAACACAGACACTATCTTACGATGCTCCCAATTTCATCAAATAAACACTATTAGACTCAAGGACACAGGTAACACCAATCACAATTGTAGCTGGTGACATCAATACCCCACTCTCACTAATTGACTGTTCATCTTGGCAAAAAAAAGAAATAGAGACATCTTGATAAAATGATGTCATATAACAAATGGATGTAACAGGTATCTTTAGAACACTCCATCCAAATGCTGCAGAATACATTCTCCTAAGCAGCACATGGAACACTCTCTAAAAACAGACCATATATTAGGATACAGAAAAAAAAATCTTAACAAATACAGTAAAATTGAATAATTTCTTGTACTAGTACAGTCATTGTGGAAATCAGTGTGGAGGTTCCTGAGACAGTTAAAAATAGATTTACCATATGACCCAGCTATAGCATTCCTAGGCATATATCCTAATGACTCTTCTCACTACCTTAGAGATACTTGCACATTCATGTTTATTGCCACTCTATTCACAATAGATAGGAAATAGAAACAGCTTAGATGTCCCTCAACTGATGAATGGATAATGAAGATGTGATACATTTACAATCGAGTTCTATTCAGCAGTAAAGAAAAATGAAATTTGCAGGGTAATGGATGAATCTGGAAAGTATTATACTAAGTGCGGTAACCCAGGCCTAGAAAGCCAAACCCTGCATATTATCTTTCATATGTGGATCCTAGCTACAAATGTTTAGACTTGTATGCGAGTTGAAGTGAAAATAAGTAGCAGAGGCAAGTAGGCTAGAAAGGAGCTATAATGGGGTGGAGGAGGGAAGGATTGAAGGAGATGGATTGTATGTATGTGTATATGTATATGTATATATGAACAGATTACTGGGGGGTGGAATGGCCTAAGTGGGGTCAGGACAGAGATTAAGTAAAGGAAGGGTGGAGGGAGGTTAATCAATATTTAAGATGTTATGAATAAGCCATATGGAAACCTACTTTTTGGAGAATGGCACACCCAGAAGCCATAGACTGTTACTAGAGAAATTTCAGTGCCGGGGATGGTATACCTTCTAGCGAGTTGTTGACCAGGGAGGTTCCTAATGCCCACCCTACCCCCAAATATTACTGGCCATTGCCAAGGCTCTTAGTTTCCTACCTCAAATAGATGGTAAAACCCAATGCTGATGATAGCACATGCTTGGGCTGCAAGGTCACTGAGAAATCAAGCTAGAGCTGAGCTGAAAAACCTCTTCCATGAAGACCTGCCATCAGAAAGCTGGAAAAGCTATGCTGCATACAGCTCTATGGGAGAAAGAAGTCATCAGTGGCAAAAGCAGTGAAAACTGCAAGCCTTAAATTTGGCCAGAAAGACCAAATGACCAAATGGGTGTAATAGTGACGTGTCTATCATGGGGAAACCATTTGCTCTCTAATTGGATTGGAGGTGTGCTCTGCTCCATGGGAGGGAATTCATGCCTGGTACTGAAAATGTAATCAAAAGCCTATGGTAGGGGAGGTCATGAGCCCTAGGAGTATAATGCCTGCTCTTGTCTGGCACTTCTAAATGCATGTATTATGGGCACCAAACTTCCCTCTAAGCACTTTTCTTTTAATTTTATTTATTTATTTATTTATTGGTTTTTTTGGGTAGGGTCTCACTCTAGCTCAGACTGACCTGGAACTCACTATGTACTCTCAGGGTGGCCTCAAACTCTCTCTGATCCTCCTACCTCTGCCTTCCAAGTGCTGGGATTAAAGGCATGTGCCACCACACCCTGCTTTAAGCACTTTTCTTAATATTTGTACCCATATGTTAATGTTACTATTACTTTTGTTAGAGAAGCTTCTCTTTTCAGATGGTGGTGACCACTGGGATGACTCAAAAGGCACTATAGTACTGAGAAGAAGTGATAGAGGAATATTTAACACTGAGGCATCTCTATCACACCTTCCAAGGCTCAGGGTCTATTGTTGGGGAGGTAGTGGAAAGAATGTAAGAGCCAAAGGAAAGGTAGGACTGCTTACAATGCAATAGTTCAGACAGAACTTGGCCTGGATACCTATGACCTTGCAGTGCCTAACACTACCAGCACAAGACCATCATAACAGGAGCAAAAGATGATGACATCAAAATAAAAGACTAAGTGAGAGAGGGAGGGGATGGGATGGAGAGTGGATTTCTGAAGGGGAAAGTGGGGTGAGGAGGGAATTATCATGGTTTATCGTTTGTTATTATGGAAGTTGTATTTTCAAGCAAAGGGAGACAAAGAGAAGGTAGGTGGAGAGAATGGGTATGCCAGGGCCTCTAGCCATTGCAAATGAACTCCAGATGAATGTGCCACTTTTTGCAACTGGCTTTATGCGGGTGCTGGGGAATCGAACCTGGGTTGTTGGGCTTTGTATGCAAGTGTTTGAAATACTGAGCAATCCTCCCCCCATTAAAAAAAAAAAAAACTTTTATTTTAAGAAAACTATCCTTTTTGTGTACTTTGAGCAAGGATCTTATTCTGTAGCCCAGACTGGTTTTAACTTGTAATCCTCCTGCTGCTACCGCCTCTTGAGAGCTGCTTTGACAGGTGTGGGCTGCCACACTAGACTGAGAAACTCTGCTCTGAGGAGAACTTGCTTCAGGGATTCACCTGAGAGTGAGCCTCTGGCGGCAATAACAAGGTGACGCTGATATTAGGGAGTGGTAAGCACTGGCTGCGTAGCCTCATAAAGCGAGGACGCGATCAACGCAAAAGGGAGAGTACGGTGTGCAATGGATATCTCAGGTATGAAAATACAGGTGCAGGGGACCACAAAAATGCCTGCAATTTCTCTTCCAAACATTTTCAGTAGTCATATTTGTGGTGGCCGCCTGTGTGTCGTTTCTCTGAGGCCACGGAGTGGGTCACAGGGGAGAAAATGAATGATTAATCATGGAACTGTCTAGTTTAATCTTATCTCATGAGTCATTATCTTGAAATCTGGTAAAGAAAGGACAGATAAGCATCTGTCCTATTTTTCCTATATGAACTAGAGACGGAGCCTCTCTATCACATTTTTGCATGTATGTGTGTGTTAGCATGCAGGCTTGGTTGCTTGTGGGCACATGTGTGTGAGTGTGCATGTGGAGGCCAAAAGGTTCATTTGTCTTTTCAGTCATTCCCCAAGCCTCAGCAAGTCTTCTGTCTCCACCTCCCGACATCGACATTACAGGTGTGCCCCATTGCGCCTGGCTTGTACATGGGCACTGGAGTTCCAGACTGTGGTCTTCATATCGGTGTGGCAAGTGCTTTACCCATGGTCATCTCCCCAGCCCCTGGAAGGGTCTCTTTATAGAAGTATTCCAACTTGCACACGGGGAAAGGGAATGATTGATTTAGGAAATCAGCGTTTGTGTTGTCTGAGTAGTTACTGAGTCCAGCCACACGCATGGCTGTGGCCCTCATACAGACATTTGTGGCCTTCTGACATTCCACTTGTGCTTTGGCCCAAGGGAGTCAAGTGCAGGTGTATCAGACTTATGGGTGCAGCTGCTGTCGTCTGCAGGAAGAGGCCAGCGGAGCATGTTAAAATGACCCTGTGTGAGCAATTAGCAAGAAATTCAGGCCATATGATCAAGTTCTTAAACAGATAAATTGTGGGGGCCGGGGGGGGGGAGAGATAAGGAGAGAGAGGGGTGGATAATAACCTATAACGTCATCAAACACACAGCAACATTTTTCAGTAGTCAAGACTAAACCATGATCCCTAGAGATGCATACTTAAATGACAAACTAATGAAACATTAAGTACCTTCTACTATAAATGTCCGATCAGTGCTACTGTGTGTCAGGAAGAAAATTATGGTTGGATGGGACACATGGAAAAGAATTCTGGGGGCTTGAGAGATGACTCATTAGTTAAGGGGCTTGCCTGCAATGTCTAATGACCTAAGTTTGATCCTTAGTACTCACATAAAGCCAGATGCACAAAGTGGCACATGCATCTGGAGGTCATTTGCAGTGGCCGGAGGCCCTGGTGCACTCATTGTCTTTCTCTATCTTTCTCCCTCTCTCTCTCTCTCCTTGCACATAAGTAAAATTAAAAAAAAAAAAAAAAAGTCTTGTGGGAACAGTGGCCAAGTTCTATTTTTTGTTTTGGGTGGTTGTTAGAATGTTTGTCTTCAATAATGTTTTTCAGTCCATTTGTGTGGCTCTTTCTAGATTAGTTTTATTTTTAAAAAGCAAGCACTTGTTTTTTTTTTTAATTTTATTTATTTATTTATTTGAGAGTGACAGACACAGAGAGAAAGACAGATAGAGGGAGAGAGAGAGAATGGGCGCGCCAGGGCTTCCAGCCTCTGCAAACGAACTCCAGACGCGTGCGCCCCCTTGTGCATCTGGCTAACGTGGGACCTGGGGAACCGAGCCTCGAACCGGGGTCCTTAGGCTTCACAGGCAAGCGCTTAACCGCTAAGCCATCTCTCCAGCCCAAGCACTTGTTTTTTAACACACACACACACACACACACACACACACACACACACACACACACGAGAGTACATCTGTCAGGCTACCTCAGTCATTAAAACCTGCAGGTTTAAGCGATGCTTTGGAGGAATGGGTTCTATATCTAACATGGACTCCTGACTGAGTGCTCCCTCCAGCCTGTAGACACTTGGAGAGACTATACCATGAATAGGCAGGGGTCAGCAGGGTAAACGACAGGCTTTTATTAGGCAGCCAAGATTGAGCTGGGTAATAAAATATGACTTGGCCCAGAGTAGAGGGCTCTCTGCATTTGACATTTCCACTTTATTCAAACCAGAAGCCCTCTTGGGTCACACAGAGACCCATAAAATGTCATGAGAAATGTATATTTATAATGGTGTCTCCATATTTTAGGCAAATTCTACTTTAAGTATACCCAGCAAGCAAAATTTCATGACAATGGTGATATTTCCATCACAAAAGATTATTCCTTTCAAAGAAGAGCTCAGTTTCCGGCTTCTTTAGTTGGCGTTTTGCGGGATAAGGCACCCATCTGTTTACCAAATGTAATTGCTTCCCCGGGAGGAGAAGGGAGTGTGGGTACTCAGTGAAGTGCATGGAAAAGACCCTGATCCTGATCCAGGAAGGTCATGGCTCACATAATCAGGAATTAGGCAATATCAATAATTTCTTTCCCCCTTAGTGTAAGGCTCACATTTTCTCCTTCAGAAGCTTCAATCTCTATGATATGAGGCAGCCTGCATTAAGAAAATCATTTGGGGCTGGAGATATGGCGTAGTGGTTAAGCGCTTGCCTGTGAAGCCTAAGGACCCCAGTTCGAGGCTCGGTTCCCCAGGTCCCATGTTAGCCAGATGCACAAAGGGGTGCACGCGTCTTTCTCTCTGTGTCTGTCACTCTCAAATAAATAAATAAATTAATTAAAAAAAAAAGAAAATCATTTGGCTGAGAACTAGCGAATCATTTGGTTGATCTCTTCATACTACCCATGTGTGGTGATAAGTCCTGACCCTCAACCATGGTTAGACTGAAATGCACGTAGAGCATTTGTTAGGCGCTCCAGAAAGGGGTGCCTGAGGAAAGAAGGCAGCCCATGCTGAGTGTGGAAAACCCCATCCCATAGGCTATGGGCCTGGATAGAACCACAGAGAGAAATGGGTAAAGCCACCTTGTGTAAGCGCTCTCTCTCCCTTCCTTCTCTCCCCCATTTTTTCTCTTTCTCTCTCCCCTTTTATTTCTCTCTCTCCCCTTCCTTTCTCTGCTTCTTACTCGTTTGAACTTTATGCGAATGGTTTGGGAGCCTGTTGAAATCAATGAGTGCTTGAGTCTCACAAGTGGGTCATGGGAAGAGGGGAGAGAGAGATGAGAAACTGGAGGAGAGTCAAAATAACTACAGTCTTGCAGGTGTCTGCACATGTCATAGGGAGAAGATCTTCAGGATAGTGAGTGAGCAGGATCCTTAGCTGGCCTCTGGAGCCTCGTGGGGTCAGTGGGTGGCAAGGACCAGGCAGAAGGCAGTGAACACAGGGTGTATAGCAGCCCCAGGCAGACCAAGCAATCCTCAGTAGGAAGAAGCCAGCCGAGAGCGGGATAACTATGTTTGGGCAGGATTTTTTATTTTTAAGTAGCTATTTTAAGGCGTAATTTACACAAATTCACCACTTGTGAATGTACAATTCAGTAGCTTTGCGCCTCGTAGCCGTCTTGCCAAGCCAGCTTGAGAGCGTTTCCATGGCCTCTCAAGTCCTCACATCCACTTGTGCTCCATCCACGTTCCCATCCCCAGACCCAGGCAGATGCTGGTCTGCTTTCCCGCTCTCTAAACTTGCCCTTTCTGGAAACGGCATGTGATGGAATCACACAGTATGCAGTATTTGGTTCTAGCTCCTTTTACTTAGAATAGTACTTTAAAAATGTATTTATTTATTTGAGAGAGAAAGAGGAGGAGAGAAGGAGAGAGAGAAAGAAAGATAGAAAGAAAGAAAGAAAGAAAGAATGAGTGCAACAGGACCTCCAGACACTGCAAATGAACTCTGAGCTCATGCACCACCTTGTACATCTGGCTTACGTGGGTTTTGGGGAATTGAGCTTGGGTCCTTAGGCATCACAGGCCAGTGCCTTAACTGCTAAGCCATTTCTTCAGCCCCAGCATGGCATTTCTTCCATAATGTGATATGTACCAGTCATTTGACTAGTTAGTTTTTATTGCTGGATAGTATTTCAATGCACATATCTACCAAGTTTTTGTTTACCTATTGCATAGTTCATGGAAAACTGGGTTGTTTCCATATTTTAAGCATTATGAATAATATTGCTGCAAACATTTGCATACATGTGCTTTTGTGGACATTACACTTTCTGTTTTCTTGGATGGAAACTTAAGGATTGCTGGGTCCCATGGTAACTATGTTTAATCTTTCTCAGCAATGCCAAACTGTTTTCTAAAAGGGCTGGTCTCTACCTTCCTACCAGAAATGAACAAGGGCTCTAGTTTCTTTGTATTCTAACCAAGTGACCTCAGCCTTTGTGAACACGTCCATCTTAGTGGGTGTGTAGCTGCAATTCATTGTGGCCTCAAACTGAATTTTTCTAAGGACTGATAACATAGAATATATTTTCATGCACTCATTTTTTTCACGAAACATCTTTTTTTTTCAGTGCTGGATACCCAACCCAGGATGTTATAATGACTAGACGAGTGTTTAACTAGTGAGCTATATCCCCAAACTCTTGATGAAACGTTTACTCAAATATTTGCCCACTGAAAAGTAAGTTGTTTTATTTTCTTATAGTTAATCTATAGGAGATATTGACACATTTTGAATATAAGTCCTTTAAATTATTTGTGAATATTTATATTCCTTATAATATTTATATTTCTTATATACATTCCTTTCTAGTCCATGGCTTATTTTTTTTTATTTCTCTCTTTCCCTCCCTCCTTCCCTTCCTTCTTTCCTTCCTTCCCTTCCTTCTCCCAGATACCTATCTCCTCCCCTGCCTAGTTCCTTCCATCTCCTTATGTGGTTATTTAAATGAAATGTTCTCCATGGCCTCATGCGTTTTGAATATTGGGGGCAATTTGGAAAACCTGTGGAGCCTTTGGGAGATAAAAGCCTTGCTGGAGGAGATGACGGGGGTAAGACTTGGGACTTTATAGTCTAGCCCTCTTGCCAGTGCTAGCTAGCCCACTCTTGCCACCTTTAGGCTGATGGGACGAGACATGATGCCCAGCCTCTGCTATGCCAAGCTATCCCCAACATGTTGAAACTTCCCCTCAAAACTGTAAGCTGAAAAAATACTTTTCTTCCTATCAGCTGCTGCCAATCAGTTGTTTTATTCCAGCAATGAAAAGGCAACTTCAACATCTCCCCTATTCTACCCTCTTGTTTTCTTTCTCCCATTCTTTCTATCTATCTATCTATCTATCTATCTATCTATCTATCTATCTATCTATCTATCATCTATCTTTCTTTCCTTTTCTTTCTTTCTCTCTCTCTCTCTTTCCTTCCATCTTTAATTTCCTCCTACCCTCTTACCCTCATTCCCTCTTTCTTTTCTTTTACTTTTTTCTTTCTTTCTTTCTTTCTCTCTCTCTTTCTTTCTTTCTTTTTTCTTTTTTTTTTTTTTGAGACAGAGAGCCTATATAGCTCAGGCTACCCCAAAACTCATACTCTGCTGTCTTAGGCTTCCAAGAGTCCTGGATTTCAGGCTACTATGCCTGGCCTTCTTCTCATTTGTTTTAAATGAAATCTTTGAAGGACATTTTGTAAAAACTTTAGTCAAGGGCCGATATTTTTTTTTCTTTTGTGGACAACATTTTTGATAGCATATCTAAGATATCTTTGTTTAGTGTAAAGTCAGAAAGATTTTCTCTTATAAAGAAGTTGTATAGTTATAACATTTGCATTCAGGTCTATATAACATTTTTAGTTAACTTTTATGTATAGAATAATAAGGCAAGGTATAAGTTTTGTTTTTGTTTTTATCCTGATGGGGTTTAGGTCATAGTACCTCAAAATGTGCTGACTTAACTTTTCCTTTTGTAATGCTGAGGATTGAACCCATGGCCTTGTACATGACAGGCAAATGTTTGATCCCTGAGCTACATTCTCAGCCCTCAACTCTTGCCAAAATATAGAAATCAGAAGGTTGTGGCTGGAAAGACAATCCAGGTGGTAAAGTGCTTGCTTTGCAAGCTATGAGGCCCTGAGTTCAATCCTGAGTATGCACATACAAGTTTTGGGCATGTGGTGGTATGTGGCTGCAATCCCAACGCTGGAGAGGCAGATGTAGGAGAATAGCTGGGGGTTAATATTCTAGGTTAACTGGTGAGTTACAGGCCAGCGAGAAACCCTGTTTCAAAAAAGGCAGATGCCATTCCTGAGGGTAACACCTGACACTCTCCTTTGACCTCCACACACACACTCCTATACACACCCTCACCCTCACCCACCCACACACACCCACAGAAAAAGGCAGGGGCGTCACTCCTACCTCCCTTTTGTCTTTTTTTCTGTGAAGAAGGCCACAAAACCTAACTGACTTCCCAAGGAAGGGCATGTGACCCTCATTCCAAAAGCACCCTGCCAGTACCCACAGGAAATGAACACCCTTATCTCTGAAGACACAGAAAAATCCGAACAAATAGTCTTTATCATTATATCAGACCAGTCGGCCTACCAATCATACAGTTCTGCATGGCAGTGCACTGTTCACTAATCCTAAACATAAAAATACACAGATTTTCCTATTTCTTTGCTGTTCATTTCCTTTGGAAGACTTCTATGTCACATAAAATCAAAGTAAATGAATTTTTTTGTTGCTATTATACTTTGTTAACCTGTATTTTACCATAGATACTTAAGCCATGAGTCTAGAAAGAGATGCAAAAATTACTTCTTTTCAGTCCCTCTAATATATTTATTAATGTGCAGTGGCCCTAGCACCATTTGTTGAACAATCTATATTCTTCCATATTATCTTATTACCATTGTCAGAAGTGTATTGAGGGGTGGGAGAGATGGTTTAGCAGTTAAGAAGCTTGCCTGCAAAGCCTAATGACCTCAGTTCAATTACACATGTAAAGCCAGGGGCACAAACTGGTACATCTGGAGTTCATTTCCAGTGACTAAAAGCCCTGTTGTTGTTTATTTTTTTTCCTCTCTCTCTCTCCTTACTCCTTGTAAATAAATAAATAAAATACTTTTAAAAGGGAATTGAGGGAACTGGGAGTGTAGCCCAATAGTAGAGTATTTGCCTGACATCTGCCAGCCTTGTATTTGATCGTCAGCACTAAAACACAATGTCTATCGACTACAAATGAAAGGATTAATTTTGGATCCTCAGTCTGGCCCATTGATTTTATGTCAGTACCACACTTTTCCTGATTTCTGTAGATTTATAGTAAGTTTTTAAATTGGGTAGTTTAAATCTTCCAACTTTGTTTTTATTTCATAAAAATAGTTTTGGCTATTTTAGATCCTTTATATATCATTGTAAAATTTACAATCAGTTTTTCAATTTCCTTCAAAAATCCTGATGGGATTTTCACTGGACTTCAGTTGAGCCTATACATTCATTTGGAGAGATATTGAATTCTCTAATACATTTCCATGAATGTGAACTAAGATGTTCTTTAATTTACCTCAGCCTTGCTTTATGGTTTTCAGTGATGGGGTTTGTACTTTTTTTTAATAAACTTACCCTAAAATATTTTACTTTTATGATGCCAGTGAGTATAGAATAGTGTTCTTTATTTTATTTCTTTGTGTGTGTGTGTGTGTGATAAGTACATTCATGTACCAGTGTGGTGCCCCATGCACTTGCTTGAGGCAGGGTGCGCTCCCTTGTGATAGCAGGAAGAGACTTCATGTGTTGTTCCCTCCATCACTCCTCTGCACACTTTTGTTTGAGCTAATCCTGGAGCTTGCCACTTCTTTGCGACCTCCAGTGAATCTGATGATTCCCAGGTCTCTGTTCCCCATAAATCTAGGGTTATAGCACTTGTGGCTAATGCCCAGCTGTTTGTGTGGGTCCTAGAAATTTGAACATCATTAAATTTTTTTTATTGTGAATGGGGTTTAGTTTCATGGGATTTTGTATGTCTATTGTGAATATGCAGGCTTTGGTCTTTATTCTATTTATGTGGCATATTACATGAATTCACCAATCGTGAATTCTGGGTACAATCTCATCTCATTATATGTTCTGCATAATTCTTTTTACATATTGGTAAATGCAGTTTGCTAGCTCTGGAAAAAAAAAAACTATACTGAAGTTTATAAAGGATAGTGAACTGCAGGCTTCCTTTCTTGTGATGTATTTATCTTTGATTTTAGGGTACTACTGATCTCTACAAATGCATTGTTAAGAGATCACTTCTCTGTTTTCTGTTTAAGAATGTGATTTCTCATTTGAAATGTGACAGACTTCATCACTGCAAGCACCTGGGCCTGAGATTTGCGTGTTTTGGAGTATGATTTTTAATTACTGGTTTAATTTCTTTGCTCACTAAACAGAAGTCTATTCACATTTTCTATTCCTTCTTGAGTTGGTTTTGGGAATCTGTCCATTTTTTTTCCTGCACTCGATCTGTGGAATTGTCACTTTCTGTATAAATCTCTGCTCGGTTTAAAAAGAAATTCCTAGTTTCATGCGCTACCCTAGCTTACCAGAGGCATCTACATTTCTTACAGGTGTGTTGGTCATTATCCATGGGTACATCAGGCAGGTTTCACATCTTCATTGGCTGATCCTTTTCAATGGACTCTTTCTGCTCTCCCTGCCCGACTGAACAGCCTCTTGGTCCAGGAGAGGTGTGGAGAGAACTTAACAAGCTCCCTATATAATCTTTCATTTTTAGGATATCTCTGCTAAATTTTGGGCTAGTCCTCTCGTTTGGAACTTTCCTGTCCTGGAATCCCAACATGCAGCTTGGGAAGCTCCTCGCTGGCTCAGGCATGGGTTTAACCTCTCACCACTCCACACCCCATGGCTGTGAAGCTCGTGGCTGGCCAGAATGCCCATGACTCAGGCTATTCTGAAACTCAGAAGTCTCTCACGAATAACGACTCTCTGTGTTGTTTACCTTTGGCTGTTTTTAGAGCTCTGAAATGATTGCTTCTGACAGTTTTGTTTAGTTTTATGGCTCTATTTTTGTAGAGAAGATTTATCATCTTTTGTCCTTTATGGCCAGAAGTTGTCTTCATCTTTTGGAAGTGCTGGGTATGTGACCTGTCAGCAAAGTTTCTCCTCATTTGAAAGGTGGCAGTGGACATTTGGAAAAGTAATGATTTGACATGATGTCATGATGGTATGAGTTTGGGGTAATAGAAGGGGGAATGCTTCTGGGAGACAAGAGCTGATAGAGAGTCAGAGTGAGACAGCACACCGAGGTGGATCCAAAGACCAAACACATGATCTACTCTTAAATAATCTACCAAAAATAATTAAAAGTCTAGGGCTGGAGAGATGGCTCAGAGGCTAAGGCATTTGCCTGCAAAGCTAAAGGACCTAGGTTCGATTCCCCAGGACCCATGTAAGCTAGATGCACAAGGGGCACATGCATCTGAAGTTTGTTTGCAGTGGCTAGAGGCCCTGGCATGCCAAATCTCTCTCTCTCTCCTTGAAAATAAGTAAATAAGATTTTTTAAGTTCTCTCTAAAACAAAAGTCTATCCAGGCATGGTGGTACATGCCTTTAATTCCAGCACTCAGGATGCAGAGGTAGGAGGATCGCCATGAGTTCATGGCCACCCTGAGACTACACAGTGAGTTCTAGGTCAGCCTGAGCTAGAGTGAGACTTCAAAAAGACCTCAAAAAAGAAAAAAAAAATAAACTCTATACTTTATGTCTCATATATATATATATATATATATATATATATATATACCTTTATTTATATATCTACTTATTTACATATTTATTTTGAATGTGTGAGAGAGAGAGAACATGAGCAAATGGGCTTACCAGGGCCTTCAGCCACCATGAACTAAGTCCAGATGTGTGTGCCCTCTTGTGCGCATGTGCAGCATTGAACACTTCGTGTCACTGTTTGTCTGGCTACATGGGACCTGGAGATTTGAACATGAGTTCTTAGGGCCTTAACTGCTAAGCCATCTCACCAGCCCTCATATATAGAACTTTTATTGACAATCTTTATAAATATACATAATGTGTTTTGATCATAATATACCCCTATCACTCTTATCCCCTTCCCACTTGCCCCTTCCACTGAACTCGTTGTTCCCTCTAACCACTCCCTCTGCTATTTAAATGTCTCTCTTTTCTTCTTCTCCTCCTCCTCCTTCTTCTCCTTCTCCTTTTCCTCCCTCCTCCTCCTCCTCCTCTTCTTCTTCTCACTTCCTCCATCATTCCTGATAATACATTGTGCAGGTATTGACAGTTGCTGTAAGGTTATGAATGCAGTGGCCACCTCATTCCAGGAATACAATGTTCCAAAATCCTCCTCCCTTTCCTCTGGCTCTTTTATTCTTTCCACTCCCTCCTCTGTGATGTTCCCTGAGCCTTTACAGGTGTGATGGAGACACCAACCCTCGCTAGCTAGGCAAGATGAGCCTACTGGTGCCCTCTCCTCTCCTGGGATCCTCCAGGAGGTGTACTAATGACATGACTGTTGTGAGGATAGCCAACTGTTCTCTGATTGGACTTGAGGCCTGCTCACAGGAGGAAAATCATGCCTGATGTTGAAAACCTCGTCAAAAGCCTTGTGGGCCGGGTGTGGTGGCGCACGCCTTTAATCCCAGCACTTGGGAGGCAGAGGTAGGAGGATTGCCATGAGTTCAAGACCACCCTGAGATGACAGAGTTAATTCCAGGTCAGCCTGGACCAGAGTGAGACCCTACCTCAAAAAACCAAAAAAAAAAAAAAAAAAAAAAAAGCCTTGTGCTTAGAAGATTGGAGACCCCGGTGGGGAAGCTACTCGTACTATTTGACAAAATGGATATGTTGTGCCCATCAAATTGCCCTTAGCACACTTGTGTTTCTGCTCACACAGAAGCGCTGCTCTCACTATCTTTTTATTCATTTGAGAGCAAGAGAAAGAGGCAGAAAGAGAGAGAGAGAATTGGTACACCAGGGCCTTCAGCCCCTGCAAACAAATGCCAGACACATGTGCCCCCTTGTGCGCATGTGTGACATTACACACTTATGCCACTGTGCATCTGGCTTACATAGGACCTGGAGAGTTGACCACGAGTCCTTAGGTTTTGCAGGAAAACACCTTAACTACTAAGCCATCTCTCCAGCCCTGTTCTCACTTTTGATCAAAAAAGTTTCTTCTTTAAGATGGTGGTAACTGCTGGGGAGACTCAAAACTCATCAAAACACTGGTAAGAAGTGGTAGTTCAGTGCTCAGCATTAAATGAGACATCTTTATCCACCTTAAATCTCTTAATACCACCATTCTAACACCCACAGTTTACAGAAATATTTGCTCTTAGGCTCTCTCTGGCTCAGAGTAGGCAGGTGTTGGGGTAGTGAAGGGATGGAATAAGTTGAGGGAGGAATGAGAATGCACTGACTATGCCACAGGCAAGTTGGCAGCAATCACATGGCACTTGGAGTGAAAATGACCTGCATGGTTGCCTTGGCTAGGGAGACGTTTCCTGAGCATAGATGACAACTCATTCAGAGGGCTGCTAGCTCAGTCTTAATTTTCACCTAACAACTTCATCCTAACATTTTAAATCAGGGATTGGTATAGCAGAGCATGCAGGCTACATCCAGCTCATCCTCATTTTTGTCTGTATGGTTTTATTAGGACTCAACCATGTCTATTTGTCTGCATTTCTTCTATGACTGCCTTCATGTGATAAGGACTGAGTTGTATAGTTGTGAACAGAGTAGGCTTTCTAGCTAGCCATGAAGGAATGGTGTGATAGCACCTTTTCTGCCCAAGAACATACTTAGTATAGAAGACTATCATTTGAGCCTGACATTTCCCTTCAAGAACCTGACTCCATGGCAGACCCATGACAACAGCAAGGATAAAGCAGAAGTTGCATGAAATGAACGGGGATGAGCGACCATCAATAGTTTTAACACTGAGTTTCCACATAGAGCCCGGAATTCCCACCTCTGGTTGCTAATTTCTAATAGCAAAGTAACTTGAATCCTTGGGCTGCTGGCCAAATTTGAGAGCAAGTCAATGCCCCCTAAGACTAGAATTATTGGTGTGGATTCCCTACAATCAGAGTGAAGGGATCTGCAATCTTCTAACAGATCTCCTCAGTGGGCCAGCTTGTAGGCTGAGGTGCAGGGCAAGAGGCCACATCTTCTCCCCAACCTTGCTGTCTGCAGTTGCATTACCTACCCAGTATACTGTGATCTCTGTTGCTTTTCTGCCTGCCCTCGTGAGTTTAAGTCTTATGTTCCCAAGATCCAGAGTCTGATGATTACATATAATTGCCCACAATTGAGTGGCAGGGAGAAGTAACACTAAGAGCATGATGATTCAGATCCAGAAAGGTTAAGGCTAAATGCATTTGGGCGGGAAAAAAAAGTCAGAGTCGGAGTCCACCCTTAGTGGCAGATGTGTCACAGAAGGCTGGCCTAGAGATACCATTAACCAAGAAGAGAAGTCAAGGGGTCCCGTTGAAGAGGGTGTACTTAGCGGCATCACTATTTGCTGAAGTAGTACTGGAAATGGAGAAGTCGGGCAATTAGCTAGAAACAGGAGTGAGTGGTCAGGTCTTGTCATCTGAAAGGTCAGGCAGGGAGGGAGACCAGGGGGATGAGTGAGGTGCAGCAAAGGAGAGTAGAGTCCTAGGAGGCCCTGGGAGTGGGGAAGGCAAGAGTGTTGAGGCAGGAATGGCTAGTTGGTGGGGGTGGGGGGCAGGGGAGGAGGATGATTAACTACTTTGCTTTCACTTGAAATGCCAGAACCTGAGTTTGCCTAGCTTTAAGAGGGGAAATGAAGAGGTCAAGGGACTGGTTGTTAACTATGTAAGTGAGACATATTGCAGAATTGAAGGAATGAGATACCTGCCAAGTATAAGCTAGCACTAGGGGTTGGATTATCATGGAGAGACTGGGCCTCATCCTCACTGATTCTTGCTCCTTGGGACTCGTTGGGTATTGTTTATTTTTAGCTATCTTGTATAGTGTGTGTTGTTTGGTGGTGGCAGTGTGTGTGGTGTATGCATGCGTAGGGCAGAGGCATTGGCAGGTGTGTGGGGTTCAGATAGAGGAGAACATTTGGTGACTTTCCCCTATCGCTGCTGATGTGCGTATTTCATCGAGATGGAGTCTCTGTGAATTGGGAGCTGTAGTGTTGGCGAGGCTCAGTTGTTTTCCATGCTCCGCTCTCCACAGGACTAGAGTTACACATGCACATGGCCATGCTGAGCTATTTACATGGACCCAGGTGGTCTCAGACCCTGTCAGGCTCTCATGTTGGCAACAAGGGTTCTTACTTGCTGAGGTATCTCAAGCCTGTGTCTTGTTTATTTTTATTTTGTGTGGCCAGTGACACTTTTGGCTGATGAAGTTGTCCTCTCTTTCCTTGGATGGACTTTCTTTTTCTTAGCCCTAAAATGCCTTGGAAGGACTCTGACTGGCCTGTTCTGGCCAGATGACCATTGGTTTGCATTATGAGGAAGAGAATCCAGGACACCCCTGTGTAGAAGGAAGTGCTAAAGAAGAAAGGATTCATAGAAGGAAGATTCTAGAAAAGAGAAAATGTTAAGAACAAAGAACAGGGGCTAAAGAGATGGCTTAGCAGTTAAGGAGTTTGCCTGCAAAAACCTAACAACCCAGTTTGATTCCCCAGTATCCATATAAAGCCTGATGCACAAAGGGGTACATGTACCTCGAGTTTGTTTGCAGTGGCTGGAGTCCTTGGCATGCTCATTCTCTCTCTCAGTCTCTGATTGCAAATAAATAATTAAATAACTTTACTGAAGACTGGGTGATACCAGACATTTTTCAGAGTGCTTTAAAAAAAAATCTAGGTTCTTTCTCCCAACCTTCTCAAAAACAGTCTAACAGAGCAACACCGCTTTTAGAAGATACAGCGAATCCCCTAGAATGGAGAGCTTTGAGGGAGGTGAGGTGTGACTGGCCTGGGAACAGGCCAGGTCATAGGTAATCTCACACTATTCATGTTTCATTCCTGGGGCGTGGTCCTAGGTGAACAAGTTTAAAGATGGGAAATTGGGGCGCTGGGCAGGAGGGATGCAAGGGATGATCTAAGATACAGGTCTAGTTTTCTTGAAAGTGATGTCTTTGTCTTCTTGCACTTCCCCTTTCTGGAGTGAATTTAAAGGTGTTCATATTGCTTTTGGTGGTCCAGAGAAAGCTGAACAAACTACTTGGGGACCAAGAAAATGACAGCAATCAGCGGGCTGCATGGTGCTAGCCCTGGAGACAGCCAGCTTTCAGACAGAGGATGAAGGAGACTAACCCTGTCACGGTTACTTTCCTCCATTCATGGATTAGCTGAGGACTGGCCGTGTGATCCTGTCACGCTTACTTTCCACCGTTCATGGATTAGCTGAGGAGTGGTCATGTGATCCTGTCACGCTTACTTTCTACTGTTCACGGATTAACTGAGGAGTTGTCATGTGATCTTGTCACGGTTACTTTCCACTGTTCATGGATTAGCTGATGAGTGGTCATGTAATCCATTTTCATTTGTGACCAATGGATATGTGAGGGGAATTCTTATGCCTCTGCATTTTGGGATAATTTTCTCATTTCTAATAGAGATGCACAGAGGTATGAAAAAGTCCTAGAGATGGTTGGTGGTGATGGTTGTACAAAAATAAACATTCTGAATGCACTCGATTTCACTAAGCAGTACATTTAAAATTTAGTAAGATAGTAAATCTTATGTTGCATGGTTTGTTTGGATTTTTTTTTTTTTTTTTTTTGCTATTTTAAGAGATAAAAGTGAAGAGAGTCACAGAGAGATTCTGTCTCTACCTCTTCTGCTTCTCCCAGGGAGTGAAGTGGCCAGGGTATTGTGTCTGGATGTGGGAAGAATTACTAGCATAATGCATGTCTGTTGGTCTGTCTCTGTGGGTAATTTGAAGAGTTCTCACAGTTTTTGTACATCGGAATGAGGTTGTGTACGGATGCAGGTGACTTTCACTCTGCCTTCTCTTCTGTGCTCCATAACCACACATCCCCTTCAAAAACTTACTCATAGCTGTTCTTACCACAGGAGTTTCAAAATTAGCATACCCCTACCCCCAATGAATAATTTTTTCCTATTTTGAAAAGCTATCACATTTGAAGAAATGTTGCCAGACTCTTAGGAACATTTTCCCCAAGACACACCATGTATTAATTTTTTGCCTTACCACATCAAAAGAGTGATCACCTTTAACCCTGTCGTCTTCTGTGCAGAATAACTGGGGTTGTCATTTTAAAACACACCCAGTTGTACCAGTTCCCTGATGAAAACTTCAGCGACTTTCCCTCAGTGCCTCAGAAGTTTCTGTCTTTGACCTCCTCTCAGATCGCCCAGCCCAGGTTAAGGTCTCCATTCTAGACCCTCATAGTGCTCCATATAATTCATTCATTGTACATAGTGATATTCATAGAGAAATTTTTGTGTAGATTTACTGACTCGTCATTCCTCTAATAAGTTTATGATAGCAGGGATTGATGTGATTTACTATTGCTGCATCCATAGAACCTACTCCAGGTCAGTTGCATAGGAGACACACACTATATATTTGTAAGATGAATGAACACGTGGATGAATTAACACATCACCTCCAGGGTGCAGATGTTAATCTGCTGTGAAATGGAAACTTGAAATACTATTATGGTTTGTATGTCAAACATCCACCATTGGCTCATACGTTCTAAACACTTAATCTCCAGCTGCCGTTGCTGTTTTGCAGGGTGGGCTTTGAGATTTATAGCCTGACCTGGGTTCTGGCTCAATCTCTGTCTGTATCCTGTTCTACCTAGATGTGAGTGAGAAGCCACACACTCGCACTGCCATAGATGAGTTGTTCCCACCACCATGCTTTCCTGGCCATGATAGATTTCTATCCCCTGAAAATGTGCCTTAATAAATCCTTCCTTCCTTTGGTTGTTTCCTACTAGGTATTCGGTTGCAAGGATGAGAAAAGTCACTAATACAAATGCCAACTCAGAGCAGCCTACAAACTAAAAGCAAAAGAAGCACTGTGAGTACTTGAATACTTGCCTGTTCTTTTTCAGACTTTGTACCACCTACCTGCTTCTAGATAGTGGGCTTAAGGGAAGGAGCCCAAACTTGGCTGCTATGCAGATCCAGTTGCATAACATGGGCATGCCTGTGTCCAATCTGAACCTGCATATTCATCTACATTGCCATGTCTATCCCGAAGGGCTGTTGTGAGGCTTAGTTAGGACAGCCTTGTTCTTCATTCTGTCACTTCTCCACTTGCATCTTGTAAGGAGAGCTCAATCCTCATGCTCCCTCCTCCTCAAGGTTGCAACCTGCTTAGAAGCTGTAGCAAAGGAAAGTTCGGTTGTCTACAGCATCCATTCTGCCTTTGAGTACAAATAAAAGGTCACTATCAACAGGCAGGTGGCCCTGAGAGTTTTCTGTACTCACAGCAAAGTGTGCAGGAAGAAAAATCAAACTATAATAAATGATGGTGAGGATGGAGGGAAAGAGGAACCTTCATTCCCTGCTGGTGGGAATGTAAATTTGTTTAACCACTATGGGAATCAATATGGAGACTCCTGTAAAAGATGAGAATAGAGCTCCCTACTGACCCAGCCATTCCTCTGTTGGGCATTCTACCCTAAAGGTGCCCCTCTTCACTGCAAAAATATTTGCTCAACTATGTTTATAGCTGCTCAATTCACAATAGCTAAGAACTGAAATCAACCCAGATGCCCAACATTTGATCAATGGATAATGAAGATATGGTGCATATACACAATTCTACTCAGCAGTAAGGAAAAATGATATAAAGAAATTTGTAAGAATATGGGAAGACTTGGACCAGATCATACTAAGCAAACTCACACAAACACAGAAAGACAAATGCCGCATGTTCTCCCTCATCTGTGCTTCCTAAACTGGAATAGCTTGAGTTGCAGGCACACCTGACAGACAACTCAAGGGTCAGATAAAAGGGGTGGAAGAGTTTGGGGGTAGGGGAATGGGAGGGATGGGGAAGACATACACAAAACCTAATCCAAAATGAATTGCTACCATAGAAACCTGCCTCCTGGAGAGCAGACTGAAAGATTTAACCCTCAGTAGAAGCATGGAGGGACTGTCTGGTAAGAAGGGTCCTGGAGAGGGTGGATTGAAGCCTTAACCCTAAACCACTGGCTCTGGCTTATAACTCCTAGTACCAGAAATTGGTTACAATCCACATTGACCTATTGATTGAAGAGATCTACAAGGCCCCCAAAACAAGACAGACTTCTGTCAAAGCACTTGTTACCCACCTGAGGTAAAAGGTAAGACCCTATTGCCAAGAAATCACATGCTGTCAATGCAGGACATCTAGGGATCTGGCTGAATCTGGAAGGAAGCTAATGCCCAGATGGTTAGTCCATATAGTGCTGAAAAGCACTGCCTGAGCTACTGGGAGAAAATGGCCAATAATGTTGTCAGCCAGTAGGGGGCACTGCTATGTGAAAACAACCAGCCTGACAAGATATACACACCTGTGTCACACAGCCAGGTGGGTAACCAGTGGCTCTCTGATTGGCTATGAGATCCTATCGGCTCAGTGGAAAGGAACCAACCACTAGAACTGGGAACCAAGTCAGAATCCTATGGAGACCAAGATTATAGACTCCAGTGAGAAACTCCCACCAATCTTTGTCCAAATGTGAGGCTACACCCATCAAGATCTCCCAAAATTAACAATGCTTATCCCCTTTAGCCTATGCTGATCTCACGCTCCATTGGAGAGTCTGTTTCTGTTTTTCTTTTTCAGAAAACAGTGAGAACCAAGGACAACTGAAATCTCTCAACAAGACAAGAATGGCTGACTCCCTGGTGGGAGATGAACCACCCCTCGCACAGCAGCCAGGTGAAACCACGGAGAGGAACTGGTGAGATGGACAAGAGTGCTGCTCCCAAGGTGAGCCTGGCAACCTGGGCAGGGTGATGGAGTCAGACACCGGGGATAGCCCAAAACACACCGAAGCCGAAATCCAGAAGCTGCTGACGGTACAACAGTAAAGTCTCATTAAAGCACACCCAATAAGGCTGAGGGGAGTTTGCGGAAGAGGGGGTGCAAAGATTGTACCCACAGGGTGGGAGGGAATATCCAGAGGCATTGCCCCTGCCCCAACATGACTGACTGCTGTTCCCACAACTCATAACTCACAACTCCATGGTGAATGCCAACAATCCCACTGAGGTGGGGGGGGGGCCCTCAGTGGGGTACCCAGGAAAATTTTCTACTAAATAAATAAAGGGGAACACAATGCCTTGCCTAGTGCTATGCATGACAGTGAGAGGTGCCATCTCTATCTTAGCCAGGGCAGCTGCTTCAGTGATGGTAGAGTTAGGATTTATATGTTAGGCCTCCAGTGATTGTTGTTTTATTTGTTGAGTGCTCGTACTGTGTGTGTGAGTGAGTGTGTGTGTATGTGTGTGTGTGTGTGTGTGTATATGTGTGTGTGTGTGTGTGTGTGTTAGCATTTAGATAGGAGTAAAACGGAGGTCCATGCACACAGCACACTTGTAATAAGCTCGAGTTTTCTGGGCTAGAACCCAAATGAAACTTTTTCAAGGTAGGAGGCATCACCAGGTTCTTTGCTAATAAATTTTCTCCAAACCAGACAGCTCACCAAGGCAGTTTTCAACACAAGGAAGGTAAAGACTCATGAAATGACAGGACCTTAATATCTTTCCAAACAAGCACCGTGATTCCTCTTGAATGAATGTTATTAGCATGCCTTTCAAACAGTCCCTGGGAGGATTGCTAGCCAATGCCTCTGAGTTTTGTCTCCCTTCCCTGCTGGGGACAGTCTTGCTTTCCTTCTGAGCTTGGGGTGGAGGGGGGAAGAGAGGAACCTTAGATTATAATACCGAGTAAAGAAAGACTTGTGCCTTTAGATGTGGGGAGATAGGCTGTGCAGTTTCTTCTTTGTTTTTGCAAAGTAGTGTCCAGTAAGTGAAAAAGGTTGTGATTTTTCTTTTTTTTTTTCCCCCAGGTGTGGTGATGAGTGGCTATAATCCCAGGACTTGGGAGGTGGAGGCAGGTGGATCCAGAGAAAAAGGCCAGCCTGGGCTGCATAGCAAGATCTTGCCTCCCAAAACGCTCATTATAATGAAATTAAAAGTCTGATTTAAAAAAAAAAATTAAAGTCTGATTTCAAAGCCTGAGTCTGTGACCTTACTTTTCTGTAATAGCTCAGTTCTTTGCAGGGTTTTTTGTTTTTTTTAACCCCTGAGGGAGGATAGTAGACACCAGGACCAGAAATTCCATTGCCTGGGACATATTTTGGAAGAAAATAATTAATTTTAGTTAAAATATATGTATATATATATACAGACACATACACATATACATATACACATATAATGAATTTTGATCATATTTCCTCTTCCATTGCCCTCTCTTACTGGGTGTGCTTTTTGAGACAGAAATGAGATCATGTGGGATATGAAGGAGGGCATGTTCTTAGAGGAAAAGTAGGCAAAGTAGAGACCTATAAGAGGCACCTCCAACTCCCAGTAAGGTTTCTAACTGCTGTAGGTTCCTCCCTAGGCTATAAGACAATCTTAGGATAAGTTCAGTTTTTAGAAACAGTTTTACTGAGGCATAATTGACTGATATTGAGTTATATATATTTAAAGTGTGCGATTTAATATCTTTCGATCCATGAATATGTTGTGAGGCCATCACAATCAAAATAATATCTATCACCCTTGTGGTTTACCTTGGTCTTTTGCAATTCATCTCTTTGCTGTCATTAAAGATTACTTTGCATTTGCCAGAATTTTATGTGAATGTCACCATGCTATAGCAGGGTTTTTTTTTTTTGTCTGACTTCTTTCATTCAGTGTAATTATCTTGAAATGCATCTACATTGTCACATATATCAATAGGTCATTCCTGTCTTATTTTAATTATTAGTCCACAGCCATGACATAGTTTGTTTCCTCACTTACCTGTTGATGGACATCTGAGCTGTTTCCAAACCTGCTATGGGCACCTGCAAACAAGGGCCCATATGCTGAAATACATAATCTCAAACACTTCTTCCTTTTAATTGTCTCCGACCTCTGAAAAGCCCAGCACAGCCATCCAATCTCCAGTGATGACATTGTACGAAACAGAAGCAAAGAAAGGATGGTATAGCTTGACTCATGTTTAGTGTCCCTTTGACCAGCAGCACAGTGACCAGTGTCTCAGAAGAACCAAATAAGGTCCACAGAAGCAGTGACACAGTGGGTTTGACTGAGAAACAGGTGGAGACCGAGTCCCCTTTTGTGCAGACACCTATGTTAGGTGTAGTGGTTTGAGTGTGAAATGGCCTCATGTGTCTGTGATTAAACCTCATACTCAATCCTCAACTGACAGACGCTTTGGGAGGTGGAGCCTAGCTGGCAAAGATGTGTTCCTGGGGGAGGAGTCTGCAGTTTTATTAGGCCAGGGCTGGCTCCCTCAGTCTACTTCCTGCCTGCTGGCGTGGAGATGTGATCCAGGCTTTCTGCTCAGGCCTGTCATGCCTTCCGTGCTGTGGTGAAGCTTCCCCTTGAGGCTGTAAGCCAAAATGAACCCTTTCCTTTCCTATGCTGCTTATGATCAGTGTTTTGTCCCCCAAACGGCTGGTAACTGCAACGGTGGAGCAGGCTGACATTTGAGATACATGTGACAGATGTCAGGTTCATCACAGGCAACCAAAGCCTTCTGAATTCCTATCTATGATTTCTTTTATTAATTTTTATTAATAATATTGTCATTGTTATTTATTTATTTATTAGAGAGAGAGAGAGAGAGAGAGAGAGAGAGAGAGAGAAAGAGAGAGAGGATGGGCTCACCAGGGCCTCCAGCTGCTGCAAATGAACTGCAGATGCATGTTCCACCTTGTGCATCTGGCTTACATGGGTCCTGGGGAATAAAACCTGGGTCCTTTGGCTTTGCAGGCAAATGTTTTAACTGCTAAGCCATCTCTCTGGCCCCCAGCTATGATTTCTTGGTTGCTTTGCTTAGAAGTTCTAGGCATTGTCTTGATTGTCGGTGTCTGGGTAACAGAAGCATTGTTCTGTTATTAATTAGTCTTAGGTCAAACATTAACATAGTACATGCATCTGTCTGTCCCTGGGGCTATCCCAAAACAACTTAGACTGTGCAGCTTATATACAGTGGAGATTTGTGGCTTATTGTTTGGCAACTGAGAAGTGCAAGATCAGGGCTCTAGCAGATCCCATGTCTGATGAGGGGTACACTCCACTTAAAAGATGGTGTCACTTGTGGCCAAAAGGGCAGAAGGACAAATAGGGGGCTAGCGTATTCCTTTTAATCTCCTTTATAAAAGCATTAATCCTATTTATGAGTTTGGAATGTTCAAGACTTAGTCACATTGCTAAAGCTTCACCTCTTCATACTATCTGACGGAGCATTGTATCGCAACGCATGAATTTGTGGGGAGGGAGGTTGGCAGTGTGGTGCAAAGCCTCCAGGTGTTGGTCTTGCCTTCCATCTTGTTTGAGAGAAAAGTCTGTCCTGTTCGCTGCTATGAAAGCTACACTAGCAAACTGTGAGCGTTGGGACTCTTCTGATTCTACCTCTTAACTGTGTTGGTATCATAGAGAGAGTGCATCCATCTTTTTACGGGTGCCCGAGACCTGAACTCTGGTGGGCAGGCTTACACATAAAGTGCCTTGGACCACGGAGCCACCTCTCAGTGCCTTCCAACATACATTTTGTGGAGAAATTGTACCTTCAAACAACAGCAGTAATGTAGAAGCGGATATTGAGCCCTGATGACCCTGGATGTCATTGTAACGCAGAGCCGCTTCTTAGGGAGGGGATGTTTGTGCGTACAGGGGTCCTGGTGAATCTTACTGGACCAGCACTGCTGCTACGTGTTAAGTGGCTTACCAACATCCCGGGAAGTGGCATCAGGGCTGGTTGCGGACTTACGGTTGTGCATTCCCTGGGCCATGAGAGACAGAGATTCGACGAGTGACGTTTCTTTCACACTTCAGTCAACTGGATATTTAGAAATATCTGAGGGACTGGCTAGTGTTCTCCCCTCCCCCTCCCCCTGCCTCCAGGACCTATGACCGTCTGTACGAAGTTAAGCTTTTGTACAATTCTTTCTTTATTATTATTTCTTTCTTTATTATTATTTATTTACACTGTCACATTTTGAGGGGACTTTACAGGTTATGTTGTCCAACTATGTCATTTTAAAGAGGAGCCAGCGCTGTTTCAGAGAAGCGAGGCGCCCTGCCCCTCACGGAGCTTGTTCAAGGTAGAGGTGGAGCGAGCGGGAACTCAGCCCTTCAGGCTCCTGGCTGCTGCCTGCCCCACCCGCTTCTCCTCCAGCCCCAGCTCTCATTTACGTTTTCTGTGCTTAATATGTTTTCCTTGAATTGATTTTTTTTTCTCCTCTGCCTCCTCCATTACCTGCAAGGTTATCTTTGGTGCTCTTCTGTCCCTTTCATTTCGCAGCCCGATTGCCTGGAGCTCTGCGGGGCTTGGTGGCACTTCCCACCCTGGGGTGTTTGACTTCATGAGCGCTTTGTTTCTGGCCCCCTCTGCTGTCATCCCAGAGCTGGCGAAACAGAGTGGCTTCCAAGACCCCTTGGCCCCACCTTGCCATCCCCTGTGCCCCAAGATGTTGCTACCTCCCAGGATGCACTAGCCCTGTCCCCCCTTTGTCTAGCCCCATAAAGCTCCGCATGACAAGGCCTGGAGTACTTCCTTCCTAGATGATGCAAGCCTGCTCCAGCCACTGGGGAGTGGCTGCAACATGTCTTCCTGGTGGCTTTTATTTTCTCCACCGAGTTTTCATCATGTGTGGAGATATGTCTATTTGGAGTGATTCCTTCTCTCTTAACTATGTGGTGGGTGGGGCATCTGTCACGTGTGTGGCAGGTAATGGTTGCCTGAGGAAGAGGGACCAGAGAGGTGTGGGCAGAGTTGGAAAAAGAGCTGGATAGAGCATTGCTTGGGGCACTAGGGTTCAAATTCCAGACACTGGAGAAGATTGCATAGTAAGAGTCATAAAGTTCATCTGTGGCATTGAAGAATCGGTGACACTGGAAGTCTTCTCTGTCATACTTGCCGTTGTGACAGGATTATGACATACGGCCGAGTCTCAAAGCCACCTAGCCAAGGCCAATGCTCTCTACTGGAGTGGGAAGATGATGGGCTGGAATCTTGGGGTCCTGTCAGACAGCTGCATCCCCTTAAGCTTCGAACTCCTTGACTATAATGGGGGAGAGCGAGTGAATGCCTACGGGATGAACTGGTGTGAAAGTTATGGCCCAATAGCGAGTAAAGTCCTCACCGTGGGCCTGTGGGAAGCAAGAGCTCAATAAATGCAGGGTATTTTAAAGCGTTCAATAATGTAGTTTTCATTTCCTTTTATATTTAGCCCCCTTTTTTGGCAGAAAATAAGCAGGTGCATATCCTGAGGATTTTTATGAACTTTGAGAAGCTTGTAAAGTTAAGCATTTGTTAAGCAGTTTTATATATACTGAAGATATATGTATATAGCAGGAGGTAGAAATATTAAACTCTGTGGAGCTGAAAACCTAATTGGCAAGCTGGGCATGGTGGCACATGCCTTTAATACCAGCCCTCAGGAGGCAGAGATAGGAGTTTGAGGCCAGCCTGGGACTACAGAGTGATTTCTAGGTCAGCCTGAGCTACATTGAGACCCTACCTCGAAAAAATAACAAAACCAAAAACCTATCTGGAAGGCAAGCAGCTAAGCAAATAATTTTAAAACAATTTATTACCAGGGCCCAAATCATAAATTTCTAGTAGGACAACTGCTTTAACAGTTTGACTCTATATCCATTTATTAAGTACTTATTAAAGGTTAAGCATCAAGATAAATGAGACCAATTCCCTTTCCTCCTGGAATTTATAGCTAGAGAAGCGCTGTTGTTAATATGCTGATAATGGTGATGGGCGCATCGTGGCGGTGGCTGTACCCTAACACTAATAGCTAATCTTCATAAAGAGCTCACTACAATGCAGATACTGGCTAGGTTTCACATGCCTTCTCTTATTTAATTTCCACAAGAGCCCTGCAAGGTCAGCGCTATACTTATCTTATGAGTTAAAAAGAGAGAGAGAGAGACTCAGAGAGGTAAGAAAAATTTCTCAAGGCATTATAACTCCTAGGCTGCAGAGTTTGATCTGCTTGTTTGTTTTAAGATAGCATCTGACCTGTATAGTCCTGGCTGGCACAGCCCTCCTATCTCTGCCTTCCCAGCATGGTGCTGGGTTTGCAGAAGTCCATCACCACGTTTGGAGAGCATTAGCTGTTCGACTCAAGCCTGACATCAAACATTTGTCATTTACCTACTACAAGGCACTGCCCTTCCATTTCTGGTCACAGTGGAGGAAGAAGTCACATAAAAACCGTGCCAGAGGAATGAAGCCATGGGGAAAGAAGACCCTTTCTGATCCCAGCCTGGGTGATTGCTGAATTCACTGCACAGGCATCTTTGGGGGTTTGTAAAGGCATATGTTTGTGTGTGCACACATATGCACATGCATGCACACGTGTGTGGACGATGCCAGAGGACAACCGTGGGTGTTACTCTTCAAGCAGGCCACCCACCTCTTTTTGAGACACGGTCTCTCATTGGCCTGGTACCCATCAGTTAGGCTCGGCTGGCTGGCCGGAGAGCCCTAGGGATCCTCCTGTCTCTGCCTGTCCAGCTCTACGGATGAGTACCACCACGCATGTTCTGGGGATGGGACTCTGGTTCTCGTGCTCCCTCATACAAGCACACACTTTAGTGACTGAGTCATCTCCCCAGCCCAGGGCTGGCGTTTAAACGATGAATAAGAGATCAACATCAGGCAGAGAAGCAGGAGAGAGTTCTACCAGCAAATTCAGAGGCCCAGAAGCTCTGGTGTGGCTGGGGAACAAGGTCCTGGTAGTGCTGGGGAACAGAGTTTCTGGTGAAAGCATCAGTCAAGAGACGTCAGAACAGGCCAGGGAAGTCGGGGTGTGGGGGGGGAGGGTCTTTGCAGGCTGAGCTTCTGAGATGCAGTGTTTGACCCTGGGAGTCCACATAATTCTTGTATCGTATCTTCAATTTTAGAAATTGATTGCAGGATTGATAGAAATGATGTGCTTTTCATTTTGACTCTTGGGGCTTTTGATGTGTGATCAGGGAGCCAGTCCTACTGAAAGGCTAAATGACAGCCGGCTGTGGAGTTGGATCCCTGGGTTTGTATCCCATCTCTATCGTGTCTTTGCTATGTGATTTAGCCATGCTAGGTAGCTCCTCTGAGCACGATTCTTCCTGTCTACACATGACATTGTTGGAAGCGTAAATTTCACATCTATAGAGCACTCAGAACAGTGCCTGGCACCCACCATAAATACATCACTATTGGTTATAATCCAACTACTGATTGACCCTAGCACTTTCCTATCTGGACTTCAAAATCCGTGAAGAAGATATGAAATGCTTTTGTGTGGTCCCTTCCAGAAGAAGTTGCTTCAGTTCTTGGTGAAGATATTTAAGGAAATAATACTTTTGTTAGCTTTTCCTGACATAATGAAAAACTAGAATAATCCAGGACACTGGGGACTTCTTCCCACTTGTATGTTCTGGGAGATGATAACATAATCAAGAATGGTGGCCCAGCCCTGGGCGGCTTCTGTATTGTCATGATAGATAACCTGCCCCTTCTGATTGGGTGATTTAAACAACCTGGCAGTTTTAGTGACCATGTTACCAAGGTTTTTGTTTGTGGTTTTTGCGTTTTGATTTTGTTTCCTGAGGTAAGGTCTCATTCTAACCCAGGCTGAGCTGGAATTCACTATGTATTAGTCTCAGGCTGACCTTGAACTCACAGCGATCCTCCCGAGCGCTGGGATTCAAGGAGTACAGCTTTATTATCATTATTTTTTAATGACCTGGGGGTCTGTTGCCTCCTTGGCTGGCTGTACGGTCAACAGCGAGTGAGTCATTGCCTGCCACCTGTCTAGGTCGCAGGCCGTGTGGGCACTCAATCAGTGTCTCTGTGTGCGTATTTGTCAGGCAGGCCTGCAGTGCCCCTGTGTTGTGTTTAGGGCACCTGTCCCCACTGAGAAGCCACCTCCCAGGAGATGCACGCTGCATCAGTGTATCTAATCCATCCGATGGATATTTAGCTCATTAAACAGCAATGGATTCAAACAGAAAAAATGAATCCGTGCACATCATTAGAACTAAATATGTTTTCTTTGTTTTAGCTTTATCTTTTGTAGGGAAATGCAAGCAACTCTGCATAATGGGAGACTCGTTGTGGGAGAAGGGGCAGGAAACTGGAAGCAATGAGGGAGAGAGAGAGAGATAAAAGGAGATCTGCTCCTACAATATCCCTCCTCCAGGAAGTGAGCGAGTGGGGATGAATCCCTATTTCTGTATAGTACGTTGTGAGGCACAGACCTGAGCATCCCTTTTTCAGCACAGCGGAGGGTGTTGCAGGCCTAGCCCTGCCCCTGGGGAGGAGGTCTCCGTCCCTGCCAGCCTCAGAGCAGCTGGCCACCAGAGGCCTCCCCCAGGTACTGTCCTTTGTCCTTTCCTGCCTGGGCTGAGGCCACAATGTGGGCTGGCTGTTGTGAAGTGACTACAGTCTCTGTGATGAATGCAACCTTCTTCTTATTTTTCACAAAACATTTTGTCTACTTATTTGCAAGCAGAGAGAGAGAAAGAGAGAGAGAGAGAGAGAGGGATAGAGAAAGCGAGCAACTGGGCATGCCAGTGTCCTGAAAACAATCTCCAAATGCATGCACCCCATTGTGCATCTGACTACGTGGACACCGGAGAACCAAACCTAGGTCTTAAGGCTTTGCAGGCAAGCGCCTTAACCACTGAGCCATCTCTCCAGCCTGTAGGCTTCTTTGTAGAGAGTCAGAGGTATGAGTCAGCACAGACTTTATTTACAACTTGGTTTGTAGTTAGATTCTTTAAGACTCAAAAAACCTTCTGGGGCGTGTGATATGGTTAAAAAGCAACCCCATACTCAAAACCATTTGTGTGTGTGTGTGTGTGTGTGTGTGTGTGTGTGTTGCGCGCACACATGCACATGCACAAAGGCCTCTTGCCACCACGAATGAATGTCAGATGCCTTTGTTGGGCTTACCCGGGTGGCTTTGCAAGCAAGTGCCTCTAGTGGCTGGGCCACCTCCCAGCGCTACGCTTGTTACTACGTTTCCACGTGTTACTCATGCTTGTGTACTTGGGGATGCAGCAAATATCAAGCCCACTATACTGCTTTTGCTTGCCTCCCACACATAGATTTCTCCTCTTCAAAGACACTTTTTATTATTTGCAAGCAGAGAGATAGAAGAGGGGGCTGGCAAGATGGTTCACTGGTTAAGGTGCTTCTTTGCAAAGCCTGATGGGCCTGAGTTTGATTCCCACATAAAGCCAGCTGCACAAAGTGGTACATGCATCTAGAGTTCACTTGCAGTGGCAAGAAGTCTTGACACATAAATTCTGTCTCTTCTCTCCTTAAAAAGGTCAAAGAGAGAAAGTATGGGGATTCCAGAACCTCCAGCCACTGCAAATGAACTCAAGATGCATGCATCGCTTTGTGCATCTGACTTTATGACTGGGGAATTGAACCCAGCTTGTTAGGCTTTGCAGGCAAGTGCCTTAACTGCTAAACCATCTCTCCAGCTCTCCCTTTTTGTTTATCCTCACTGCCCAGATTTGCTTTGGAGGATCACCTCTTGCTAGCATTAGCCTTGGGTTTCTGACCACTCTTAACTCTAGGAGTGGGCTTGTGTTGGTTTGAGAATGCCTTGTTCCTGGGCACAATTTAGACAAATAGCTTGTGAGTTATCCACGTGGGCTGCAAGTTGAGCGCGATCATGACTGTGGGCAAGTGCAGGTGAAGGGAATGCCTCTTCCTTGCCCTGGATGTGTGCTGTGAGGCCACGAGGTTGTAACCGGAGCAGTTCTTTTTGCATCTTGGTTAGGAGGGGCATCGCCCAGGATGGTGTTGGCATGCTAACATGACCAGAATGGCAGGAATCAGAGTTGAGGTCTATATTTACTTCTTTTCCTGTTGCTGTGACCCAACACCTGATTAAGCAGCTTAAGGAAGGAATGGGTTATTTTGGCTCACAATTAGAGGGTACAAACCATCATTGCCAGGCAGTCATTATAGCGGGAATGTGTAATAGTTGGTCACAGTGCATTCCAAGTCAGGAGAGAGAGAGAGAGAGAGAGAAATGCAGGTGCATGGCCAGCTTTCTCTTGTTTATTCAGTTCTGAGTCCCAGCTCATGGGATTGTACTGCCCACATCCAGGGTGGGTCTTCCCTCCTTAGTTAAACCTTTCTGGGAAAAACCCTCATAGGCCAACCCAGAGGTGAGTGGTGATTCCAAATCCTGTCAAGTTAACAAAACTAACCAAGTGAAGCTAGAACCCTTTCTGGATTTTGAGAAACCCTAAGTGAAGCCAGAACCCCTTCTGGATTTTTCAGTTGTGCAACTCAATTCATGTGCTACTCTGGGACAGCTTTCCTCTAGGTGGCAATGGGAAGTTTTGGAATAAATAATCCTAATTAGTCATGGAAATGGGAAAACCCATGACCCAACTTCAGCTGGTCTCATCAAAAAGTTTTTTTTTTTTTTTAAATTGGGGATTTGTAGTGTTTTTGGAAGCAGTGTGGCAGGCACCCGTTTACATATTATGACTTGTTGAAGCCCTCACACAACCCAGTACTTGCACACTGGCCTCCTTTTGAACACGAGAAACCTGAGGCACACAGAGCTTAAGTAGTTCTCCTGAAGTCACAGAGTCGGTAAGCGGCTGGACCGGGATTCAGTCTGAATTCTGATTCCTCACGTGTCCTACAACTCTACTCTGCATGGCCTGAGTCTTCAATTCGCAGAAGCAACGCCAGTGACTCTTCACACAGGGAACTATCAACCTTCCAGCGCTTTCTCAGTGTCAGCTCCCTGATAGTCCGTTGCAGTCTTCAGTCATCTTTCCTCCTCCTCCTCTACGTCCGACATGGACTCAGTGGCAGATATCCCCACAGCACTATATTGAGTTGTAACCAGCTGCTTCCACCTGTCTTTCAACACCTGTATTCCAGAATAGTCTCACATGCCTCACAGCCTGAGGAACACTTGGTGATTTTATTAGACTAGGTTAGATCAGGGATAAAATTCCTTGGAAATGGACATGTCAGGCTTAGAGACAAAGTTTGAAATCTCGTTCCTTCTACAACGTGCTGGCCTTGCCTAGACCCCAAGGGTCATGGAGTGACCAGATGTTTCTTACTCCTCTGTCTCTCCAATCACCTGTCCTCTCCTCTGAGCACACTTTAAGCCATGGAAGCAACCATTTTCCTAACTCTTCACTCAAGGATCCTCTGAATTTCACATTCAATCTCCCCACACTTCAATTTTCCCTGGAATACTGCTTCTCAGTACTGCTCAAGCTACCCTGGCTCTCACCTGTCCCTTTATGCGATTCAGAGGAAAGGAACTGAATGGGTCCTGCCAGGCATGGTCAGGGGCACCTCAAGAATAATGAATAAAAGGCACATGGTGGCAAGCAGTTAAATCGTCCATAGCATCCAAATGATGAGCTTGTCAAATGCTCACATCCTGTAGAATCTATTAACATATGAGAAGGGCATGCGTGTCCTTATGCATAGAGAGGCCACGCATACCCCAGCCATCCGATCTATATTTTTACACCAACTAGTACATTGGTTCATCAGTATGAATAAGTATGTACACATGGGCATACACACGAAGGGATAACTTTTTCTTTTAAATTACTTCTTTTATTTTGTATTTCCTAGTAGAAAGAGAGAGAGAGAGAGCAAGCAAACACTAGGACCTCCTGTCACTGCAGACCAACTCTGGACATATGTGCCACTTTGTGTATTTGCCTTTATGCAGGTACTGGGGACTAGAACCTGGGCCACCAAGCTTTGCAAGCAAGCGCCTTTAACAGCTACACCCTCTCTCCAGCCCCTAGCTTTTATAATCCACATAAGAAAACCTCCAGAGCCTTGATTGTACCAGTTATGCCCCACTTTGAAATTGAGTAATGAATTGATCCAGCCACCCTGCCATTCATCTAATAAAAATTGATTGAAACCTGCACGAGCCACTGTAGGCTGAGGATCTAAAGATGAAAACTACACATTTTCTGCCCTTGGCGCTCATACTTTAGCAGAAGAGAGACAAATAAATAGGGCATTTCAGTGTGCTCAGGTAGGCATTTTCACAGAGCTAATCACGGGTGTCATAGGAGCATGGAAGAGGGGCTGCACTTTGGGAGCCAGGAAAGGCTTCTTAGCAAAGGTGACAATTGGGATTAACTGCTGAGCTTCGCAGTAGCAGCCACAGCTAATCACTTCCTATTATCTGTTTTCTCTTTTTTCCCTCTAGAAATAAAACCTACCAGGTTTTAGGTGGGCACATCACCCAGAGATTAATTTACCATCCTATCTTACACGTAGGTGTAGTTATATAACTGAATTCTAGTGGGGAAAAATTGATAATGAATGGAGGAGATGTGTACAGTGTAGTTGTATCTGTGGCACGGTGTCTTGCCTTCTACTTCCTTTTCCAAGTCTCCTTGAGTGGGGATGTGGAGAGGTGACTTCGCTGCGATTGTGTGGATGATGGTCAAGGGTTGATGGAAACAAAAGATATAAGGAACTGGGATTCCCGGTGGCCCTGTGGAGCAGCACCATTCACCGTCCTGAAATGCCCATCTGCCTCTCACTACCACAGTTGTTTGTAGACACATTTTATAATCACAGCTTTACCTATATCTTAATAAACAGTGGACCACCTATAGGCTCACTTTTGCATAAGAAGTGCAGCCTGATTATATTAAAGTAACCCTTCCCGTTGCTAAGCAAATATTTGATAGTGATCTTGCTTTGATTTTTCTGGGGCACCTGGAGGTGATAACCAGGTTCCCTCCAGCACATCCCTGCCTGATGCTCAGAGGTAGGATGGCTTTGTGACCGGACAGATGACAGAAGCTTCTTGCCTTCCTCAGCCTATGTCTTGTGTCTCCTGTGTGTGCCTCCACACAGGTCCCTCCTCCCCCTGCCCACTCTTGGTCATGTTACATACCATGTTACTTCTCCAAGTTAAAGATATATTCCTGTTCCTATTTCTGAAATTCCTATAGTCATCTCAAGGGTGTATTCTCCTAAGTCTCTTTGAATTGAAACCCTACATTCTAGGTCCTTCCTATTCATGCCTGGAATGGGTTTGTGTCCCCAGAACCTATCAATGGACTTAGTCTGTGTTATCACTCTCAGACATCCTGTTCAAATTAAACCAGCTTTAATCTATATAAGGTTAGTTTGACTGATATCTACCCATCTGCTCTGCTTCTTGCTCAGCTGCCATATACCCTTCACCCCGCCCCCAGAGCAGTTACAGGCATGCTCTAGATAGTTGGCTTTATATGCCTGCCAGGATGCGGCACGATCTTTCTTCTGTTGCTGAATCACCACAGACCTCTTCTTCCAAGTCACATGACCAAGATCAGATCCAAAACTCCCTTTTGGACTCAATATTATCAAAGGAAAAGTGCCAAGGACAAAGAGATGCCTTCATTGCTTTCCAATACTCCCCACGTCTGCTGGCCAATGAACTATCAGATGGCAGTCAGCGACCTCACTGCAGAATCGATGCAGGCAAGGCAGCAAGGGAGGTGAGTGTAACATCCCCAAGGGATCCCCTGCTGCTTGGAATCTGCTCTGGCCCATGGGGATCTAAAGAAAGGCAGACAAGGACTGGAGAGATGGCTTAGTGGTTAAGGTGTTTGCCTGCAAAGCCAAAGAACCTCAGTTTGATTCCCCAGGACCCACATCAGCCAGATGTACAAGGTGTCTCTCATGCATCTGGAGTTCGTTTGCAGTGGCTAGAGGCCCTGGCCCGCCCATTTTCTCTTTCTCCCTCTCTTTCTCTCTTTGTCTGACCCTTTCTCTCTAACTCTCACAAATAAATAAAGAAATAAAATTTAAAAACAAAAGGCAAAACAAGTCCAGGATGACTGGCGAATGTCTGTGGCACCGAGGGGAGATTCTCAGACTTCTCTCTTATGATTTTGCTCCTAAGCTCCTAGCTGGCCTGGGTCTTAAGGTCCATCTGTGTCTCTCCTGTGCTCCTCAGCCCCAGCCCATGCTTCTGTATGACTGACTGCTCACATGGTACCATCACGACTTGAGAATATGTCTCCCTACTAAAAGGTGAGTTGTGTGTCACCACAGTGCCTGGTATGCAGGGAGAGCTTCAAAGGTGATTGTAAGATGAATGAATCATCTACAAGAACAGTTGACCCACTGGTTACAGACCCCTCTGAGGGGATCTGAATAGCACGTAACAAAACAAGCCAGGTATGAAATTCTGGGCATGTCTGACGTTCCATTTCTCATTCCACAAACCACCTTGGAGCATATACAGCCTGCTGCTCTGTTACCTATTGATGGTCTTCTGCAGAGTCCCAAGAGTATAGTCACTGACGCCTGGAATCCATGCAGAGAGACCAGGCATTCCTCTCTGCAACCTTTGGATTGTAGTAGGTCTTTTTATTCTGCTTTCTAAATGGCTTCTGGTATTTTCTGTGAGACACTTCATTTCTAGCCATTACCTAAGGAAGCCTCTCTTTTGCTCCAAATCTCCTTTGGGACCTGTGGGGATTTAGATGACGTGGCAGTTGAACCCAGCTTGGGTCGGTGGTTACCCATAACTGACACGTGGGGAAGACATCAGAATGTGAAATTTCAGCTAAAAGACCCTCATCCTGGATTCCAAATTTTAGATGGTGCTCCCTGTGCCTTTCCTTTTCTCTGCCTCCCTCTCCCTCTTCCTTCCTTTCTTGTTCCTCCTTCCTTCCCTTCTTCTCTTTCCTTCCTTTTTCCTCTTTATTTTCATGAATGTGAGTGGCATGCTCATGTGTGTTCAGGTGTGAGGGCATGTGTGTGCATGTGCAATCTCCAGGGTCATCCCCAAGAATGCTGCCCATCTCCTTACAGATAAGACCTCTCATTGGTCTAGAGTTTGCCAATTAGGCCAGACTGACTGGCCGGCAAGACTTGGGGATTCTCTTTTCTCTCTCCACCTCTCCAGAGCTAGAATAACAGGTACAGGCCACCATGCATGGCATCTGTCTTCCTTTAAAAAAATCGTCTTATAACATTAGCAAGCAAGTGTCTGGAAATTAACCTCCCTTGAGGGCCCATTACCTGCAACTGAGGCATTGAACCTGCAGACCCTTCTCCCCAGCACTTGATACAAGCTCCGAGAGACCCTCACTCTTCTCATTCCCCTGACTCAGGACTTTTCACACTTCCCAAGAAACTACAAGGCTTTTTTTTTTTTCTGCTTAGGCAGAAATTTCTTCCTTTAAATGTTTTGTTTGCTTTCAATTCCATTTGAATATGAAAACACAATGGAATTCCATTAAAATAATGTCTGGGTCATGAGATGCCAGGATAAAAGACAGGAAATTGCCCTATTCTTTCTGTATCCTCTACCGCGGGCTGACAGCCTGGATAGGTGGAGAAGCAGGCTGTTAAGAAAACAAGCGGGCCATGTTTCACGCTGGTGTCCAGCCTTCCTGGCTGCGTTTCTGAGGAGCACTGGGGACTGCGAGAGCGATAACAATAATGCACCAGGTCTGTGTAGAGTGCGTTCTCCAAAATGCTTAAATTCCTAATTGGTCAACAGAAAAATTATTCCTTGGCTGGAAAAAACTCATTCTGAAGTCACTTCAGGAAGGGTAGTGGAAGGAGGAAGTGAGGTGTCTGTCAGGGTGGACTTTGACAGTAAGTAAATTTATCAGTGCTGGAATTGGAAAGCTCTGACCCCCTTCTCTCAAAATATGACTGATCTGAGCTCCAGAAACGGAAAACGGAATGCAGGCCACGTAGGGAGACTTATGACCCCCAGTTCCTGTTTTTCCTGAGGGATGGGCCAGAGTGTTCTTCAGAGTTATGGGATTCAAGTGTTAAAGACTGTCAGGGCCAGCCTAAGAAGGTATTCCAGGCTTATGGAAGAACTTCTGGAACATCAAGACATTGAAATTCTGGGATGGGAGACTTTGGGGAGCTATGGATTTGGGGCACTAACTGGATTGTATTTTTTTTCTTAAGGATGTTCAAAGTAGGGCTAGTTCAGAGAGGACTGTCACATTGGTAAGACAATGACTAGATGACATGAAGTTTACTTTCCACAAAGTTGTTGAAGGTGAGCCAGGCAGATCTCATACTGATCTGGGATTCTCAGACACCACCATGGACACTTGTCCTTTCCTCTTATGACTTCAGATATCTCACACTTTATTGCCTTTTCAGAGATAAAGATCTGTTCAGGAGACTGGAGAGGTGGCTCAGCAGTTAAAGACACTTGATTGCAAAGACTGATGGCCAGGATTTGATTCCTCAGCACTCATACCAACCCAGCTGTACAAAGTGGTACATGTGTCTGTTAATTTGCAACGGCAGGAGGCCCTAGTATTCCCACAGCCATTCATTCCCTCTCTAATAAATTAATAAATATTTCTTAAAAAGAAACCATCCAGATATCTAAACCACTCCCTCCAAAGCTCAGGGAACTTCAAGGAAGATGGGGAGGGGGATGGAAAGAATGTATAAGCAGGAGGATGAGGAGGAAATCTATGAAACACTTTTGGATACAACATGGCTATTAGATTCAAATTCATGACAGCTGTGGCTTCCAACACAAGGCTGAGCTTGTCAACACTTCACCACCAAGGAGTAAATGACAGATGAGACACCCATACCCTCAGTGTAACTAGTGGCTGCTGGGAGAAGGGAGTCAGGTTCATCCGTGGTGTGGACACTGGTAAGTTGCCCACTCCATGGTAAACACACTTCCACCCATGACCACACATACAACCCTCGTTTAACTCAATGGGCTAAAGAAAGGTGTGCAAATAAGATGGGGATAAGGTGAGGAGAGGGTCCTGGTGGGAGGGCCAGGGGGAGAAGAGACGATCCTTGGGGGAAATCAGACTAAACTACACTGTATACATGTAAGAAGGTATAAAAATTGGGGAAAAAAGATAAATATTAAAAGCATGAACAGAAGCTGTCCAGAGAGAGCACAGAGGAGCTCATTAGGAATCTCATGTTTCCTCTCGTCTGCCCACTTAGCCAGGGCAGATGCTGAGTGTCCGCAATGGTGGATAAATGACCAGTCAAAGAGGGGCTGGTGGCCATGGCTGATAAGACAAATATGACCTCATGTTTTCCTCTCTGAACTCCAGATGGCAAAACTAGTAACAGCTAAATCAACCAGGGATGAAAATTCAAGAGGGCTTAATCTTCCAGGCAAAACAAAAAGTGCCTCTTTAAGCACAAAACACTGTGTGTTCTTCTGATTTTAAATCACATTAACTATATATACTTCTAAAATGGGGCTTACTAACCAGAACCATTATCTTGCTATTTCAGAACAATTATAAAATATAGTCATTCCATGATGAATAAAACTTCCAAGGTGTTTATAATTATACTGTAATTTTCCATAGATTATCTGTTGTAATCTCAACAATTTTATAACATGAATTATGTGTGTACACATACATATATATTTCATTTAAACAGATAAAGAAATTGAGGGCTTTTTTTTTAAAGCAATTTTGGACTGGGGAGATGGCTCAGTCCTTAAAATGCTTACTATGCAAGCATGAGGACCTGAGCTTGGGTCTCCAGCACCCACGTAAAAGGCCGGGTGCAGAGGTGCATGGCTGTAAGTTCATCACTGATGAGTGAGGACAGGGACAGCCTTAGGGCTTGCTGGCTAGCAGTTAGCCAGTTTGTCGAATTGGTGAGTTCCCGGTTCAGTGAGAGACTGTCTTCAAAGATGAGGTGCAGGCCCGCTGAGGAAGACACTCATAGACCTCTGTCCTCCACATGCATATCTAGACAGACTGCACCCTCCCCCATACACATACTGAAAAACCAAACTTTATAAAGTCACAAGAGTCAAAGTAAGGTCTCAAATTACTTTGTAACCCTTCATGGTGTTTCTGGTTTTTTGTTTTTTTTTTTGGCGGGGGAGGGAGAGAAATAATTGGCACGCCAGGGCCTTAGCCTGCAATCGAAGTCCAGACATGTGCACCTCCCTCCCCCCTTGTGCACTTGTGCGACCTTGCACACTTGTGTCCCTATGCATCTGGCTTACATGGGACCAGGAGAGTCAAAGATGAGTCCTTAGGCTTCGCAGGCAAGCCCCTTAACTGCTAGGCCATCACTCTGACCCACCCTTGATGCTTTTGGAGACAGGGTCTTGCTGTTTGGTCCAGGCTGGCCTGATTATTTGCAGCCTTACCTCAGCCTCCTAAATGCTAGGAAGAGTGGTGTGTATCACCACACTGGCCTTCAAACTAATGTTTTCTGATTGCAAATCCTGAGGTGGAAGAGTGAATAGCTCTTTACTTTCCCTCATGGAAGGGCTAATAATGGGATATAGAATCTTCTAGAACCTTGGGCACTGCCGATGGGGCAAGGTGATAAACTTGGTTGAAGAAAGAAAGCAGTGCATCTGGAAGGAGGCCAGAGCAATTCAGGCACAGAACCTGGGTCCCGAGGAAGGGAGGCAGCCAACAGTCAATTGCAGCTCCCAAGTGGATGTGAAAAGTTGGCTCGTTGTCTTCCAGCATTGCTAGTCCAGGAGGGCATAAGTAGTGGGCAGGGCTTAGACCCAGACTCTACCAGACTGGCCTGCAGTACAGGGAACAGAAGCCAGTCCTTGGAGACTGGCATCCCTCGCACACTGGCACCTAGGAATTGATGGTCATAGGGTTTTGCCCTGCTCACTCTGTCAGCAACCAGTGGCAGCCAGAGTAGCAGGCAGGGGAGCATGTGGGGTAAATAAGAACCACAGCAGACAATGAGGTCACTGTGAGTCACCTAGGATGGGCCACTGTGGGCAGCAGAAAAGTCAGAAGACATGGAACCACTGTGTAGATGGGAAGATGCAGGGTCAAGGCCACAGGGTCAAGATTTTCTTCTCTTTCTTGTCTTTTTCCTCATGTCTGTGTGCTGTGTGTGTGTGTGTGTGTGTGTGTGTGTGCTGTGTGTGTGTGTGTGCATTCGTGGGTGTGGGAGTGGCGTGCTGGCATGTGCATGTGGGTGTGTGTGTGGAGGCTAGGGGTTGATGACGTGCATCTTCTCTATAGTTCCTCACCTTATTCTTTGAAATGCTCGCTCACTGAATCTGGAGATCACCAATCCAGCTAGACTAGCTAGCCAGAAAGCAAGGCCCGTCTTTGCCTCCCCAACACTGGAACTATAGGCATGCCTGACTTTTACATCAACGTTGGGAATCCAAATGCTGATGCTCATGTTAGCAAGGGAAGCTGTTTGCCCCCTGAGCCAACTACTTGTCTCTTGGAGTTTATATTATCACCCAGCAGTGCCCTTGTACTACCCAAGACACCCAACCCCCCTGAACAACATGAAGAGAATTAGAGCCCCCACTTGTCTTTGCAGAGTTAGATAAAGGATCCAATGTGATGCTTTATTTAAAAGTAAACATAGAAGCCAGTACTTACCCTCAAAGAAGAGCAATAGTCAGTTCCCTGTTGCTTACTTAAGAATAGAGAAGGGCTGGAGAGATGGCTTAGTGGTAAAGGCATTTGCCTTCAAAGCCAAAGTACCCAGGTTAGATTCCCCAGATACTCACTTAAAGCCAGATACACAAGGAGGCACATGTGTCTGGAGTTCACTTGCAGTGGCTAGAGGCCCTGGTGCACTCATTCTCTCTCTGTGTCTTCACTTTCTCTCAAATAAATGAATAAATAAAATACTTAAAAGAAAAGAATAAAGAAAAGAGAGCTAGAGAGATTGCTTAGTGGTTAAGGCACTTGCTTGCAAAACCTAAGAGTTCATGTTTGACTTTCTAGATCCCACATAAGCCAGACTCACAAAGTGATGCAAGTATGCAAGTTTACACGCAAGGGGGACATGTATCTGGAGTTCAATTGCATTGGCTAGAGAGCCTGGTGCACCAATTCTCTCTCTCTCTTTCTCTCATTCTCTTGCATAAAAAGGCCAGTCTGTTGGGCTTGCCTCACAAAAGCAAAGAAAAGAAAGAAAGAGGAAAGGAAAAGAAAAGAAAAGAAAAAAGAATGGAGAAGGAGGAATCTGGATTTCCCAATATTTTTGGCGGAGCTGCTAAGGTATTGGTACTACCATGGGCCAAGCATCATGCTGAGCACTGTAGGAAAACAAGAACAGCTATGAGCTTGGGCTCTGGGGACCAGACGAAACAGAGACACACACGAATGACATGTTTTAATGTACATTGCAAGCAGAACAGAATATGAATGGCTCAGGTGGTGGAAAATTGCTCAGCACACTTTCCGAGCCAGCATGAGGGCCTGGGGGCTCTGACACTGCCCAAGGTCAGATCTCTAGGTCTCACTAAACAGCTAGACATGGCCGGGTGCACCTGTAACCCCAGTCCCACAAAAAGGAGCAGAGACCAGGCAACCGCCAGGGCTCGCAAAGCTCGCGTATCAATATGAGAATCTGGCTTAAATAAGAACGGGGGAAGAGAGATGGAGTGGCCACTGAAGGCAAGTGCTTCCTGCTGCAGACAAGCACACGGGGTGCTGCAAGGACATGTGGATATGCATCCTCCACACACACCACACACACACTCCATACGCCCCGCTCTCCCCACACACAAGCCAAAAAATAAATAAAATAAAATAAAATGGAAAGGGGGCCCACACATGGGGTAGCCACAGTCTCAGAACAAGGAATGATTCATTGAATCAAATGACTGGGGGAGGTCAGGAGGGTTCTCATGGGGCAGCTGGTGTCTGAACAGGACCAGGTAGGAGCAATATAATTGAGAATAATAGTAGAATCCAGTCAGGAAACCATAAATTGCAGGTTTGGATCTGAAACTAACAGAAAGTTCTTGAGGAAAAGCATCTAAATGACAGTGATACTTCTGCAGTACCAAAGGCACATTTGTATTGCTGATGTCCAGGTCCCTTCCAGACACCTGGAAATGTCTGTGTGGTGAAACTCCTCCTTGTTTCTTCTGATGAGCGTCTTTCATTAAAAGTCAGCCAGGCATGGTGGCGCATGCATTTAATCCCAGTACTAGGGAGGTGGTGGTAGGATTGCTGTGAGTTTGAGGCTTTGAGATTACATAGTAAATTCCAGGTCAGCCTGAGCTAGAGTGAAACCCTACCTTGAAAAACTAAAAAAAGAGAAAAAAAAAAAGGGTAGACACTCTAACTATTCCCATGTGTTAGATGCTTAAAAATGCACAGTGAGACCCTACCAACAAAACACACACATACATACACACTATGGATTCTTGGAACTTTTTCTCAAGTTCTGATGTGGGTAAGGCTTCAGAATCTATATTTATTTTTTATAAACTATTTTATCTATTTATGAGAGAGAGAATGGGCATGCCGAGTTCTCTAGTTTCTGCAAATGAATTCCAGACACATGCACCTCCGTGTCCATTGGGCTTATGTAGGTACCGGGGAACGGAACCTGGGTCCTGAGGCTTTGCAGGCAAGTGCCTTAACTGCTAAGCTATCTCTCCAGCCCCAAATTCTACATTTCTAACCTGCTCCCAAGTGGTGCTGATGCTGATGGGTCACTATGTCATCATCTTGTCCTGCAGGGCCCAGGTTAGGAGATACTTTTAATTAGAAAATGCATCAGATGGATACCTCTAGTGAGTTTTTGGCCAGGGAGGTCACTGATGCTCCCAAAACATTATAGGCCATTGCTGAGGCCCCTGGTTTCCCACCAGGTATAGATGGTAAGACCCTATTGCTGAAGACTCCACATACTTGGGCTACAAGGCCACTGAGAAATCCTGCTGGAACTGAGCTGATAACCTCCTCCATGTAGACCAGCTGACAGAAAGCTGGAAGAAGCCATTCTGCATGTAGTTCAATGGGAGGAAGAGATACCTCCAGTGGGGGGAAACACATCCCTGATATTGAAAACTTAAAACAGGGGTAGTCATGAGCCCTAGGGGTATAACATCTACTGATGTCTGGAAAAATGTATATACTATGCTTATCAAACTTCCCAGTAAGCACTTCTCATAATATTTATACCCTTATATTGATGCTACTCTCACTTTGGGTAGAGAATCTTCTCTTTTCAGATGGCAGTGACCTTGGGATGACTCAGAAGGTATCATAGTGCTGAAAAGAAGTGACTGGAGTACTGAATAACATCTCGATCACACCTTCCAAGGCTCAGGGTCTAATGTGGAAGAGGTGGCGGAAAGAATGTAAGAACTAAAGGAAGGGTAAGACTCTTAACAATGTGTTCCCTCCAGACACAGTGGCCTGGATATCCATGATCTCATAGTGCCTGACACTACCTACACAAGACCATCATAAGAGGAGGAAAAGATCATGACATCAAAATAAAAGAGAGATTAATTGAGATGGGGAGAGGATATGATAGAGAATGGAATTTCAAAGGGGAAATTGGGGAGGGGGAGAGAGGGTATTATCATGGGATACTTTATATATTCATGGAAAATGTTAATAAAAATTGAGAAAAAAAGGAAAATGAATCAGAGCCAGGTGTGGTGGTACATGCCATGAGTTCCAGGCCATTCTGAGACTACATAGTGAATTCCAGGTGCGCCTGGGTTAGAGTGAGACTCTACCTCAAAAAAAAAAAAGAAAAGAAAAGAAAAAAACAGAAAGAAAGAAAGAAAGAAAGAAAGAAAGAAAGAAAGAAAGAAAGAAAGAAAGAAAGGAAAGAAGATGCATCGGAAACCAACAGTAGCCTTTCCCATCCATCTTGAAGAAGACATACCCACTCAATCACCTTGAAACTACCTGTCTATTCTGCACTCCCCCTAAAGGATACTCACACCCACCTGAGGCCACTGGGCATGGCCCCACCTGACATTAGTTCCCCCCTGGTACCTGTGTTTTATCATCCCGTTTCTGCTTCTGATCCGTCGTGAACTCCTCTGAAGTTGAGCCTCTTGCCCCTGGCTCAAGGATGCTTTGGGAAAATATTTTGGATCTTTTTTTTTTCTTTGCATGAGTATAGTGTGTATTTTTGCATGAATGTACATATGTATGCACATGTGTACTTAGGTGCACTTGCATGTGTTTACATGCATGAGGAGGCAGAGGTCATTGTCAGGTGTCTCCCTCTATCACTCTCTTATTTTTTTAAAAAATATTTTATCTGTTTATTTATTTGAGAGTGAGAGGGAGAGAGAGATAGACAATGGGTGGGACAGGTCCCCCAGCCACTGCAAACGACCTCCAGATACATGTGCCACTTTGTGCAACCAGCTTCACGTGGATACTGGGGAATTGAACTTGGGTCCTTAGGCTTTGCAGGCAAGCACCTTAACTGCTGAGCCATTTGCCTCTATTAGCTGGCCAGTGAGCCACAGGGATCACCCTGTCTCCACCGCCAAGAATTGTTTTATGTGGCTACTTGGCACCCGAACCCAGGTCCTTGTGCTTGCATGGCAAGTCTTTCACTCCCTAAGCCATCTCCTCGGCTCCTACTCTGGATCTTTTTGTCTTTCTTCTCAGAGTCTAACCCTTGGACATCTCACCTCATAGTCTGCAGAAAGATGGCGTGATCACCCCAGACTGGTTAGTGTGACCATGCTCTGCATATTGTCTCTCCAATATTCACTGCGAGAAGATGTGTGCAATGACTTTGGGTCACATTTGTCCATTGAATATTTTTGATCAGCTTCATTTCTGAAGAAAGCACTGCTCACAGGAGCAATTTGTGATTGTTAGTGAGCCCTCTTAGTGTTTGGAGAAATTACCTAGATAGCATAGTTGAACTCGCTGACCCGCCCTGGGATTGGATCATTTGAATGTGTTAGCTGTTGGCAGAGGACACCGGTGTTCCAGAACCTTCGGGCCTTGGGTTGTAGGTTCTCGGAATTCAGTGAATCTTGGCTGCTTCATCCTCGCTGGCCTTTACTTCACTAGGTTGTTATTTAGAAGCAACAGCCATGCATATTTCAATGAAATGATATATATTCTTTTCTATTGAAAATGTTCACGTTTCTTTTTTTTTTCCTGTCAAAATCAAGTCTTTTGTGCTGCGAGGAGCGCTGGAGAAGGCGTTGCAAGTGAAATGATAATTCAGGTTTGCTCAGCTGTGTTCAGTCCGCTCTAGGTCAACCAGCGCAGGAGACGCACAGACACCTTCAGTGTGTTGTTAATGAGGTGCCTGCGAAATGAGAGTGCAGTGGAGGAATGTTCCTTTACAAAAATGTGTGTGTTGTTGGGGGAATGCCTGTGTCACAGCACATAGGTGGAGGTCAGAGGAAGACCTGAGCTGCAACCAAACACCAGTGTAGCTGGCCCAGGGGCTTTGGACTCTCCTGGCTGCCCACTCCCACCTCTCCCATTGTCCCGGGCACCTTTTTTTTTTTTAAATTTTTTATTTATTTATTTGAGAGTGACAGACACAGAGAGAAAGACAGATAGAGGAAGAGAGAGAATGGGCGCGCCAGGGCTTCCAGCCTCTGCAAACGAACTCCAGACGCGTGCGCCCCCTTGTGCATCTGGCTAACGTGGGACCTGGGGAACCGAGCCTCGAACCGGGGTCCTTAGGCTTCACAGACAAGCGCTTAACCGCCAAGCCATCTCTCCAGCCCTGTCCCGGACACCTTGAAACTACAGACGCATACACTGCCTTGCTTCCGGCATCATGGAGGGGAGATCGAGCTCCAGTCAGAAGGCTTCATGAGCTTGCATCTTAAACTTTTAGGCCATCTCCCCAGCCCTGGAAAATTCCTTTCTGCCTAATGGAAATACTGAAGCTCTACAGAAAGCTTGTGGCCACAGCAAGAGTCAGCCTTTGAGAGGATCACAAAAGCTGCTATCACATAGGAAAGAGACGGTCATTGCAAGAAGGCAGATGCAACATGTCTCTGGGGTAAACAACAAAGATTTTGATGCCACCAGTTCTGTTCATTACAAATGCCCAGTGGATTCTTTTGATCTGTCACACACTGTGCAAAATAACTTACATATGTTAACTAATGGAATCTCCACAATAAGCCTGCGAAATGGAAGTGTTTCCCCATTATACTGAGGTGGAAACTGAGGCTTAACGCAATTAAGTCACTCCTCCAGAGTCGATGGAGCTTCAACTTGGTCCCAGGATTTTAACTCTAGTCACTTTCCACAAGTAGGCCTTGCCAAACACCCACCATGCAATGGATAGGCACCTAAAGTAAATAATATTTTTTAAAAGGTATTTTATTTATTATTTGAAGCAGAGAGATATGGGGAGGTGGAGGAGAAAATGAGCACACCAGGGCCTCCAGCCACTGCTAACGAGCTCTAGACACATGCAGCACCTTGTGCATCTGGCTTAGGTGAGTACTGGGGATTCGAACCTGGGTCCTGAGGCTTTGCAGGCAAGCATCTTAACTGCTAAGACATCTCTCCAGCTTTAAAGTAAGTAATCTTTAAAGCAACACTTGACAGAATTACAACACCAACACCATTTTACAGAGGAAAACACACCTTCCAAAAGGTTTGTTTTGCAAGTTATACAGTCCTTAAATGGAAGGACTGGGGATAGACACGAGGGGTCTGAGTTCCTAAACCTACCTTCTCTAGACCTTGTCGGAGTCTTGTCTGTGAATTGGAACCTCTGTAGCCTAACAGTGACTCTCGGTGTTCTAGGCAGGCGGGCCAGGACAGCTTGTGCCCTCCCTCTCAGAGTGGAATGGTCACGTTTGCTTAGGACCAAAGGTACTTTTTTGAAGGAGAGACAAGGAAACCTGGAGTGAACACACAGAGGCTAGGAAGGAGGTGAGACGCTGAGGCGATTTTGTAACTGACATGATATTAGGTTTGGTGAAGTGGTAAGGTTTGTCTAGGAGTTTGGAATTTAAGAATTCTGGGTCCTAATCCTTGACTCCTATTTCTGATTTTAAAGCTATGTGACATTGGCCTCATGGCAAAACTTTTCTGGGCTCAGTTTTCTCAGCTATAAAGAGGGAATGCTGAGCACTTCCTGTGAGGGTTACTGTGAAGAAGAAACGAGTCTCCTGGGAACTCCGTGTCTGGCCATAGACATGCAATCATCAGTAAGTACCAGCTTGCTGGCTGTTTACTTGGGTTCCTGCTGGCTGTGATCAGGCCATAGGGAAAATGTGGCTCATTTCTTGAGTAGTAAGAATCCGATTCCAGCAGGGAGGCCCTGGGGCATGCACTGTTCATTTATTTATTTATTTACCATAGAAAGGTAGATAGAGAGAAAGAGAGACAGAGAGAGAATGAATGGGTGCACCAGGGCCTCCAGCCACTGCAAATGAACTCCAGAACTCCAGACGCATGTGCCCCCTGGTGCATCTGGCTTACTTGGGTCCTGGGGAATCAAACATAGGTCCTTTGCTTTGCAGGCAAGCACCTTAACCATTAAGCCATCCCTCCAGCCCTCCATCTGTTTTGGTTTTCTTCTCACACAAGAACACTGGTTTTAGGAGCCTTCATCCAAGTACTAAATCCACCTAATTGGCTTGAAAAAGCACCAGGTGGATAAACATCCTGCTCTCCCAGCTCTGTAACGATGCCAGTGACATTTATGATTGAGATGAAGGGTGCAGAATGAATAGAGATCTGCCTGCGGGTTCCCTGCTACAAAATGATGGCCCAGACCAAATAATCCCTGAGCCTAGAAATGCCAGCTTTTGGGGTGAGAAAGCTGATGGGGATGAACCCCTCCCAGACACCTTAAAGGAAGGCTCCCAGGCTGAAGGTGAAGTAGTACAAGATCTTCCTGTGGCATGGAGACGCAAAATGGACGCCAAGCCGGGCGTGGTGGCACACGCCTTTAATCCCAGCACTCGGGAGGCAGAGGTAGGAGGATTGCCGTGAGTTCGAGGCCACCCTGAGACTACATAGTAAATACCAGGTCAGCTTGAGCTAGAGTGAGACCCTACTTTGAAAAAGAAAAAGAAAAACATGAACGCCAAATTTCTGTTCTGGACGAGTCATTTACCCTCTGGGTCCTGATTTATGCCGAGCACTTTGTAGAGCTTTGGATACAAGATGAAGGAAGCTGAGAGCAACACAGCCCTGTTCTAGAATTATCGCGTTGTGGAAGTTTGAACCAGGTGTCTCCCATAAACTTAAACTCATGTGATCCGAATGCTTTCCCCCCAGCTTGTGGTAATTTGGGAGGCGGAGCCTTGCTGGAGGAGGTGTGTTGCTACGATTGAACGCTAGTATGCCAGTATTTGTTGGCTCACGCTCGTGCTGCGGAAGCAGTGGGGTGCAGCCTCTGCTCCATGCCAAGCTTTCCCCTGCCACCACGAAGCTTCCCCTTGAGCCTGAAAGCCAAAAAGAAACTTTCATTAACGCCATCTTTGTATCCCGTCATTATGTTTTGGTCCTCTCAAATGGGCCAGGGTCCTAGCCAAGTACCTGAATGAAAAGGGTAATGAATCCTTTGCCCTGCCCTGGGGCCAGCCAGAGCGTAATGGAGGACATATTTTTTTTTTTTGGTATCAAATGGGGATCCAAGGAGCATCAGGTGGCACATGCAGTTTGACATGCTCCAAAGAGGGTGCCTTTCCAAGTAAACTAATTGTCACGGAAATGAATGGAGCCAGCGGCAGCATGGCTTAGGGCCAATGGGGACGAGGAAAGGACATATCCAGGCACCTAGCAACAGAGGGTTGAATACAGCAGGCTACCTGGAGTGGGTTGGTGACCTTCTTCCATTAAAGGTCACAGCCAGCCTAAGAGAGCTTTGCGTGGAGTGGTTCAGACTTGGCCTCCCTCTGTTGGTCAAGGATGCTTCTGACGTGACTAGATGCTCACAAGAACAGAGTCCAAGCTCAGGACAGAGGGCAAGGTGGGGGCATCTGGAGGAGCAAGGGCAAGAGTCTAGCATGCGCTAAGTATCACACACCATGGCTCTAATATGGCCAGGAGTGAGAGCAGAGAGCCAGGGAGCTGTGGTTGGGAGGGACTGTTGTCACCAATCCTTTCTTCTTGCTTCACTCCATTCTGACTCTCCAGTGGAGATGATCTCTCTGCCACCAAGGGGCTCTACCTCCCATCCCGTCCTACTTTGTTCTTTTACCTCCAGCCATGCTAAGTCCGTCTTTCCCTCAAGACCCAATATTCTTCTTCTAAGCCTTGGACCTGCCAGTTTCCACCCCAAATCCAACCTGAGACACTCTTCTCATCCCTCTTAGCCTGGGTCACACTCAGCTGATCTTAAACTGGATGGATGGGTTAGCAGATAAGGCACTTGCCTGTGAAGCCTAAGGACCCAGGTTCAATGACTCTCCAGTACCCACATAAAGCCAGATGCACATGGTGACACATTCATTTGCAATGGCTGGAGGCCCTGGCACACTCATTCTCTCTATATATCTGCCTCTTCCTCTCTTTCTTAAATAAATAGTGAAATAAGATAATTTTTTAAAAGGGTGGACCTACTTGAATATTAAGAAAAGTCTGGAGAATAAAAATCATACACCCGGGCTGGAGAGATGGCTTAGCAGTTAAGCGCTTGCCTGTGAAGCCTAAGGACCCTGGTTTGAGGGTCGATTCCCCAGGACCCGCATTAGCCAGATGCACAAGGGGGCGCACACATCTGGGGTTTGTCTGCAGTGGCTGGAAGCCCTGGTGTGCCCATTCTCTCTACCTGCCTCTCTCTCTGTCTGTCGCTCTCAAACAAATAAATAAAAATACTCCAAAAAATCGTACACCTATGTACCCATACTTGTATTTAAGAAATGGTTCAATTTTTGCCATATTTGCTTCAAATATATTTTAAAAAAAGAAATAAAATATTGCAGCTACAATGGGGACATCTGCTGTAGTTCTTTCTCTCTTTAAAACACTATTTTCAAGTTAATGAGTATTCACTTCTCTGTTTTTACACTTTTTCTAGATAGTTGTACTTTACAAATGTACATAATTACCATTATCCTTTTATAGATATCCTTTTATAGCTTGCTTTTCACACTCAACATTATGTGGGTGTTTTGCTATTTTGTGTTTGTTGGTTTGATGTAGACAGGAAATTTTACTGGCTTCCCTTTAATGATGGGGTCAAGCAATGTTGTCTTGCCCACTCTTGACATAACAAAGTAAGTTTCACTGTGATTTCATAATCATCAAAAGTTACTGTGATGCCAGGTGTGGTGGTGCAGGCCTTTAATCCCAGCACTTTGGGATGCTGAAGTAAGAGGACTGCTGTGAGTTCAAGGCCAGCCTGAGAGTACATAGTGAATTCCAGGTCAGCCTGGACTAGAGTGAAACCCTGCCCTGAAAAACCAAACAAAGAAAAAAAAGTTACTGTGACTGCTGAGTCATATTGCAACAGCTCCTCACCTTCCCAGTACGACAATGTGACTGCTTACAGACATATAATCTTTTTCAAAAGATATTTTATTATTATTTACTTAAGAGGGAAGGAGAGAGAGAAGGAGAGAGAGAGAGAGAAAGAGAGAGAGAGAATGGGCGCACCAGGGCCTGTAGCCACTGCAAACGAACTCCAGATGCATGTGCCACCTTGGGCATCTGGCTTATGTGGGTCCTGGGGAATCGAACAAGGGTCCCTAGGCTTTATAAGCAAATGCCTTAACCACTAAACCATTTTCCCAGTCCAGCCTTATAATCTTATTAGGAGGGAAGACAGACTGGTGAGAACGCAGATTGAAAGTGACTGCTGCTTTTCCAGCCATTACCCTTTCCTCCTGGGCACCCCGTCTTTCCTGTATGACTGTTTGCCACCCGACCATCTCCAGCAGATGCCCATACACCCTGCTACTTTTTGTACTTTATGATTCTTTTCCTACATGTGCCACCACTAGATTATTTATTAACTTTTTCAGAGCTAACAAAGACACTACTTCCCACATAGAAGAGAGAGAGAAAACTTCCAGGGCTGCTATCTGCTCCTCTGTTCACTGACAAAGAGAAGCGCAGTGACCAGCAGACATCATCTCACCTTTCACTTCAGATTCTATTTCTTATGTGTTTAGGGTCCGGAACACTCTTCTGGTTCTGCAGGAGCATTTCAGATGAACACATTTCTGGAGGGCTTAAGGTATACCATCCCAGGAGGACACGTCCCATTGCCAGCCCCAGGGTTCTTAAGATACCATTACCACCGCCACTACCTTTATGATCAGCAATGTGTTTCTGGGCTGCAGCTATGCTAACATATCTATTTCACTTATTTTAGTTGCTGAATATTTAAAATTTTCATTTTATTTCGTTTTATTTTGAGAGGGGTCTTGCGATGCTGTCCCGGCTTGTCTTGGACCTCTCAGCTCAATGTTTTGCCTCAGCTTTCTGAGTAGCTGAAATAATAAATGTGTAACACCATGCCTGGCTTCTAGCTGCTAAATTTTATTCCATTGTACAATGATAATGTAACTTATTTCTCCAGCTCTCTTCTGGGAGGTATTTAAATCTCTCAAGCTTCTGTTATTGTCAAGAGTGTTTTAATAAAAGTCTTTGAGTTCATATAAAATAACCTCTTACAATATATCTATGTATGTGTGTATACATACATATTGTTATTTGCTGCATAATGTTTTAGTCAATGATGAAACAATCTTATGGCAGTGGTCCCAAAAGATTATAATGAACCTGAAAAATTCCAATTACTTTCTAACACTGTAGCCATTGTAACATTACTCATGTGTTCATAGTGATGAACTATTTCCTGTATCAAATTAGAGTATACATAATTATGTACAGTTGCTAATATTTAACGAACAAGCACAATTGTTTTTTTACTATACATTAGTATATATATTTATAATGCTTTATGTGACTATTTTAGAATGTAGTCCTTCTAGTTATTGAAAGGAAAGTTAGTTGCCTTGGCACGGTGTTGTACTCCTATCACCCTAATACTGGGGAGGCTGAGGCAAGAAAGTTGAGAGTTCAAGACTAACTTGGCTGATACAATTAGAACTTGACTTGGAAAACAAGATAAAACTATTGGTCGTGAAACAGACTTGTCAAGTTCCTGAGGGGGAACCAGAAGACCTTGTTGTCACAGGAGATGACAGCCCCCTGCAAGCCCTGAAGATGATCCAGTGGGACAAACGTGGAGGTGGAAGACGGTGGCACGGGTGACCCTGTCAGAACCCGACGCTAATGCACGTGTTAGCACCTTAGTTTCTGAAACAAACAAGCAAACAAGTCTTTCAGGTTTAACAAAAGAAGAAAAGATTGTAAGAGTCACAAGATGGGTAGAAACACCCTGAGACACAGCACGCCCCAGAAACAGGAGCCCTAATTACCCCACAGTGAACACCAATAACCCTACTGAAAAGGGCCCACAGAAAAATGGCGATGGAGGAGGGGACATATTACAACTTATGTTAAAAATTAATTAATTAGTATAAAAAGATGTATATGCCCCCTCAAAGGAAAAAAAATAGAAAATAACCATCTTGGCACAGTGTATATTTTAAGCTAAGCATTGCCACAAAAGAGTCAAAACTTTACAAACTACAATTTATGAAGTAAAGCTGTTATAGAAGATGTGTCTCATTAATTACTGAAGAAGGTAGAACTGTAAATAACGTTGGCACGGCGCATGTGCACAGTGTTTATAAAGTCTCCAGTAGGGCATGACACAGTCCTAGGCATTCTTGGTCACTTATAACTCACCCACTGACTCATCCAGAGCAGCTTCCGGCCCCGTGAGCTCCATTCATGGGAAATACCCAATGTGGAGCACATTTTCATTTTATCATTTACCATATGTTTTTCTGTTCTTCTGTACATTTTGTAGGTGTTTAGATTCACAGATCCTTGCCGTTGTGTTGAAGTTGCCTAAAGTATTTAGCTCCGTTAACCTGCTGTCCAGATTCATAGCCTGGGGTGGATAGACTACATGATATAAACGAGATGTACAGTAGCTAAGCCATCTAGGCCTGTATAAATGCATTCTGTGGTGCTCACACAATGACAAATTGCCTAATGATGCATCCCTCTGAATAGAACCCCTTCACAACGTGATGCATGACTGTACTCAGAACTGCTGGCATGTGGCATGTGCTATGAATCTATGTATATAAAAGATGGCCAAATTTCTTCACAAATTAATGTGCCCATTCACACTCTTCCCAGTCACATCTGAGAGTGCCTATTAAAACTCTATTTTTCAAAACATTAGCTTGCAAATTTCAGGGCATTACAAATATGTTGGCAGTCTGTATGGTATGATAGAAATAGCCCTGAATCAGCGAGAAGAAGTTATAGCCATGGTTCTGCCCCTGGCATCACTGGGGGATGTGTTCCAATGCTTTCCCCTCACTGAACCCTAATGTTATCATGTTCAATCAAGGAGCTAACATGTTTCTCCAATTCCTTTCAACCTTAACTTTCTGCAATGTGTATTTTAAAAACTGGCTCGTTTGGGGTTGGGGAAATGGCTTAGCAGTTAGAGCACTTGCCTGCAAAGCCTAAGGACCCCAGTTCGATTCCCCAGGACCCATGTAAGGCAGATGTACAAGAGGGTGCATGTGTCTGGAGTTTGTTTGCAGTGGCTATAGGCCCTGGCATGCCCATTCTCTTTCTCTCTATCTGCCTTTTCCTCTCTCTCTCTCTCAAGTAAATAAATAAAATATGTTTTTTAATTGTTTTGTTTTTTTATGTTTATTTATTTATTTGAAAGTGACAGACAGAGAAAGAGGGAGAGAGAGAGATTGAATAGACACACCAGGGCCTCCAGCCACTGCAAATGAACTCTAGACGCATGTACCCCCTTTTGCATCTGGCTAACGTGGGTCCTGGGGAACCGAGCCTCAAACCGGGGTCCTTAGGCTTCACAGGCAAGCGCTTAACTGCTAAGCCATCTCTTCAGCCCAAAATATGTTTTCTAAAAGTGGCTGGTTTAAGAGGGTGTGGGACTACATTCTTTCGTTCCCAAGAGCCCTATCATGTTTTCCCTGCATATTAGATCCTGAGTTCCCAGATAAACCCAACCACGTCCCTGTCCTCAAGTAGCTTACACTTGAGAGGAAGAGACAGACCAGCAATAGAACGCCCAGGCTCATGGAATCCCTAATGCCAGGAGATCAGAAAGTGCTTCCTGGTGGAAGTTATAATTTGTCTCATGGATGAGTTCAGGCAGCCAAGGCAAAGGCCAGAAAGGCCCCTCCAGTCAGAGGAAGGTATGGAGGTGAGCTATTGCTGCAGGCATCCCAGGATGTGTGAAGTAATGCAGACTGAGGGTGTCTTTCCGTGTGCCCAGAAAGGTGGCCTGATATGGGTATGATCAGCCAGGCAGGGTCCAAACTTCAATGACTTTGTAATTCTGAAGCTTTTCCTATACTGCTTAAAAATTCCACCAAGTGCCTACTGACTGAGAGGGACATGCTGGCTTATTAGAAGGTAGAAGCTGAGATTCAGGGATGCCAGCTTGCTAAACTGGGCAGCATCTCTCTCACTGGCAGATGGCATCAATGGCAGAGAACTTACTTAAGGGGGAGGGATGATGGAGCTTCATTCACGGGAAGTCCCTGGACGTGTGAGGTACCGTTTCCCATTGTGAGATGCCAAGAAACATACAAGAAGGAGCCCAGGTGGATGCTGGCTAAAAAAATAGGTGAGAATTCTTTGATACCCTTGTGGGTAAAGTGTTTTAATGTTCTTATGGGGCCAGAGGCTTTTGGGGAGGGTCTTAAAGGCACTTTGGTAAGCCACATTCAATTTCTATCCCTTCACTTCTCACTTTGATACAGCATCAAACATGGGCTATTGTTCTCAGTCTCTAGTAGTACTAGCCAGGCCTCCACTGCCAAGGGAGAGGTGCTGGATACAAAGTATTTTCTGTTTTGACTGTCTAAGCGCAACCCAATGGTGGTACCAGTAGAGAAGAAGCATCTGAGAGTTGTATTTTAATTTAATTTATTTTTTTTAAGAGAGAGGGAGAGAGAGAATTAGTGTACCAGGGCCTGTAGCCATTTCAGTGGAACTCCAGACATGTGTGCCACTTTGTGCGCATGAGTCACCTGTGCGGCCGCCTTACCTGGCTTCTGGAGTCCAAGCTTGGTCCTTGGCTTCACAGGCAAGCGCCTTAACTGCTAAGTCATCTGTCCAGCCTCTGAGAGTTATACATCTCCTACCTGCAGTTTCTGTCAGTCAGTCCTGGGGGTGGTGGGGATGAGAGCTGACTGCCAGATTCAGTTGCTTCTAAAGCCAGATTAACTCTAGAGTTTTGCTAGGGAAGCCATTTAACACGTATGTAGAGACTCCCAACATATAAGATCCAGAAGAGTCTGAGAAGTTCTCTAAAGTCTTACCACTTTGATTTCTGTTATTTTTTTCTAAATAATATTTTACCTGTGTATATGTGTTTGGTGTACATATGTATATGCATGTTCATATGTGTGTATAGGTGTGCATGTGTGTGTATATGTGTATACACATGCGTGTGGAGGCCAGAGGTCTACATTGGGCTCTTACTCATTTGCCCTCCGCCTGTGGTGGTTTAAATGTGAATGCACGACCGTCCCCTACAGCCTCAGGGGTTTTTGGTTAAGGTTAACCTTCCTGCTTAAGTCTCCAGCAGCCTTCTGGAGGAGGTCTCACTGGGAGCAGAGGTTGTAGTGCAGCTCAGTGCAGTATGTAAAGAGCAGTTTGAGCTCTGGTTGTTCATGTTTGCTGTCTGTGGAGGTGTCTCTCTGCTATGCATCCATGGAAGTGAGTCAGCTTCGTCTCCCATTGGTGGTGCTTCCCCTGGATTCTGAAAGCCTGAAATAAACCCTGTCCTCCCATAAGCTGCTTCTGGTCAGCTGTTTGTCCCAGCAATTAGAAAGTAACAGAAACTCCACCTTACTCTATGAGACAAGGTTTCTTGCTGAACCTATAGCTCACTGATTCAAACAGACTAGCCAGCCAGGAAGCCTCCATCCATTCTCCCACCTCAGCCTTCCCAGCCCTGGGATTACAGTTGTAGGCCACCACACCCAGCCTTTATCTAGATGTGAGAAATCCAAACTCAGATTTTCACACTTGCATGGCAAGTGCTTTGCTGACTGAGCCATTTCCCCAATCCCACCACATTAATTGCTAATGGGGAAACTGAGGTCCATGAAGAAGACAAGAATTGTACCAGTTCACACGACCAGGGTTTGTGGTTGTGGTAGGCAGTAATCAGGGTTAGAATCATGTGTTCTACTCTATGTCCCTAACTGCTCCTGCTAAATCAAGTTCTTCTGAATGTTACCCTTGAACCATCAAACAGCCTGGGTTTCCTAAGAAGAGCACCTCAAGTCCAGTTTGCATTTCAAAGCCCTACTGTTAGGAAGAACAGGGATGGGCTTCTATCACGGTGGCCTGCCAGATTCTAAGGCCATGTTTTAAGCTCTTTTTTTAAAGTTCACTAAGGGAAAAGAGAATTTTTTCAAAAGGATACAAAACAGACTGAGGGACAGGATTTGGTTATGTTCTGTAGAATGTTCTGCATTTGCTTTCTGGCTCTCTGAGATTTCCCACTTCTGAAGTTGTTTGCCAGAACTTGTTTGGATTCCATTGGGAAAACCTTGTTTAGCTTGAAGTTAAAAATGACCAGCTAAGTGCTGGGGAGATGACTCAGCAGTTAAATGTCCTTACTTGCAAAGCCTGGCTACCTGGGTTCAATTCCCCAGTACCCACATAAAACACAAGGTGGCACATGTATCCAGAGCTCATTTGTACTCATAAAGGCCTCTGAGCTCCTATTCTCTCTCTCTCTCTCAAATAAATAAATATGTATTTTAAATTTCATCCTCTAAGTTTCTCTGCCATGGTCCTAGGAGTTGGGGAGATTAGAAGTAGGAGCGGTCTAGATGATTCTCTGCCATGGGACTTCTCAGATGCTTCCTAGAGGACAGACATCTGCCACATTCATAAGAACCACATGGTTCTAGTTAGGGCCATTGGCCTGGTCCATGTCAGGGTTGCTCCAGTCCTTGGGATCATGATCATCATAGTGTGACCAGGTCTTCTGAGGGTCAGGGTCCTCCTCTCATGAGTTTTAATCGTAGGAAGGCCTTGATCTCCCAGTTCTCAGTCCAGAATCTCCCTGTGTGTGGTTACCCTTTTCTAGTCTTTGTAATCCTGCACTCGAGAACCCGTAGTTCATGGTAAACATCTCTATACTTATTGTTGGACTCCTCATTGGATAGCCTCCTGCTTCCTGTGTTAAGTAGCAGGGCTGCTCTCTCTTGATGCCAGGCCTCTTTCTCACAGGGAATATATTGCGTTCCTTCCTCAGTAATCTCAGGACCCTAAAGTAAGACCCATGTCCTCCTCATTCCTCCAGCCATTCATAGACCCTTAGACCACGTGTGCCTAAGAAAATCTTGGTCCTTAGAGACCCATGCCACCTTCCTATTCCATTTTAAACTCATTCAATAAATATTTACTGGCCACTATTCTGTGCAAGGCACTCTGCTAGGAGCTGAAGACATAAGAAAAACCAGAATGTCACAGCTCCTGTCTCATGGAGTTTTATGTCTACTGGGAGAAATAAATAACAATAAGCATGGAAAGAATAAGACAGAGAGAAAGAGAGAGAGAGATTGAGAGAGAGAGAGAGAGAGACTGTGACAATGACATTGGTTTAGACAGAGTGGCTAACTGCTCTTTGAAGAGGGGACAATTACCATGGAGACTAGCAGGATGGGAAGGAGCTTCGAGTGAAAAGAGGGTGGGGTAGAGCTACCGGAGGGACAGAACCTGTGAGGCCAGAAGGAGTTCTCGTAAACTGGGAACTTGGCAGAGCTCATGAGGTGGTGGAGCATAGGAATAGGAAGGCCAGGAAGGAAAAGCTACTGTTGAGAAAGAGGCTGGTGCAAGCCACAGTGTTTAAGACTAGGTGAAGAGCTAGGCTTTTCCCAAGGACAAGGGGAAAGGTGACCACTCACTTTTCCTTCCTGCCTCCCTCCTATTGACCTCCATCCTTCCCTCATTTTTCATCCTTTAAAGGCCTCCTGGGTTGTGTCAGAGGTGAATTTGGGCACCTGATCCATCCTGACTCTCCATCCCCTACCCAGCCATCCTCCTGAAGGAGTGTATAGGAGTCATGAAATCCAAAACCGTCTCATAGTCTCCTCCTGGCTCCCAAAGCCACATTGTAGATTTACCATCACCAAAAAGAGCCCCACCCGCAATGCCTAACGCCCCACTCCTTCTCTCCTGTCCGGGTACTTGCTTCCTCAGCCCTCCGTCCTCCTCCTGCTCGGTTTGCCCTTTGACCTCTTCGAGTGCCTTATTTGTTGATGTCTCAGCTGTCCACCATCACATAGGTTTTAATTTCTCCCCTCTGGCCTTGACTTCACTAATCCATCCCATAGGCCACCTGCTCTTCCTTGCCTGGGTCTTCATCTGTCTTGGCTCTTTCCTGCCAGATTCTAGCCTGGCACAAATGGAGTCCTTTCCATCCTCTCCTATGCCTGTGTTGCCAAGGACAAATGTGACGGGTGTGTTCCTTCATGGCCTCCCACTTTCAATGGCTGCTAAGCCTAATGTTCTTTCTGTCTGTTGAAAGTGGCCATGGCCACATGGCCATCTCTTTTCTCCTGCTTGCTTATTCTTCATAATGGTTATTTCAAGTCTTTCTAAGCACCCTGCCGAAGTATCCCCTTTCTGTCCTCCCCACTGGGTCTCCTTTGATGAGCTCATGAGACAGGAACTCACTCAACTGCTTGGCTTATCATCTACAAGTTAACCTGTGTTTATCGTTTTCCCTTTCTTCTTTGTCTACTTGCGCTCCTAATGCTATCTTTTCTCACTGTGAGGAGGCTGCCCCAATTTTATTCCACTCACAAAAAGGAAGAGCCCATATCTTTTGTTCTTTGCTCCGCTCCCAGTGCATGAAACAGTACAGAGCACATTCTAGGTGTTTGAGAAATACTTGATGAATGTCTTTCCCTTCTCTGCCTTCAACCTCTACTTCTCTATTGATTCACTGCAATGGGCACTTGAACCTGGGCAGGGCTTCCCGCCATATAAAACAAGATCATGACAAAAACCCTCTGCACCTGGTGCTACTTCTCCTGAGCCCCAGCACTATGTTTATCTCTGGTACCCTGCATGCACTTGAAGTGCTCCCCTAAGCTCCATCATATCCCCATGTATCATTTTTGTTGTTGCTAATATTTTATTCTTATTTATTTATTAGAGAGAGAGAGAGAGAAAATGAGACTCAGCAGGCCTGTGAACTCCAGACGCATGCACCACCTTGTGCATCTGGCTTATGTGGGTCCTGGGGAATTGAACCAGGGTCCTTTGGCTTTGCAGGCAAATGCCTTAGCCACTAAGCCATCTCTCCAGCCCACCCCATGTATCTTTTTCATTCATCATCCTCTGCAACTTGGTTTCACCCTTCCAAAGTAGTTTATTTCTTCTGATGCCCTCACTTCCGCCCAGCACAATGCGTGTTTTGCCCACTTCAGAGCACCCGTCCTCCTGGCAGGGGGTGACTCTGACCTCTCTTGTCTTTAGAAACTGTCTTCCTTGATTTGCATGGCCATGCTTGCCCCTCAGCTCTCTGCCACTCTCATCTCTCTACATGCTCCTCCAGTTCTTCCTCCAACCCACTGGGTGCTTGGCCCAAGTAGACCTCTCCAACCCAACCCGGAGCACATCGCTCCTCCTGGGCACTCAGTAGTGGCTCTGTTGTCCTCTGGATGACATGCAGATTCTTTCCATGTGGCTCCCAAGACTTAGCATGCTGGGCTGACCAGTAAGAGCTCTGTGTCCTCATCCGCTGCGCTGTACATGCTCCAGTGTGTGACTTTGTGTGCCCCACTCTGCAAAAAGCTGTGTTTCATTCCCTTGCAGCTAGACCATTGCCATTCTGTTCCTCCTGGCCACTTGACCCTTTGTCATTTTGCTCCTAAAAGATCACTTGGGTTCTATACCATAACCCTAACTTAACCCTGGGTATGCCATCTCTTCTATTGTTCAAACTCTCTCAGATGCTTAGATCAGGTGTGTGTTTATTTTTAAGATATTTTTATTTATTTATTTGTAAAGGAAAGAAGAGAGGGAGAGAGGGAGAATGGGAGAGAGAGAGAGGAGAAAACAGGAGCACCAGGGTCTCTTACCATTGCAAATGAACTCCAGATGCATACAGCACTTTCTGCAGCTGGCTATATGTGGGTACTGAGGAATTGAACCCAAGTGGCCAGCATTGTAAGCTAATGTCTTAACTGTTAAGCCATCTCCTCAGCCCCAGGTTTGCATTTCTTTTGTGCCAACATCTAGGCTGCTTGAGAAATATTTTCTAGCATGCAAAGTGAGCACTCTTGGGTTCATTCCACAAAGAGACTGAAGGCTTGGATTTAAGTGACTTTCCTAAGCTCACACAGTAAGTAGTCATTGGACCTAGAATATGAACCCAGCTCTGCCCTAGCTCTCCAGCCTGTTTCCACACTCCCTCACTAACTTCAGTGTCAACCTATGGCATGGTCCACAGCCTCTAGCCACCCAGCCTTGACGGTCTCTAGATCAGAGACTCATGGCTCTGACAGGGCTGTTTGCCAGCCTCCCCTTCACACACCTGCTCTGGGCGTGTCTGATGAGCATAAGAAGTGAACAGATGGTGGGAACACACCACAGCAACATTCCCTCCTTCCTCAGGATGAAGTGTTTTTCTTTCCTTGACTCTACTTCCCTGGAGAACAGTGGATCATCTGCTGACATGATTAAAAATAAGTGACTAGGAAGGACAGAGATGAATTGAAAGGGAGACTGTGGGGAGATGACAAAGAGGCAGGAGCGGACAGGGAGTCTTTAGACTGAAGGAAGACCTGTCACAGAAGAAAAACTACTGCTGAATGGGAACTACCACACACATCTGCCCAGCCTCCCACTGCCTCCAGCACAACCCATTTCCTACTATCCCTTATTAATAAACCTGGCATCACCTACACTGGTATGACATAAACCTTGGTTCGGACTCCATCAAGCCTACCATCTGCTTTTGCTCCATTTTCCATTGCCTCTTTGATTGCAATTTTGCTCAAGTCCGATCCTAATGGGTCCCTTGGTATAGCCACACATCTGGGCTGTTAGGACCATCATCACATGAAGGTGGTCTATAAGAATGGGGTCTGTCCTCTGACAAGGTTAGAGAGTATTGCTATGTTTGCAAAGAAGGGAAGGAGGCAAAAAGACCTTGCCTGAAACAATGGGGCTCTCTACACCAGGTGGGGGCACGGCTCCTCACCATCATGGACTCTTCTGAGCTGCGCGAGCTCACACAAGTCCCCACAGCCCTGCCTCTCTGCTTAAGGACTGGGGTCATAGGACTTTATGGTCCTGGCATCAGGATCACTTCTCTTTCCAGGACTGTAACTTTTGGTGTTGTGGTTTGATGACTACTCATGCTTCATCTTATGACCCATAAATTGGAGGCTGGCATGAAATAGTTAGGTATGGTAGGCTGAATAATACCCCAAGTTGTCTCAAACTAATCCTCTCAATCTGTGTAAACTATTTTATAAAACAAAAGGGATTTTGTGTGTGTGTGTGTGTGTGTGTGTGTGTGTGTGTCTGTCTGTCTGTCTGTCTGTGTGATATGAAGTGTGAAGGCTCTTGTGATGGGGTTGAGCCTATATTCCCCAGCAGAGCAACAGACTTGCAGATGGGAGTCCTTCTAAGAGGAAGGCAGGAAGTCATAGAAAGGAAGGATATAGGATGAAGAAAGAAGGATATAGGATGGAACCAGAAGCCAAGTGATGTGGTTAATCTCTATTGTCAACTTGATGGCATTAGGAAGCTCCTGAGAAGTTCAAGTCTGGGCTGCTCTGTGAGGGCATCTCCAGGAAGCATCAACTGAAAGAAGAAGATTTCCTCAAGGCCAGGCAGCCCAGATATAAAGACATCAGAGGAAACAGAAATGCAGAGCTGCTTTCTTGCCACCTCTGTGACTTGCTAGTGAGTGTGTCTTTCCCCTTGTTGCTGCTGCGGCTGCTGTCATCCCTCACTGACATTCGACCCCAGCTTCTTGGCCTTCAGACACACACTGATGAGCAGCAGCTCTCTAGGAATCCTCCAGACCCCTTACCACCAGGTTGAGACTGCTGAGACACCCAGCCTCATGGCCTGAGCCTCTCCAGTTCTCAGACAGCCATCGATGGACCACCCCAACCATATTGTATAAGCCAATCTAATAAATCTATTTGCAAAATGTACTCATCCTATTGGCTCTCTCCTTCTGTAGAACCCTCACAAATGCTCCAAGGAATACAGTCATCCAGTAGAAGCCTGCAGATAAGTAATTGCATTCTCCCTCAGGATCCCAGAGACATCTCTTCTGCCATCTTGACTTTTCCTCAGTGAATCTGATTTCAGGCTTCTGACCACTAAGAGGAGTGGATTTGTGTTACTGTAAGTCATTAAGCTTATGATAACTTTTTTACAGCACCAATAAGAAACTAATATAGCAGGGCTGATGATCTCTGTAAGCAAAAAGAGTCACAAAGTATCTATGTGTCTCAACTGGAGGTATGCAGAAAGACCACTATCTTCAAAAGCTATACTCTGGAACATGCCCCCATTTAAAGACATCCCTTTGGGCCAGGTGGTGATTCCTTTATAGAAATATCCTGGCCCCTACATCAGCACTGGCCAAAAGAAACATAACATAAGCCACAGAGGTCATTTAAAATTTTTGAGTAGCCACACTAAAATAGATTAGAGGCAGGTGAAATCAACTTTAATGGTATCTTATTCCATTTGATATATCTAAAATATCACCATTTGAATAAATTATCAGCATGAAAATTTTTACTGATATACTTTCCCCCCCTTTTTTTTTTTTTTACTTCTCAGCTCAGAGCAGACCCAGGTGGCTGTGGTTTGATCTTTAGTCCAATCACAGAGTTCTAAAAGGTTAAGACTGCATTCCTAAAAGTGGTTGTTCATCAGAGTCTACCTGACTTTGAATGGACAAAGCCTCAGGAAGGCCTCACCATGGAAGCCTCACATAAAGTGAATGAGGGACGCCCATGATTGTTTCTGCAATCCCGAGGGAAGAATGCAATTATCTACTCCCATCTCACTCTAAGCTAAGGCCATCCCCACCTGCCCTCAGTAAGAAGATGCTGTGGGCAGCCAGCCCTCCTCACAAGTAGTGTCCTGAGTGAGGATTCCTACAGCCTTGATCTTTCTCAGCTTTGGAGATATGTTCTGTTCCCATGACAGTGTCACTGGGATTAAGTTGGCCTTTCTGAATGGGATCTCCTGGGATCAGATGCTACTCCCTAACGTTCTTCACTGTGGATTAACCAAGGCAGCAACTCCACGTGATCTGACCTGCCTTGTTATACCCTCAAACTCTACCTGATTAAAATGGTCCCTTGGACCACTGTATCATCAATCTTCTGCCTATAAACTCTCTACCTTCCAGTGTTCAAGAAGAGACTATGCATTATCCTGATATACTAAATGTTTATAAAAAAGATGGTTCAGGGCTGGAGAGATGGCTTAGCGGTTAAGCGCTTGCCTGTGAAGCCTAAGGACCCCGGTTCGAGGCTCGGTTCCCCAGGTCCCACGTTAGCCAGATGCACAAGGGGGCGCACGCGTCTGGAGTTCGTTTGCAGAGGCTGGAAGCCCTGGCGCGCCCATTCTCTCTCTCTCCCTCTATCTGTCTTTCTCTCTGTGTCTGTCACTCTCAAATAAATAAATACAAAATTTTTTTTAAAAAAGATGGTTCAAGGAGTCATCTTGGCTAATCATTTGGGCATGGACATCTTTGTTTAATACTGCTCACTCTTTAACCTCTGGGCCTGCCTTTCTCTAACTGAAAGCCACTACCACCAAGGACTTCCGCTGGTTCAGATATTTTGTGAAGAGCCTAGATGAGTGATTGTGTCAAATTCTAATGACAAGACTGTGGGGTGGGGATTACTATCATCATCACACAAACATGTGAGCTGAAGGCTCAAAGAAGTAAAAAGATATGCCCAAAGATATGTCATTGGTCAGCTGAGGAGCTGGGAGTCCAGCTTAGGTTTGCCTGACCCCAAAGCCCGTGACCCAAAGAGAAACGTCACTCCTAATGCACTGCCCCTTCCGCCTTCTGACTCTGCCATCTCCATGACATGGTGGAGTTCATGACCCCAACTTCCACCTGAGTCAACTCATTGGCCTGGGATACTAGAGTTGCTGTGGTTGCCTACTGCTCAGTCCCCAGAATGTCAAATCCTAGCCCTAGGCAGCCTCCTCAGCTAAAAGGGACAATGTCTTAGACACAGACTCCGGCAGACCCTAGATTTGCTCTACTTACAGAAATGGGTTGCTGGGTCAAGCTTCAGCCTGACTGACAAAGCACTGGTGTAATGGTTCACATTCATTGTCACCTTGGCTGGTTTTAGGTTCGCCTGGGAGACACCACTAGGTGTGGTTGTGAGAGGGGTAGGTGAGGAGGGAGACCCTCCCTGAATGTGGGCAGCACCTTCTCATGGGCTGGGAGCCTGGACTGAATAAAAAAAATATGAAGAAGAGCCAGGTGTGGTGGCGCACGCCTTTAATCCCAGCACTCGGGAGGCAGAGGTAGGAGGATCCCCGTGAGTTCGAGGCCACCCTGAGATTACATGGTGAATTCCAGGTCAGCCTGAGCTAGACTGAGACCCTACTCTGAAAAGAAGAAGAGGGAGGAGGAGGAGGAGGAGGAGAAATGAAGAAAAAGAACAAGCTAGAGAGAACTAGCATTCATCTCTCTGCCTCCTGAACCACCCAGATGTGAGCAAGTGGCCTCACGTTCCTGCCAATGCCTTCCCCACGGTGATGAGCCATATCTTCACGTTGTAAGCCAAAATAAATCTTCCCTCCCTTAACTTGCTCTTTGTCAGGTCATAGTGGCAAGGAAAGTAATTGAAAGAACTGTGAAGGCTGACCTTCCTGAGTGTCCACTCATGAACCAAGCATTCACTGAGATTGTCCCCGTCCTGCCCCATGTTTAGGCCATGGCAATCCACCCTGCCCATGCCCAGCTCTTGAAGAGCCTGGGTCAGTCCCAAGTACTCAGATTCACAGTCTTAGCTTTCCGTTGAAATATGAAAACACGTTGTGTTAGTTACTTTCTTGTTGCTAGGACAAAATGAGCAGGAGCAATTTAAGGAAGGAAAGAGTTGAGTTTGGCTTACCAGAGGGTAGAGTCCCTTATGGCAGGCAGGGAAAGCATTGCAGGCTGGAGGAGGGGCAGAGCTGATGACTGGCATGTAGGAAAAAGAGGACGACCCACAAGAGGTCAGGGCCACAAGTCCTGCAGGCCGACTTCCAGAGGCCTACGTCTTCCAGTAAGGTTTTACCTCCTAAATGTTTCACAACCCTCCCAAAGAGCGCCACCATCTTGGGCTAAGTATTCAAATACATGAGCCTATGAGGAACATTTCACAGTAAAACCACTGTACAAGCCTATCGTGATTCTGCTGTCCCACATCAACTTCTACTTCTCATTTGAACATTGCCTTCTGGAACATTTACTTTCATCTAACACTGCAATCACAATGAGCATACCTTGTTTTTTTATCCCAAGGCAGGGTCTCGCTCTAGCCCAGGCTGACCTGGGATTCATTACATAGTCTTAAGCTGGCCTTGAACTCATGGTGATCCTCCTACTTCTGCCTCCTGAGTGCTGGCACCCAAATGTGCCACCACACCCAGTGAGTATACAAATTTGTGTCTTGCTTTTGTCACTTAAACCACTCTGCTTGTTTTTATAAATAGAGCTTCACTGGAATACATTGACACACATTAATTTGTTTACTGTCTGTGGCTACTTTCACACTGTGTGGCAGAGTTGGTTACTTGCCACAGAGTTTGTATGATGGGCAAAACCAAAATGCTATTATCTGGACTTTTGTGAGATAAAATAAAACTAAAGCTTTAGCAACCCTTGGGAACATTGGGAAAATTTCCCCACTTTATTGTATAGTCTTGTGAGTTATAATAATTAATGGCCACATGATACTTCATGGGATGCCTTGTGACTTCTAAGTCAGCACTTCACACATGGTCAGACAGTTTCCAGCCTACATAATCTGGAAGGAAGGAAGATCCTTTGTGCTTATGCTGTACTATTTTCTTAGGAAAAAAATCTGAATCTGAAATCATCTGGAAAGTTCCCCAAGGAAGGTCAGACTTCTGTTCCCAGTGTGTTTGCTGGCCTTGATCCTGTTTTAGATATTGATCTTCTGACACCTGGCCAACTGACAGGTCCACCTGGGTCCAGGATCTCTCAGAAATTCCATTCGAGGGGTCCTTACTTGCTTAGTCTCCTGGAGGCGGTCTTTCCCATTGCCCTTAGCCCCTCCCCTCCACCCCTCTTCCTTCTCTGCAGAGCTGCGCAGACACACTACCTTCCGTTCCTCCAGACCTCTCCTGCCAACCCCACCCTACACGGTGGTTCTAATTCTGCTGCGTCTAATTCTTTGCATCTCCCATTTGCAATTCCCACAACCTCACAGGCATCAAGCATCCAGAATAGATCTCTCTCTGTGAACAACAAAGATGATCCAGGCTGGAACAAACACACAGATAATGGAGGATGGAGCAATTCATTTCAAAATTTGTCCCCCGGGGTCTCACACAATGTTAGGTGCCCAGGCCCCAGGGTCACTTATCAAGAGGATTTACATATCTCTGCCTCAGGCCCCACTGTTGTCCCTGCCTGAGACTCATTTCCATCTTTTCTGCATCCTTGGCTCCTAGGAAACATTCCATATATTGGCTTCTGATTTACTGCATGCATACACTATTTTCTATGGGAGAGCGGCTAATAAAAAAGGAAAAGAACTCTAAAAATGGATTTCTGCTGAACACTGCTTGCCAATGAGTTTCTTTAATTGTGCCATTAGGAACATATGCAATTACTTTCATTGACGTACTTATTTGGACCCTGGAGGAAGTCAAATTATTCTGTGAGGGCAAGCTCTAGTGGCTTGGAGCTGCTGCCCCAAAGGTCTCATCCTTCCCAGTGACTGATGGACAATTTGTCTCTTGGAAGCCAGAGGCTACAAACTAGAAACTTCCTGTCTGATGTTCCATACTCCCCAAAGTATCTTTGCCACAGTCCCCTTGCAAGGCTAAGTAAGGGAAAGGGCAAGCAGGTAAAAGCCCAGGTATAGGACATTTGCTTGTTAGAAACCTATACTTTAGGCGGAGCATAAATGGCATACTTTTAAAATTTCCCACCTGCCCTAATTTGGTCTTCCAGGAAAGGGCCAGGCTCATCTGACCTGCATATTCTGTGGCAGCTCTTTGGATACTTCAGGATTGAGATCCTGCCTCCCTTCTAGACTTCTCTCTTCACTACTCATATTCCCAGTTACTTTGATCACGTCGTGTTTGTCGTGAAGCCCAGGTCTCTTGTCCAAAGAGGGCCTTCTGGCAGCCCCGGTACCAACAGTGGGGTAGCAGGGATGAGTCCATGCTCTGCAGCAGGCTCCTCGAGCTGTGCCTGCGGAACCCAGCTCCCCGTCACAAAATGCTCCCACATGACAGACAAAGAAACTGAGCTCGGCACAAGGTGGTTAAACTGTGAGTTGAATCCTGGCGTGGCTACCAACTGGCTGTGGCCCATCCATCATAGTGTTCACCCATTTCTTCATCTATCATGTAGGGGTGACAACTCATGTCATGGAGATATGAGGACTCCAAAACGAAGGGTTGCAATCCCAGAATGATGCTTTCTCTGCAATTTTCTTGGGGAGTGTGGGTCTAGGATTTGCATCTACTTTTCAAGTGGCACTGGCAAAGTAGCCTGGGGCTCTTATTAGGGATACAAGAATACTGTCTGTGACCCATGCATATATGTGCCAGTGAGTTGGTCTGGCCCCTTTACTACAATGATCAGCTGTTTCTGAAGGGGATGGTTGGTTTGGGAAATAGGGAAGAGCTGCCCGGATAACTGCTAGATACTTTTGCTTCCCCTCCCCATGCTCTGTATGTGGCTCACATTTTTGTTCTCTGGCAATTGGACTAGCTTTGGAAACTTAGAGTTTTTAAATTATATTTATTTATTTATTTATTCTTTTTATTCCAGGCTGACCTGGAATTCACTATGTAGTCTCAGGGTGGCCTGGAACTCATGGTGATCCTCCTACCTCTGCTTCCTGAGTGCTGGGATTAAAGGTGTGCGCCACCATGCCTGGCTTATTTATTTTTTTAATTGAAATCTGGTTAGCCCCAATCTGGGAGATAGTTCAGTGGTCAAAAGCCTTACTGCTTGCGTAAGCCTGACAATCAGATTTTGAGTCCCCTGAACCCACATAAAGCCAGAGAAAATTACTACCTGCCAATCACAGTGGGAAGTAGAGTCAGGATCATCCCAAAGCTCATGGGCCAGCTAGCCTGGCATTGGTAGCAGCAAACAAGAGAGACCCTGTCTCAAATAAGGTGGTGAGGACTGGCATCCCAAGGTAGTCTTCTGACCTCCATATATATGTACTGAGGCACATACATGCCTTCACATACAATTTGTGTGCACATGCATGCACATGTGTGCACATGCATGCACATACACACACACACACACACACACACACACACATATGAAAAAGAAAAAATGGTTTATTCAGTTTTCCAAATGAGCAGGTATAGAAATATAAGCCAGGCTGCTAATTTAGTAGCTACTGCTTTCTTGAAACCAACACTTCAGAGGTATAAGTGCACAGTTGTGTATTTTGGATGATGTTTACAACTCTGCTATGTTCCAGCCTGTTATTGCTACCCCTTGCTTTATTTTAGCTCACAAGCTGTATGATATCAAAGGGCAACAGAATCTTCTGTGAACTCTTTGTTGTGTATCTAAAACCATGGTACCCAGTAACTTTTACTGTTTTGTTCTGAGATCAGGCTGCTATAAGATAAAGAGAGAGAGAGAGAGAGAGAGAGAGAGATTAGGATACCCTTCATCCACATTTCCCTTTTTGCATAACTAAAGCACAATCTAGCAACCACAGAACAGACTTGATTACTGGTATCTTTTGACCTTCTACAGTCTCTAAAGATTTATCCTTCCCAACTAGCTTCCTCTTTTCTCTTATTCTTTCTTCTGTTTTTCAACCTGCATTTCCTCACCAGCTCCCTTACTCTCCCGTCTCCTCTCCTCTCCTCTCTTCTCCTCTCCTTTGTTTCCTCCCACTTTTGGCCTCAAGCTCATGAACCTCCTGCGTCAGACTCCTGAGTGCTGGGACCGTAGGTATGTGCTACGAGAGCTCTTTACCACCGTCCTCGGAGTCTCTTTGTTAATGCCCATTCTTTAGCTCTGCGTCTGAGGACGGCCCATAATGCACCTGTTCCTGCCTCCTGAGATCCTGCCATCATTCTCCAAGATAGTGCTATCCTTACTTTCTACCCTAAGGACTTAGCCAGAGAAACACTTCCAGGCCAGCTGTATTTAGAGCCCATAAGACTGGGCCACAGTTGGGGTTCACCCATCTGATTAGTATCAATAGCATTAATTGAACCCCATACAGTGCTCTCCTGTCACGTCTAACCAAGTGGTCCCCAAGCCTGACTACATCAGAACTTCGTAGAAATAAGAAGTGAATTACAGGCCTCTGGAGTAGGGCTGCAAGCAGAGTCTAGAGTAAAAAATTTGAGGAGGTAGCTGTGTACTCTCTGGCTCCTCCAAATATAAGATCTGTACCTGAGAGTGAGTGTCTCCCTGGGCTTGTGCATTGGGTACCTGGCTTGCCCTTATCTCTGATGTCTTTGTTAAGGACTCTCATGGGCACCTAGGATGGATAACCCCAGCCTGAGGACTTGATCTGAACAACGCTGAACAATACATAGTTGGTCCAGCTTCTGTGCCAAGAAGCCATTGCTAACTGTTAGCATTATTCCTACTTTCTGGGAAAGCAAGGAGTTAAACCCCAGGCCTAAGGCCTTTTCCTCTTCAGCTTTCCTCCCCCCCCTTAGTCACTCAACAAAATCATTCCTCTTACCCCAAGTGGAGTGGTTGCTCTCTGAAATCTTTGCAGTGATCTTGTGCCCTGCTTTCTGTTTTGTTTAGCAACTCTGGGATAGGAGACTACAGTGACCTAGTTCTCTGTAGACCCCTCAGTAAGAATACACAGGGAATTTGCTGTGGCTGTGGCTAGTGGTGACACAACTGAGACCAGTCTTTACGAGGCTAACAGCGCAACAGGGGGGCCAGCACTGAGCCCAGGTACGTCCCTGTCTTGTGTGGGGAGGGCTCTGGAGACACCTAGGGTCCGAAGAGAGAGAAAAGCATAGAGTTCGTGACCAGCGGAAGGCGTCAGGGAGCAAGGAAACCCCAGAGAAAGGGACGGAAGTTGGGCAGAGTTCTCAGGATGAACGACCTGGACTGGAAGGGCTCGGGAAGGAGGTTCTGACTAGAAAGGAGCTGAGACGCTGATGTGGAGGACAGGGAAGAGAGACTCCATGAACGGTGGAACAGGGGGACAGCCAGGCCACTTGAGCATCCTGATCTCTTCCATTGGCCAAGGCTCGTGTGCCCCTGCGTTGGTGAGTGGCTGCCCTTGTCTGACTTTACGAGACAAGCCCTGGCCTTTCCTGGAGATTCAAGGAAAGGGTGGGAAAGGTGGAGGGGTAGAAAGTCTGAGACAAGGTTTAGGAAAGAGAGGAAGAGGGCTTGGCCTAGACTGTGTTAAATGGAGGCAAGGGAAGAGGATGGGAAATGACTACGTAGAGTCCATCTCTGCAGGAAAGGCCAGCTGGGGTGACTGTCCTCTACACTCCACTGTGGCCTTGTGCTTGCTGCAGTCAGAACCCACTCACTCTGCAGTCTTCCTCCCTCAGCAAACTAGGTATTCAGAGGCAATGGGAAGCAGGGTGCACTTGAATCTGACCCTGCATGCCTGGGATGTAGCAGGGCCTGGTCCATATCTAATATTATAGATCACTGAATGGAGTACTCAGGTGCCCTCACTGTCTATTAAGATTCTGGTCCATTTGTTTGTGGGGGGACACAGGTATAGATAAGGATATAATTATAGTAGGTTAAAAAATGTTTCACTAGGGTGTCTGTAAGCTTCCCAGGGTATGTCGTTATGTGTTTGTTTATTATTGCATCCCCATTACCCAACACTCTGCCTGCCTTCCATGGATGCTCTGTGAATAATACATGCCAAGTGAATGAGTGAATGCATGCATGCTTCCCCAGCCTTCCCTTGAATGTTGCCTTGATCTGGTTGTGGGTCAGGAATCAAGAAGGTTCTCACCCACATGGATCCCAGATGGGCACTTAAAGGAAGAGCCCAAAAGGCTGTTTTCAACCAACTGCCCCCTTTTATCTGATTCCATGTAGAGATCACCTTGGGGCATATAAATAGCAAGCAATTTTCTGGATGCGACTCAGTTTATATCATTCTTACAAGAATAGAAGGTCAGAGGAAGGCCCCTGAGGGGGAGTCTGAAGGACCTCAAAGGACAGACCTATAAACAATCACTGAAACCCACTGAGATTCATTAGTGCCTAGAAGTAGCCAAGAGCTCTCAGGGAAGTCTGGCTCTGATCTAAAATGCTCTCTGAGTCTCTTCCAGAAACCTGTTTGGCCTCAGGGTTGAAGAAAAGAGGACAGGCCAGGGCTATCCTGCATGGCCTATAAGCCTACAACCCACCCCTCAACCCACATTCCACATGGCCTCTTTACAGTCCCAAGTGAAGGATCTTCAGCCCCATTATGCAGATAAAGGAGAGGAGGCTCGGGCCTCCTCCGAGGAATTAAGTCACTTGCCTAAAGCCACACAGCTGGCTACAGAAAAGTCCTGGAAGGTCAGTGAGAGGCACCTCTTCTCTGCCAGAGCCTCTGAGTCTCTAAAGCCAAGGGAGAAGATAGGCAATCCTGTTGAACAAGGGGGTGATGTGGAAGGAGCTTAAAGCCAAGGATGGGTCCTTAAGGACTGATCTCTCCAAGCAGGGGGCCATGATTCTGAGGGACACAGAGATGATTATGCCCAGTGCCTGTGGAGACTGACAGAGGAAACTGAACACAAAGGCTTAGTCAGACATACACTGCCAACCATGCTCAGTCCCCTACCTGGAGCGTCTGTGTGCATTCCTGTCTGTTGAGCTCCTGTGATCAGGGGCCTGGATACTGTTTTTGAGTTTGAGATGGCTTGAGCAGCAAGTAGCGATGTCCCCAGAGAGCTGCATATCAAAACAATTCAGAACAAAAGAGGCAGAGACACTGCCTGGAGTGTGACTGCAGCCAGTGTGGGGTCAGAAAGCGAATGAGTTTGGAGGCTCTTGGGGAAAGCTGTATAATGTCTGGGGATGAGGAGGGAGGGGGGATTGAGCCCTCTGGAGGTTGGAGGGCCTGATTAGCAGCATGGGCCTGGTGATCAGAGGGAGAGCAGGGGAGCCAGACTGGACCAGCCTCGGTGAGGAAAGGAGCTGGCTCTGGGAAAAGGAGTGGGGAGGACCAGGACTGTCTGCACGCAGCTAGCCAGCTGAAGATTCATGGAGCCATTGCTGTGGTCCAAGTGCTGCATCGAACTACGGCCCAGTGATGTCAGGAGTCATGCAGCTTGACATCAGGGACTCGTGCTCCCCAGAAGTGGGGGGATAATACAGTGTGGGGAGTGTCATAGGACAGGCTCTGTGGTAGTGTTGTAGAGCAAAGCAAAAGAAGTGGGTGTGTGCCATGGCCTTGGGGAGAGGAGGACACAGGAGGCAACTTTGGACAAGGTACAAGAGGGTGCTCATTGGTCACAGGCTGTAGTTCTGATCTGGAATGTCTCTCAAAGGCGTTATGTTAATGATGCATCCTTAGTTTGGTGATATTTGGAGATGGTAACAACCGTTAAGAGATAGTCCCTAATGGGGGGATTTAGGTCATTAGGGCCTGGCCTTAAAGGAGACTGTGTGATCTCTCTCTCTTTCCTTTCCCCTCCCCCCTTCCTTGAAATGAGTGGCTTCATTTGCCACATGTTCTTGCCATGATGTACTGGGTTGCCACAGGTCCAAGAGTAATGAGGCCAATTGACTATAAACCAAAGCATTCAAAACTATGACAACAATACCCTCCCTTTATAAAAGTTGATTATCTCAGGTATTTCATTATAGTAACGGAGTTGACTAACACACCAGAGAAGTAGGAAATGAGCATTCCTGGTAGAAAAGTCATCATTTCTAAGATAAGCGCATGGTTTTCTGGGGTCATGGCTCACAGAACTACCTGTAAGAGGGAAGGAAAGGTGGAGACAGATCATGGCTCAGGCCATTTTCAGCTGCAAGCTGTTACAAACTGAGGTCAAAATTGGGAGTGGGCATGTGTGATTTTCCCACACCTTCTTTTTCCAACTTCAGCCAGATTTTCTTTTTATTTGGAGAGGACAGGACAGGATCTCCACCCTCTTCCTTCTCAGTCTCTGTCGCTGAGGTGGGATTCAGAGGCAGCCCTGGGCTGACAAAACACAAGATGCATGCCTAGGCTAATGGGCAGATCATAGTCTCCACATGTCACAGGTTGAATTATGCCCACTTCAAATTAATAAGTTGAAGTCCTAACCCTCTGGGCCTCCAAATGTGATATTAATTTGGTTTATTACAGATATAATTAGATCAGATGAGGTCATATTTGAGTAGGTTGACCAGTCATCCAGTACACCTGCTGTCCTCTTAAAAGAAGATCATGACTCACAGAGAAGAACTATGTCATGTGAATGGACAGAGATCAAGGTGAAGTTCACATGCCAAGGACAGACTCACAGAGAGGGCGAATGTCATGTGAATGGACAGAAACTCGGAGACCAAGGAGATGAGCAGGTTTTTCAGGAACCACCACCACCCTGATTTTGAACATCCAGCCTCTCAAACAATGAGACAAAGTATTTTCATCTGCCTGCCTTGTGGTGCTTTGTTGTGGTAACCCTGGGAGATGAATATACCTGCAGATGCTGATGGGCTTCAGGATGGGCAGGGAAGCTGGTTCACTGACGGAGATGTTGAATGATTTTTGTGTCCTTGTGAAGTAGTTGCTTTTGTATCACTGTGACCAAAACACCCAATACAGACACCTAGAGGGAAAGAGGGTTTATTTTGGCCTCAGAGGGGGTGTAGTCCATCATGGTGGGTAACACATGATGGAATGGCTCAGTTTATGGCAGTGGGTGTGTGTGCCAAAACTGTTCACATCACAGTGACCGGGAACCAAAGACAGTAGCAGGAACCAGGTCCAAGTATAACATTCAAAAAGCCTGCCTAAAGCCGGGCATGGTAGCACATGCCTTTAATCCCAGCACTTGGGAGGCAGAGGTAAGAGGATTGTCATGAGTTCGAGGCCAGCTTGAGACTACATAATGAATTCTGGGTCAGTCTGAGCTAGAGTATCCCTACCTCAAAAAAAAAAAAAAAAAAGTCTGTCTTGAGTGACCAACTTCTACCAGCCCAGCCCTACCCCTGCTAAAAGTTCCACAGCTTCCCAAGTAATGTCACCATCAGAGAGGTGACAAGCATGAATGACATAAGCCTGCGGAGGACATTGCAGACTCACACCACCGTACTTCTATGCCTACGATGCATTTCTTGCTTCCTGTTCAAACGAAGTTGGAGCTGTGCTGTCAGTTTTGTGACCATGATGGAGAACCTTTCTGAGAACGAAGGTCACACAGCTGAGACCTGAGGAGGAGGAAGGCACAGGCTCAGGCCCCGCTGGTGATGGAGGTCACGCTCTGGATTCAGCCATGTGTGGGGCTGTCTTCACTTGCAGGCTGTGAAGTAGCATGAACCAACAGAGTCACTTGGAGTTTGATACAGTTTCTTGCTTAACTTGTGACAGAAAGAGTGTTGACTTGGGTAGTTTAGTCTAAGAAAAAAAAAATCGAGAAAAGATTTCCTTGAAGCAGCCTGAGGCCCCATGCAAAATAAAAAGGGTGGGGGGGGGAGGAAGAAAGGAAGGCAGGAAGGAAGGAAAGGAGGGGGAAGCCATAAGAATCATAGCCGCTCCAGAAACCTTGGGCACTGTAGCTCAGCAGGCGCTTGGCTGGAACGCTGCCTTTCGGAGGAGGGTTTGCTCCTGTGACAGCAACATGGTAACACAGTGATGTCACACTAACATGACACAGGCTGCCAGCTTCTGGGTCACATCCTTAGGGTCCCAATTAACGATTCAGGAACAGGAACTTATAAACAAATTCAGGGACAGTTCAAAAAGTCCCAGGGAGGGGTTTTGATTGGCTCCCTTCAGAGCAGCACAGCAGTCCTGTGATGGCTCCACTTCTCTGGAAAGCTTGAGACTTGGAGACTTGGCTTAAAGCCCCTTGAGGTCCATTCTGGACCTGCTGTATGATTTTTCATTGTAAAAAGCAGCAATTCTATGACCTCCTTTTTAAAAACTATTTTATTTATTATTTATTTGCAAGCAGAGAAAGAGAAGGAAATTTTCACACCAGAGGCTCTTGCCCACCTCAAACAAACTTCAGATGTATGCCACACTTTGTACATATGAATTTTCATGGGAATCAAATATGGGCCATCAGACTTTGCAAGCAAACACTGATAGCTGCTGAGCCATCTCTCAAGCCCACCAATTATGTGATCTCTGAAAAGGGGTTTTTAAAAGTATTGCAAGGCCAAATAAATGTGGGTAACCTTGTACTAATCATGATACTTCAGAGCCTGCGGTTATTTGTACGGAGGGGTGGGAGGCCTTCCAGAAGTCCAGGAACGAGTAAATAGCATTCTTCAACCTTATCAGATGAGGAAACACTTTGTCCCAGACCCCAGAGGACCAGATTTCCATAGACCATCCTTTGAGAACTCTCCCACTTCTTAATGGTAAAGTGTGTGCGATTTCTTCTTATTTCTTCTGAAATACATGTGAAGGAGAGGCTGACACACCCAGGAGACAGCCAAAAGAATCCTAGCAGTTCAGTGCTGAACGAGGCCGTGGGCATGGCTGGCTGGCCGAAAGTGCCAGGCATCTTGTGAGTGTGCTCAGCTTTCCCCCACAGCCCTCTCTGACACTGGTTCTAATTTAGTTGCTTCAGTGTCTTTGGTACCTCAAAGGCCATGTGGCTCCTTGTGGTGGCCCAGGCTCCAGTATAGCACAAGGCTATGGAGCTGAGCTCTAACGCCTGCGGTGCCACTCCGTGGCTTCCATTTCTGTGACCTCCACTTCTTTTTATTAACATTTTATATATTTGTCTGCAAACCGAGAGAGAGAGAGGGAAGAGACAGAGAGAGAATGGGCATGTCAGAACCTCTAGCCACTGAAAACTGGCTCCAAATGCACGTGCCACTTTGTTCATCTGCCTTTATGCGGGTACTGGGGAAACCGAACCTGGATTCTTAGGCTTTGCAAGAAAGTGCCTCGACAGCTGAACCATCTCTCCAGCCCCACTTCTGCAAGAGGAGAATAGAGTCTTCAAGGCCTTGGCATGTCCATGCAGCTGTCATTTCTGCCTGAGCCACTGGTGGTATCCAAGTGCCCCATCCTGGACCTCTCAGTGGGGCTTGTTTGGCCCTGAGCTACAAGCTACTCTCAAATACCTGGGCATCCCAAGTGCTATTCACAGACACGTGATGTTGGCTAAATGAAGACAATTTTCCTCATCTGGAAAGTAGCTCAAAGACATCCCTCGTGGCTCATTCTCCCAGAGCCTTGTTAGTGCCATGCTGTTCTCAATCTATAGTAGTTCTGCTTCCCCAGCCCCAGGATGTAGCCACACGTAGGAAAGAATTGGCAAATGCCAATGCCAGAAGTTGGACCATCTCACCCAACCCCTACTTTGCTTTAATTTGTTTATTTTTACCCCTTAAGAAAATGACACCCACAGTGAACAAAGGACTTGCCAAAAGCCACGCAACATGTAAGGGAAGCGGTAGGCAGGTATTTTCTGAAAGGGATTTCAAGTACACACCAGGCATTGCCTGGTGTTCTTGAATACTTGTAGAAGAGCGTGCTTTGGCTCAGCAAGTGGGGATCTGAAAAGCCCCGCAGTAAAGGAGAATGCTGGACCCTGCTTGAGCTGCTGCTCTTGAAGTTCATTTGTCCAGGGCTCTTTGTCTCCCTCTTGGTAAGAGATCACCTTGAAGAATCAGCTCCTCAGGACCCATGTTTCAGGGGGAAGGCTTTGGGTGCGTCTCTGTCTCCGTGGCACCGGGGAGCACAGAGAAGCAATCAGGACAGGAAGTGGAGAGGGGAAAACACCTTCGTGTCAGTGGTAGGACCACCAACACCAAGGAGGCCCAGCCTGAGGGCTTCCTACATCGAGGGCTGTATTGCTCCACTGACTGATGAGTGGTGGGTGCCAGGCCATAGAAGATGTCTTTAAAGCAGAGACCAACCCTGGAGGTGGGATGGGTAGGCACATCCAAAAGGAGTGGGTAGAATAAGACAGTGATTTCAAGGAACAGGGAGCTGACATTAGGTAGACACAGGTGTCCTGAATAAAGGGTATGGCAAGGCATATAGACAAGCCCTCATTCTTGATCTATTGAGTGGTGGAAGGAACAAGTGGGATGTTGTCCTAGAGTTGGGGGCGGGGTTGGTAGGGAACATTTCTCTGTCTCCAGCACTAGTGCCCGGGGAGATGCAGACATCCGGGACTCCTGCACCTCTGGCCAGATGTGGAGTAGATGCCCAAATGTCTCCACCAATCCCTGTGGACCTTTGTCTTTGTGTCACTAGTGTATATATACAGCAGAGCAATCTGAAGGTCTACCACAGCTGTCTGCCATCTTGGAGCAAAGATAGTTTCTCAACTCCAAATAAATGACAGAGGCAACTACCCATCCCTTCAGGACCCCCATGAGGATGACAGAAGCTATAGGTCCAGACTCCTGGGCCCTCAGAGATATAATCCCAGTGATGGCACTAAAATGCTGTACATTCCCATGAAATAAACTTTTTTTTTTCATGGACTTGGTATTCACATCTCTAAAATGGACTGACTTGATTTTATTTTTCTTTATTCCCCTTTGCTTTTTTTCTGTTCTCTGACCATACAAGTAGAGAAACCCTAGATTGACTGTTGGTGTGCTGGGGTTCCAGGTTGTACACATCACTCTTGCTTGTTATTTTGTACCTCTAAAGTGAGACTCTCATCCTAGAATTATACAAGAGGAAAATTGCAGGGCTGAATAGTTGCTTTATAACTCCAGGAAGGCAAGTTCAAAAGCCACAGCTCCCAGGGCAGCGGAGTCAATAAAACCTTGTTGTTAGCTAGAGTTCCAACTCTGTGAGTCATAAGTCCGGGTCTCAACTTCTGTGGGCAACCTCACAAGCCCATTGGAGGACCCAAGGAAGACTGTAGGCTTGGAAGTGCTCATTGGAGCCTAGGGTTGAGGATATGGTGGCGATGAACATGATGATAATATTGGAATTTAAAATGTGATAACTGGGACCATTAAAAGCAAACCACTGTGGCATTTCATACCTGGCCTGGCGCAGTGGCTACTGCTGGGAACCTAAGCAACTTCGCCTTTTCCATTCCTCCAAGGAGTGTTTAGCTCACACTGATCCCGGGCCTTTACTATTTCATAGTGTAGGCAACAGAGAGTGGATAGACCAAGGCTTTCCCAAGGATCCAAGGCTACTCAGGAAAACTGGCCCAGAAGTTGGCTCACTTCCCTAAAGGCACAGTGGGAACCCTTTCAGTAACAGGGAGATTCCAGGGCCGTGGTCTTCTCTGAGCTTCTCTGCTTTGTTGCTGGCCTGTGTCCCAATCCTGCCACCTCTGCCTTCTCCTCTCCTCTTCTTCCTTCTCTTCTTCCCCTCCTCTTTCCCTTCTGCCTCCTCCTCTCCTCCTCTGCCTCCTCCTTTCCTTCCTTCTCCTGCTCCCCTTCCTTATTCTCTTATTCCTTCTCTGTTCCCTCCTCCATCTTCTCCCCTCTCCCCTCCATGTCTCCCTATCTCACCAGCAAGGCCCCTAGAGTCAGTGAATAGTCATATGAGAAGGAAAGAAACCAGAAGGCATACTGGACTGACCTCCACTCTAATTCTTGCTCAGCCACCAAAGTAGTAATTTTGATGAAGCCACAGTTCTTTTCATAGCTACAGTTTCCTCATCATTCAGTACAGAGTAGAGTTCTAAAGACACTATCAAGTCCACATTCCAGGATGAACAGTACAGAATCAGGAGAGAAATAACAGCAGCCCCATGCCAAAACATGGACCTCTGTACTCAGAGGGCTTGAGTGGAAAGAAGGGCATTGTGAATACATCAGCAGCTGTCCCATAACCCACACCCCTTCTCCCATCCTCATCATAGAAAGGGGCAGTTAAGGAAAAGTTGATGCTCTGCTGGGCATGGTGATGCACACCTTTAATCCCAGCACTGCATTCTGAAGTAGGAGGATCCTGTGAGCTCAAGGCCAACCTGACACTACGTAATACATTCAAGGTCAAGGTCAGCCTGGGCTAGAGTGAGACTCTACCTCAAAAATGGGGGGGGGAGGAGGCTGCTGATGGCGTAGGGACATAATGTGTTTCCCAAGGCTGAGAAACCACCTCTGTATCCTTCTCCTTGTAAGTTTTGGAACTGTTTTTGGATAAGTATCACCCATTTCTGCTCCCCATGCCCATAGCCAGCCCCACCTTTTAGTTGGACTCTAAACAGTCCCAACTAAGCGTTAAATGACCACCTTTCCCGACCTGAACATTCCGCTATTGATTTAGCTTTGAACATTGTGAGTGCACTGTTTTTTCCTATCGAGCCACTGTGTCACACTCTTGGTAACAGCTAGGCTTTTGGCCAGCTCCTCAGCTACTCTCCTAAATGTTTCCTTATCATTACTGCAAAGCAAGCTCTCCCAGTCCTGTTCCTGTGATTGATTCCTGGGCTTACTGTGTAGAATTTGACATTTATCTCTGCTAAATTTCATCTGGTTGGTTCAGGTCCATTGTTTCTAGCTGTCAAGAGAGTTTGAATCAACCATATTAGACTTCCCCTCCAGCTCTGTGTGGGTACTCGTGGGCAGAGGGTAGAGCCAGCTGTGTTGGAGGTGGGGTGGGTGATGGTGTCTCCACCCAAGGCTCTCTGCTCAGTGGGGAGGGTGAAGAAAGCTGGATGGGAGAAGATGGGGTGTAGGAAATAGGTCTAGCCCTGGACTCTCCATAGAGAGTGTATTAGTCAGTGTTCTCTGGAGGAGCAGAAATACTAGAATAAATTTATTGGGTTAATTTACTGTAGTCCAATAGCAGTTGCAGGGCGGAGAATCAAGGAACTCCAGTAGCTGCTCAGTCCACATGGCCAGATGCCTCAGCAGTCCCCATCCAGCACTGAAGACCTGGTAGAGCCAATGGTCTTCAAGCCATGCGGGTCTACAGTTGACACTGAGGTGCTACCCACTCTTGGGGAAGGGCTCACTCTGGGGGAGAACTTCCTCCTTCCTTCCTGGAAGCAACCTCAGAGACTCACTCACGAAGGATTTCTGTGGATTACTAAACAGATCAAGTTGAAAACACCTTAAGTTCTTTGGGGTCTGATGAGTCAGTTCAGTATGGTAAGTGGGGTATGTCAGCAGTTGTTCTAGACATGCAGTGCCAGAGAGGTAGCTAAGGTAGCAGGCATGAGCTAGCTATAAGGACATGTTCCAATTAGAGGTTGAGAAGACAAAAGAAGAGGCTAGCTCTCTGGAAGAGAAGGGATGCTGTCTAGGGCTAGGTGAGTGTGAACTTAGACTCCTCCCTTCTCTCCGGTGGCCTCCTAAGGGAAGTACTCTTGGAGAACAAGGCCCAGAGAGCCCGAGCTGCTCCAGCACCAGAGCCAGAAATTCCGGCAACTCATGGCAGCCATTCATTCATTACCTTGTAGTTTATAGATTATTTATCTATCCCTTCATTAGACTGAAAGTTTCTTAGAAAAGGGATGATTTTATTTATTTAGCTACTTACTTATGTACTTCAGAGAGAGAGACAGAGAGAGAGAGGGAGAGAGAGAGAAGGAGAGAGAGAGAGAGAGAGAGAGAGAGAGAGAGAGAGAGAGAGGGAGAGAGAGAATGTGCACACCAGGGAATCTAGCCACTGCAAATGAACTCCATGAACTCCATACTCATGCACCACCTTGTGCATCTGGCTTATATGGGTCCTGGGGAATCAAACCCAAGTTCTTAGGCTTTGCAGGCAAGTTCCTGAACCACTAAGCCATCTGTCCAGTCCTAGGCATTTTTTTCCCTCGCTTATCTCTGCATGTCATTAATAAGTACTTGATGGAATAGAAATCAATATAAGATTTTCAGCCATGCAGTCTGGGGTTAGGGCGGAATCTCAGGTTTGGAGGTGTATCAGTTACCTTGTCATGGCTGTGAACAAGTACCTGACCAGAAGTAGCACATGGGAGGAAAGAGTGCAGTTTACTTGCAGGTCTGAGGAGAAGCTTCATCGTGGTGGGGAGAGTATGGCAGGCTGGAGCAGGAAGCTGCTGTGACATCATCACACCGGCAGACAGGAAGCAGAGGAAGAACAGCAGTGGTGCTGGGTTATAAAACCTCACCGCCCTCCCAGTGACACACTTCCGCCAGCAAGGTTCTACCTCCTAAAGGTTCTGCAGCCTTCCCGAACATCACCGCCAAATGCGGACCAGGAACTCAACACCTTTCTCATTCAGACCACAAAGAGTGGTACAGGCTTCAGCTGAAGCTAGACAAAGAACTAACTCAGACATAACTCATAGTATGTATGAGTGAGTGAGTGAGTGTGTGTGTGTGTGTGTGTGTGTGTGTGTGTGTGACGTGGGGAATAGGAGAGGGAGAAGGAAAGAGAGAGAAGAGAAGGCACTTGTTCTTGAGCTATTCTAGACATTAATTAGACATCCATAAATAAATACAAATTCTCTTGATGTATACTGTGTATATATGTGTATGTGTATATATATATATATGTATATATATATATATATATATATATATATATATATATATATATATATATATCTCCACAAAAACTATAATCAGGGGATGGAGAGATTGCTCACTGGTTAAGGCACTTGCCTGCAAAGCCGAGGGACCTATTTGGTTCCCCAGTACTCATGTAAAGCCAGGTGAGCAAGGTGACACATGCACCTGGAGTTTGTTGGCAGTGGCTAGAGGCCCTGGTACACCCAGTTTCTTTCTCTCTGCCTCTGACTTTATCTCAAATAAATAAATTATAAATAACTAAAATATTTTAATTTTATTTTTATTTATTTATGAGAGAGAGTGGGGGAGGGAGGGAATGAATGGGTGCACCAGGGCCTCTAACCACTGCGGACGAACTCCAGATGCATGCACCAGTATGTGACTCTGGTTTAGATGGGTTCTGGGGAATTGAACCTGAGTTCTTAGGCTTCACAGGCAAGGGTCTTAACTACTATCCATAGCCTTAACCATCTCTCCAGCTATATATATATATATATATATATATATATATATATACACACACACACACACACACACACACACACATATGTGTGCTTTTTCAAGGTAGGGTCTCACTCTAGCCCAGGCTGACCGGAAATTTATTAGGTAATCTCAGGGTGACCTCGAACTCATGGCAATCCTCCTACCTCTGCCTCCCAAAGGCTGGGATTAAAGGTGTGCACCACCACGCCCTGCCCAAATAAAATATTTTTAATAAAATAAAATAAAACTATAATCAGACATTGTAGCCAATTAATCAGGGTCTGTTGCTCCTGAAACTGGGTAATCCTGTGTTCACTGATTGCTTTGGCCCTCGGTTCCCTCATATATAAAATGGGGATAAAGATGATTATCCCTGAGATAAAATAAATACAAAAAGCACTTCACACGGTGCATCAAACCTAAGTACTCGATAGGTAGCTTGCATTTGCTTACTGTGGCTGCTGTGCAAGAGAATGTGAGCTCAGTGCACCAGCTAGAAGGAGTGTGGTCTTCCTCAGAGGAAGTTCAGAAGTCATAAAAACATCTTTAATAAGCTAGAGCAGAGCTGAAAAGCTGAATCTTAATAGCCAGACAGTTGAGAACTTGTCTTGCCATCCTCACTGGGACTGACAGGTCTGGAACCCTTGGCTTTCCTCAGCAGGCTGGAGTCTTGTTCCCAATCCCTGACTCCATCTCCCCCTCACCAGAGTTACCAGACTAACACTGGCTGCCTTTACCATAGTACCTCATGACAGGCAGGGAGGATTTCTATTTACCTCCATTAGTTGTTTTGTAAATTTATGATTCCCACCCAAGAGAGATACCACATATCCTAAGTCGAGATAGAGGGGAGGCCCCAGCCTGCCCTTATTGGCAGCATATTGATAAATTGTTGCTCTAGTGGCTTGCCTTCTCTGGAAGGGCCTAGTCTCCTCTCATTGGTTTAAAACACCAATACTCATTCCTTTTTTTTTTTGTTTGTTTGTTTAAATTATTTATTTATTTATTTGAGAGTGACAGACACAGAGAGAAAGACAGATAGAGGGAGAGAGAGAGAATTGGCACGCCAGGGCTTCCAGCCTCTGCAAACGAGCTCCAGACGCGTGCGCCCCCTTGTGCATCTGGCTAATGTGGGACCTGGGGAATCGAGCCTCGAACCGGGGTCCTTAGGCTTCATAGGCAAGCGCTTAACCGCTAAGCCATCTCTCCAGCCCCCCCCTTTTTTTTTTTGCTCATTCCTTTTGGAGTCTGCATCCTCCCATGCCAGAGGCCAGCAGACTTTCCCTGCAAAAAAACAGGTAGTAAATATTTTAGACTTTGGGACACCAATGCTCTCTCTCAGATATTCTTTGTTTATTTTCATCTTTTTTTGTAGTTTTTTTTTTTTTTTTTACTATTCTGTATTGTTTGTTAGGTATGGATTTTTTAGGTGTCCATGTGGTTTATTCATAAAATATACTCTAATCTGCTAGCCTTTTTAAAAATATTATTGACAACTTCTATACTTACACACAATAAACTATGATATTTCCTTGCCATTCCCCTTCACAACTCTGCTCTCCATCATATCCCCTCCCTCTCTCCGTTAGTCTCTCTTTGTTTTATTTTTATGTCATCATCTTTTTCTCCTATTATGAGGGTCTAGTGTAGGTATTGCTAGGCACTGCGAGGTCATAGACATTGAGGCCAGTTTCTGTCTGGACAGTTGTATGTAAGGAGCGGTACCCTTTCTGTGGCTTTTACGTTCTCTCCGCCACCTCTTCCACAGTGAACCCTGAGCCTTGGAGGGTGTGAGATGTTTCAGTGCTGGACACTCTTCCGCCCCTTCTTCTCAGCACAATGTTGCCTTCCAGGTCATCCCAATGGTCTGGATTTTACAAACATTGCTTCTGTTTGTGGTAAGGGTGGAGCTGCAGGGCACTGAGCCTTCCCCAAGCTGCCTGGCTAGAACCATGATAGAACTTGTGGCCCCTTCCAAGGCCTGACTCTTGTGGTCTGCAGATGTCAGCCCGTGCATCTCCCTGTGCTTGTGGACTGGTATGGTGATCCACGGGGTGTCAGGATTTATTCTGCTAAGCTTTATGGGTTGGATCAATGAGGACAACCTCAAAGAACTTTTGTATGGAATCTTCACCAACCCAGTAGGAATTCAGGACTCAGAGCCCCATAGTGGTGTCTGCCTCTCTCCTCAGAGACGGGCTAGACTTTGAGCAAACTTCAGCTGGTTAACACAGTGGTTTACAGACTTGCAGCCCCGGGGAATGGGCGTTTGCAACCACCACATGCGCACGAATGCTGTCTATGACATAACCTTGCTTGGCCTTGTAGCCCAGCCTGAGCTCCTCTGGGGCCGCGTGTGGTGCAGATCCATCCCAGGAAGCCCATCGTCTGCTTCTTCCAAATCTCCCAGATGTTCTTGGAGTTGCCCATGCCTGCTCACCACTGTTAACCAGGTGGCTGGTGGGCGCCGCCAGACGGAAAGCCCTTGTAATCTTTTATAAAACACTGTTTTGCAGCTGTGTGGGATGTCACACGCCTTTAATCCCAGCACTTGGGAGGCAGAGGTAGGAGGATCTCTGAGTTTGAGGCCACCCTAAGACTACATAGTAAATTCCAGGTCAGCCTGGGCTGGAGCAAGACCCTACTTCAAAAATCCAAAACCAAAACTGAACAACCAAAAAAAAGTTTTTTTCAAAGCTCAGGTTTCTACAAAAGCAGGCAGGGCCCCAGATGAGAGGACCATTCTTTGCTGACCATTCACACACCAACCTTTACTCCTTCTCCTCCTCCACTTCTCTTTCTACCCTCCCCCTTCCCCTCCTTTCCCCTTCCTCCTCCCCCTTCTCTTGCTCCTCCTCCTTCTTTATGCGCTTTCCTCCCTTGCTTTCCCCCATTTCTTTTCCCCTCCTCCTCCATTGGCAGAGCTCATGTGCATGTCCTGTGCGATGCTGTGTCGTGGCTCAGGACGGAAAGATGATGAAAGCAAGAGCCCCCTTCACAGGGAACGTCTAGGGCTTGCTGGGAGGGGGAGGGTCTGGCTACAACAGAAGATGGTGAAATGTACCAGCATGGATCACACCTGCCTTTCTGGATGGCATGCTGTAGGACGGTTGGAGGACAAGGGTCTCCAGCCACTGACAGGAGACATCCAGACATTTAAAGCCCATGAGCAGGAGACAAGAGGGCTTCCCTGATGGAGCCGAGTGCAGGGAGAGGGGCTGGGAATTGGACCTCGGTCAAAAAGTCACCCAGAGACACCATGAGATGTGCCACATCTACCACGTCTACCCAGTCCAGAAGAAACTGCAGAGGAAGTAAGGGCACAGGGATTGCTTCCAATGCTAGCCTGACCTCCATGTCCAGGGAAGTAGCAATGGACACCGAGGTGAACTGAAACACATCAGAGCCGAAGATAGTAGCAAAAATAGAGAGAAGTCAGCCGGGCGTGGTGGCACAAGCCTTTAATCTCAGCACTCGGGAGGCAGAAGTAGGAGGATCGCTGTGAGTTTGAGGCCACCTTGAGACTACATAGTGAATTCCAGGTCAGCCTGAGCTAGAGTGAGACCCTAACTCGAAAAAAACCACCAAATATGTCTCTATGTCTCTCTCTCTCTCTCTCCATATATATATATGGAGAGAGAGAGAGAGAAGTCAACATTGAAACAAACTGCTAACACACTGCCAAGTCTCAGGGGTTGTGGGGGTGGGGGGAGATTATAAGATCCCAAGATGGTTAGAAATGTCCTGAGGATGGAAGCTGCAGGCACCTACCATGTGGACAAATGAGAAAATAACCTTGTCTACAGAAGGCAGCAATCCTACATAAATATGGAGGTCCCTTTCTGAATTAGGACAGCTGGCTAAATATGATCATGCCCCTCCATATAACTTTTAAAGAAAAAAATAAAGAAATATGCTGAGGTACAGCCTTCCCCCAGAGGACTGACAGAAGCCCTAAATATACCACAGTGAACATCAAGGAACCTACTGAGGAGGGCCCTCAGGGAAATGGAGACCAGGAGAGGGGATACAAGACTACCACCTATGTAAAAAATAAACACACACACACATACACACACACACACACACACACACACACACACACACACACACATTTTAAATTCACACAGTGGCCCTTTACAAGTAGAAGAAACATCCAGACAAAGGGCTAAGACAAGGCCGTAGGTGGCTGGTGTGAGAAGAGCTGGGGAGAAGTCAGGTGGTGCCCTGTGCCTGTGGGGCGTGGATGGGGATGGTGGGCAGGGAGGAGGACAGACTCTGCATAGTTGATTAACTTCTCAACTCTTGGTCACCAGCAGGGATGCTTGGGCCAGTTCTGTGAGCTCCCTAATCTAACTGTCCCGCTGTACCCTGTTGGAGGTAATAGGACCTCTCTTGTAAGAATGTTAGGAGGGATTTGCCAGCTAATTAACTCTCAGTGCTGGGCACAGTGCCTGGCACAGAGTAAGTGTCCAGTAAAAGCCAGATGTTCCTACCAAGACAGAAGCGAGAGGTTGCCCAGAGAGGGCATGGTGACATTGCTGCACTAGTTCATGCTGGCTTATAACTAACTCTGGACTTCAACTTGTAGATCATGAGGACGCCATAAAGATTTTAAGTGATGACATCAGATTTCATTTGCCTTGGTTGTGATCCCCTTTCTGTGGCAAAAAGCTATGATCAGGCTTCATGGTGTCCACTCTACAGATAAGTAAAGTAAGGTTTTGACAACCTGAATGACCTATTCCCCAAGGTCCACAAGTCAGGGCCATCTCTACTTGGTGTCCAGGGCTCCAAGCCCCAAGGTCTTTCCTTCCCTCTCTCCTTGCTAAGTGACAGCATCATGCCAGTGTCGCCTGGGCTCCAATTATCAGACAAATCAGAACCGGCTGGCAGGCTGCAGATGTGTTTATCATTCATCAGAGAGGAACAGTTCTGTGCCTGGCTGGTGAGTCAGGCCCCCGTGGAGAGAAAATTTAAGGTGGTGCAGCCTAGGGGGCTGGTCCTGGGGACCTTAACTTGGGTTGTTCATATGCTTAGGAGCAGAACAAATTAGCAATTCACTGCAAGCTGAATATAGCCCTCACCCTGGGAGCCTTCAAGTGCTTAAAGAACTCGGGAGGGCAAGGCTGCATTTGTAGTGGGGGAGGAGACCTGGCTTCTGCCTTAACCTTGATATTGCACAGGGGGCTGGGGGAGCCCATCTTGTTTTCTTTTCTGGTTTCAATCTTGTTTTGTATAAAATGAGGAGTTTAAGGAAATTTAGCTAAATAGTAGGCTTAGATAGGCATCCAGAGGGAAATAGTAACTATAGGGTACTGAAAAAAACAGTGGCTAAGGAGTCCAGGCCTGGACTTCACCTGTGACATGCTGTGTAGCCTCCAGTTTTCTAGCCATGTCTCGGTACCTGGGTTGGATTGGGCTACAATGGACTGGAAATCAAGATTCCCTGACAGATGACCCAGGAATGCAATCTGCCTTGTACATGAGATTGTGTGTGTATGTAGTGTGTATGCATGCGTGCATGAGTGGTGGGTCGAATGTGGAACATCCTTCATAGCATGTGTTTGTGATTAAGCTTCATACTGAATTCCCAGTTGCTGGAACCTTTTGGAGATGGGCCCTTGTGGGAGGAGGTGTGCCACTGGATGGTGAGCCTTGGGTGTTATAGCCAAGCTCCATTTGTGGCAGTTAGCTCAGTCTCTCTACTTCCTTCCAGCTGCTGTGGAGATGTGACATCCTGCTGTCTACCCCTGCCATGCTTTCCCTGCCAGGATGAAACTTCTCCGTGAAACTTTAAGCTGGAGACAAGTTCTTTTCTTCCATGAATGATTCTGGTCATTTTTTTTTTTTAAATTTTTGCCCCAGCAATAAGACAGAAACTGCTACAATATGGTGTGGGTTCATGTGCATTCACCTGCATGTGGAGGCCAGTGGTCGATACTAGGTGTCTTTTTTAATAATTTTCTACTTAATTTTTTAAAACGTAGCCTCACTGAATACGAAGCTCACTGATTCATATAGGCTAGCTTCCCAGTGAGCCCCAGGGGTCCTCCTGTGTCCCCCTTCCTACATCCGAGATACAGGTGTAGGCCACCACGCCTGGCTTTAATATGGGTGCGGGGGATCAAAGCTCAAGTCCTCATGCTTGTGTGGCAAGCCCTTTACTCACTGAGCCATTTCCTCGGCCTATAGATGAGATTATTTTGGCTCCTGGATAGGTTTATTTTTTTAATTATCACCTATTCTTTAAAGAGCAACGCTTAACAATTGGGAGATCTCTTGTACAGTTCTGGATTCCCAAGTTCTCATGAAAAATCAACAGGCTTGGTCTTGGTCTCACCAAGCTTCTATCCACACAGGTGTACATGCTGAAACCTGAAGATGATTACTTCCTTCAGGTAGATAGCCCCTACCCATCTTACTACTTTACAACCCAGGGGACCCACGCATGCCATCTGCTTCTGGAAGCACTGGAGAGCATCATCCCTGAGGAAGGCCTTTTTTAACCCACATTCCCTCACCTTGGACATGAACAGGTCGCCCTGCTCTGCAAAGCTGAGCTCCAGCCTGTCCCTAGTGGTCAACAACTTTTCCAGTAAGACCATAGCATCTTATCAGCATCTCCACGCCTGTCTAGATAATTGTTAAGGTTCAAAGATGAGATGCCCTTCACAATGGGGGGCTCAGGCATTAGAGGCTCGGTTGACAGCTGATGGGAGGTGACTGGCTCCAAAGGACTATGACCAGATGATTAATATCTTTTTTTTTTTTTGAGGTAAGGTGTTAATCTGGCCCAAGCTGACCTGGAATTCACTATGTAGTCTCAGGGTGGCCTTGAACTCATGGCGATCCTCTTACCTTTGCCTCTGGAGTGCTGGGATTAAAATCGTGTGACAGCACGCCTGGCTTAGATAAATATCTTGATGAATATGTTAGTTATTCTCTTTTTGCTGTTGTGACAAGGTTTCTGACAAGAAGCAACTTAACGGAGAGGAGAAAGGGTTTATTTTGGGTTAAAGTTTGAGGGGATATAGTCCCCCATGGTGGGAAAGACATAGTGTCAGGAACATGGAGCAACTGACCACATTCAAACCCTGATCAGGAAGCAGAGGGTGACGAACACCGGTGCTCCACTGGCTTTCTCTCCATGCCCGCTGGGATGCCAGCCCCCGGCGTGGCACTGCTCACAGTCATGGCCGTCTTCCATCTCAGCTCAGCCAGCCTGAAAATTCCCTCACAGCCATGCTCACACATCCATCTCCTAGGTGATCTTAGATTCAATCAAGATGACATTAACCATTGAAATGGTTGAGATTAACCATTGAAATGGTTTCATAGCACGACAGCATTATCAGGAAGTGGTGAAGAGCAGGAGGTGGGACCGAACTGGAGGAAACAGGTCACCAGGACCCTTCACTGGTGGTCAAGTTGCCCTGACCTCTTGCCGTTCTCCTTTGCTCTTCTTCCTGTCTGTCACAGGTGACTAGCCTCTGGCACATGCTCCTCCCACCATGATGCTCTGTCTCAGCACAGACCCAGAATCATCCAAGACAACATACAAATCTTTCCTCCTTGAAGTTGTCCTGATTGAGGTGGGTGGGAGTTTGTCTCAGTGACACAAAGTCTGACTCATGCATAGAACTGCATTGTAATATGTCTCGGTGAAACAAAGTCTTACGAATGCATATAACTACATTATAATTCATAATCACTGCAGTTTTTACCTATAGATTTATGTGGGTGTGGAAAACATAGATGTGCAAATTATCGTGGCCTTTTGGGGAGCTGACTTATCCCCCCAGGGTGCATAATCCTCCTGCAGCCAGATTCCCCATCCCATCCGCTCCATCCAAGAAGCCCCCTCTAGCTCTAGAATTCTAAAACTCTGGGGCTACCATCCTCATTTTTTTTTTTTTTTTTTTTTTGCCTCACTGGCACCATTCAGCATTTAATCCACATAGCAGGACAGTAAAGCCTAAAAACAGTATCTTCCAAATAGTGGCTGGTTTCTTTCCTGGAGGGTGCTCTTACTTCTGTCTCCTGCTCATCTTCTTACTTTAGCTTCTCTCTCTCTCTCGCTCTCTTCTTAGAAACTCCCTGGACTTAAATGGCTGACACTTTCCACTCTGTATATCCTATCTGAACTCAGTCTCTTCCAACCTCCATGCTCACTACTTCTCTTCCATTTTAACAAATGACACAACCAGTTGCCCAAGTCAGAAAGTGGGGCATCCTCTTCCATTTCTGGCTGTTCCTCGTACTCCCTAGCCCATAGGACCAGTTTCTAGCTGTCCCACTTTGTGTCACATGCAACCTTCCTTCTTCACTACTCACGATCAAGCGAAGCCAGCACTGTCTCTTTCCGGGGTTCCTTCAGTTTCTCTCTGACATGGCTCTCCTGGTCTCGTCTTCTATCCTCTAGTCCCATTCCATAGCCAGGATAGCCTTTGAAAATCCCAAATCTAAAAGTGGGACCATATCTTTAAGGCCTCATCAGGATTCTGATAGTCTTAGAATAAGACCCAAGTCCCCATCAAGGCCTGTGAGATTCACAAGACAAATATCAGCCCCTCAGCACGCAGGAGTTGGGAAGGTACTCCCTCCTCTCAGAGCTCACACTTTCAAGGACCATTCAATCTACAGCCTCTAGCTAGCTGACAGTAAGGTGGAGTGACCCAACACGAGAATAAAAAGCTTAATGATAGGCTTACCTAGGGCTCCCCACTCCATGCATGATGGTTCCAGTGGTTCAGCCTGACATCAGGGAGATTCGAGAGTCACCATCTATCTGACCTCAGACAGAAGGACCTTCAGTCAGGCAGAGCTTGCTCCCTAAGCCATCATCCCAGAAGGAAGGATCCCCAAATTATCATCTAGTCATGGCAGAGCATGAATGCATCATTATTTTGACTAAGACTAGGTACAGAGGCCCCCCCCACCAACAAGGCTCCAGGACTAACTGGTCACCGCTGTCAGTGGTTTGTCCCCAAGGCCCTTGAGTTAGAACCTTAAGATTGAGGGCTGGAGCCACATTGTGCAATTACAATCATTTTCCTTATGGGTACTGAGCTTGGAGAGTTTGGGATAGATGAACACTAAGAGAAACAAAAGGAGAAAAAGAGAGAGGATGAACGAGTCTCAGAGAGTGAGTGCACTCAATTTTAAAAGAGGCCAAATGACAGTCCTTCAGTCTGCCTTTGGTTTCTGAGCTTGTCCTTCCAACCTGACATTACCTCTTACAACAACCTCTTATAATGCAGCCCACAGGGACAGTACCCGCCACTCACTGGCACCACAATGCAGAGAAGAGTCCACCAGGGTTCACTTATGGGAGGGTCACCTCCATTACTGTGCCAGCAGGGAGCCCCCGCACCTAATAGCACAGGTTGGAAACCTGAACGCCAAGGAGAAAAAGTGACTAGGCTTGAGTTATGTCTGGAGTCGATGTCCAGTTGTCTAGTTTAGTGCTCTATGTATTAGATTAAATGGTCTTATTAATCACTTCTACAAAGAAATGGGATGAATCTATCAGATGGAGTTTTTCCACTCAACTTTATAACAAGTGTTGTGGAGATGCGTAGACGGGGTGAGAGGTGCTGGTTCTGTGACTCTACCACAGGAAGAAAGAAATCTACTAAGAATAAGTACAAAAAGACTCTTGTTTCCTAGTATGCTGGTTTTATTAAATCACACCTCCTGGGTTGTTTTTAATTTATTTTATCATTCTTTATCTAATTTATTCAGTTGAATACTTATTGTAATTATTTCCAGCTTTTCACAGTAAAGGCTCTCAAGACTATCCAATGTCCTCTGAGCACAGCTTTAGCTGTGTCCCATAGGTTTTGACGTGGCGTATTCTCCTTTTTATTACTTTCTGGATATTATGTAAATTCTGATTTTATTTCTTCTTTGAACCAGGGTTATTTAGGGAAGTATTTCTAAATTTTAACATCATTAATTAAGATTTTAATCTTTCTTTCATGATTTGTAAAATGAAATAGCTATCAATATTATTGCATGGGTACAGAGGGAAGAAGCTTCAAAGAAGAGATGAGCATTAAAAACTAACCTCTGGGATGAGGCGATGGCTCAGTGGGTAAAGTGCTTGCAACACAAGCTGAGGACAAGAGTTCGGATCCCCAGCAACCGTGTAAAAGCCAGGTGTGTTGGTGGATGCCTGTAATCCAAGTGTTGGGGAAGTGGACACAGGAGCATTTCTGGGACTCATTGACTAGCCAGTCCAGCCAAATTGGTTCAGAGAGAGACCTTCTTTTGTAAAAAATAAAACAAAAAAAAGTGAATAAAGATGGAAGGCTAGAGAGATGGCTTTGTTAGCACTTAAGGCACTTTCTTGTGAAGCCTAAAGACCTAGGTTCTTACCAATTCCCCTGTACCCATGTAAGCCAGATGCACAGGTAATGCATGGATCTGAAGCTTGTCTGCAGTGGCTAGATGAGAAAACTCTGGTCTGCATCCCAAGGGTCATGCATGTTGCCCCTTCCTATCCTCCCAAGCCTCTCCACCTTCATCTCCATTTTCGCTCCAACTCCCCCTCAGCCCTCATCTGTCTCTATGCTCCTAACTGGGCAATCTGAGAAGAGTGGGGGACGAAGTCTGTGGAGGAAAACACGGTGTTTAGACAGGAGGCTGGAAGGACAAATGGACTCTTCCATGCCGAGCATTTAGAAGCCATCACCTTGGGCACGTGTATGGCCCTGACTCCTTGGTCACTGGGTCCTCGGCCCCCAGGTTTATGTTGCTGGATAATTGCTATTTGCTAGTTCTGGGAGGAGCGGGTCCTTGGGCCTTTCTCCCAGATCTCTTGCTAGTTTCTGTGCATGCTCAGTGACAGCCCCCAGTCCCACAGCCTTCGGGAGTCATACTCTCTTTCCTACTGTGTTCTTGACTGTGTACTCAGGCAGGCAGGAGTGAATCGCGGAATCATGTCTGTCTCACTGGAACTTTGTGAGAGGGGGCAAGGAAGGAGGCAGACAGGGTTGAGAAGTTCCTGGGTAGATGTTCCTGCAGCTGTGGGGTTGGGGACCCAGTGGCAGAAGAGAACACTTCTTGCCCTCAGTCCCTGCAGATCCCCAGAACTGATCTGTGGGCCTGTGCTCAGCTTTGGCTGATTCCTGTCTTCCTGGGGGAGCTGCAGGTTGTCTCTGAGACCCCAGAAGGAGATCTGGAGACAGACAAGGATCTTCACAGCCCGGTTTCACTAGGCTCCGGTTCAGTGATGAAACATACCCCATGGCCTATGGCATCTACAGGCCCGTGGGTTTAAGCTCTTCCAGCTCTGTTCCCTCATCCACAAAATGGAGATGACCGTGCCATGTGCTTTCATAGCAAGAGCTAGAGGAATGGCATGTGGTGTGTGAGCTTTCACTCCTGTCTCCCACCGCTCATGTTCAATGATGCCTCTCCTGCTTCAGGCTCACCCAACCGTCAGCATCTGCTCTGCCTCTTTCTCTGGGATCATCAATTCTCACTTGCAGGCCTAGCCTGTCCAATCCTGAGGCTGAGACAATCCTGGAATCCACAATGCGAATTGCTGATCTTGTTCTGACTTTTGCCCTTGCTGTGTCTCTCCATACTGCCGGGCACAGTGCCCAGTAGGGTCCAGCTGGGTAGAACCCAGAGCTCTGGGAAGAGGGGCCCCCTGAGACTATCCAACAGTGTCTCTTTTCTCTGAATACCCTGCACTTGTATTTGCACTGCTCAATTGAAAACAAGCATAGTTGTTAATCACAATGTGAGCTTGTGTGTGTGTGCGTGTGCATATATGTATGCATTGCGATTGCTGCTCTTGTTTTTCCTTTAGAGTTGCAGTTCTCAACCTGACTACATGTTACAATCTCCCTCAAGACTTTAAAGATGCTGCCATCCAGGCCATCCCAGGCACTCTGACTTTATCCATCTGGATAGGGCCTTGGACACTAGGACTTAAAAAAATTTTTTTTTGTTCATTTTTATTTATTTATATGAGAGTGACAGAGAGAGAGAGAGAGAGAGAGAGAGAATGGGCGCGCCAGGGCCTCCAGCCACTGCAAACGAACTCCAGATGCGTGTGCCCCCTTGTGCATCTGGCTAACGTGGGTCCTGGGGAATGGAGCCTCGAACCGGGGTCCTCAGGCTTCACAGGCAAGCGCTTAACCACTAAGCCATCTCTCCAGCCCACTAGGACTTTTAAACAGCACCTCCAGGTAAGTCCAACCTATTGAGAATGACTTGTGAATTAGACATGCACTGCCACATCAGGGACTTGATTTTCTCTTCACCTCCTCCAAGGTTGCCTAGATTAGGGCACTGGGTCTGTAAACCAATCAGGAGTCACCACAGGACGGACCCCACTCTTCCCCTCTGCCTTCTCTGGGTGTGGTGCACACCTCCTGTTACACTGGGTTCCATCTTCTGCCTCCCTCCCATCTGCCTCTCTCCAGACAATGGGCTGCCCTGGGCTCAGATGCAGACTCTCACCTTCAGAGCCTTTGACAAAATGCCTCTTGTCACACCACAGCACAATGAGTCCTCGTGGGTCTAAAGAAACCACCTCCTTTCTCTTCAGCTTCGCTAGTTGTGACTGAAGTCCCTCCTTTCCTTCGGGACAAGCTCTGCTCTGGGCCACCGTGCTCCCTCCCTGTGTGTTAGTCATCTCTGTCTCCCGATCCATCGCCTTGCAACTTGAAACAATTTAACAACAAACATCGATAACAGCACGGGTTCAGCGGGTCTGCAGCCTGGGGGGACTTCAGCCAGGCAGCTCTCACTCAGGTCTCCCCCAAAGTCACAGCAAAGATGACTAAGGAGGCTGGTTTTGCAGCCCTGGCTGGAACATGAGAATCGACTTCTAAGAGGTTAAGACCACGAGCAAGGGCCCTGCCATCAAGCCGGAGGACGCTGTCTTGCTAAATGCACAGCATCGCTTTCTCTGAGAGTCACAGAGGCCAACTTGTGCCGTGTGGACGAGAGTCACCGGAGCCTTGACCAGGCTGAAGGCCGGCCTGGGATCCTGGGAGGGACCCTGGCCCCAGCCTGACTTCATGTCACCACCATCCCCTTCAACTACCAACACACATTGGCCTCTCCCACCTGAAGAGAACAGGGCGAGAGGTGGGGTTCATAGTGACCTTTCTTTTTTTATACATCGGAGAAATACTATTGAGTCATGCCCTGCCCTCGTCCTTAATTATGTCAAAAATATCTGTGGAAATTTACAAATCAGAGTAAATCAGAAATTTCAAGCACTTCCATGGGGTGAAATCAGTGGGAATGGAGGAGAGAAGGAGGAGTGCTGTCATCTGGTTCTGAGAGGAAAGAGGCTGGCTGGCGGAGGCCGAGCCCTGGCATCTGTGTAGAGCATGGGCTTGTAGCAAATGCAGCAGGAGGACAGGCCAACCTTGCAGCCAGTACAGGATGGCTCTCCAGGAGAAGCAGCAGGTATGCTCGGGTGGGGGTGAGGGCCAGAAGCCTTGACCATCAAGCACAGTGAGATCAGAAGGACCCCATTTCTACTTTTGTCTACCATTCACCAGCCCACCTAAGGTCCCCATTTCTCCTTCAATAAAGAACTAAGGGGCCAGTTCAGCGCTTAAGGCACTTGCCTGCAAAGCCTAACAACCCTGGCTAGGATCCCCAATACCCACATAAAGCCAGATGCACAAAGTGGCCCATACATTTGGAGTTCATGTGCGGTGGCTAGAGGTCTTGGCGCCTTCTCTTTCCCACTGTCCCCCCTCACTCTTGCTATCTGTCTCTCTTCTCTCTTCTCACAAATAAATAAATTAAAACAGATTGAATCATTACATTATGTCAGTGACATCTTAAGAATGGAGACATCTTCATCATTCAAATTGAACCTTATTTTTCTTAGTGAAGTAAATACAGTATTATTATCTCTCATAACATAAATAATATAACTACTGAGATGGTCCAGACAGAGTCTCACTATGTAGCTCAGGCTAGCCTTAAATTCTGTTTTTTTAAATTTATTTTTATTTTTATTTATTTATTTGAGAGTGGTAGAGAGAGAGAGAGAAGGGCAGATAGAGAAGGGGTATGCCAGGGCCTTCAGTCACTGCAAACAAACTCCAGTTGCATGTGCCCCCCTTGTGCATCTGGCTAATGTGGGACCTGGGGAATCGAGCCTCGAACTGGGGTCCTTAGGCTTCACAGGCAAGCACTTAACCGCTAAGCCATCTTCTCCAGCCCTAGCCTTAAATTCTTGATTCCCTGCTTCAGCCTCCTGAGTCCCGAGATTGCAGGTGTACACCACCGCAGCCAGCTTGCCTCCTAAGTCCTTATTGTCATTCTTTGATTCTTTGCATGTTTATATCATCAATCCCCACAGTGGCTCTGTAAGATAACAATGTTTTCAAAAATATGTATTTTATTTATTTATTTATTCATTTGAGAGAGAGAGAGAGAGAGAGAATGAGAATGGGCGTCCCAGGTCCTTCAGCCTTGTGCATCTGGCTTACATGATTCCTGGGGGATTGAACCTGGGTCCTTGAGCTTTGCAGGCAAGAACCTTAACTGTTGAGCCACCTCTCCAGACAGAGAAGATAATGATACTTGTACAAGAGAACGAAGCCAAAGCACAGAGAGGGGAAGTGACTTGACTTGCCAAAGGTCATACAGTGCATGACTCGACCTCACATCGAGAAGCTCCAGGATCTTGCTCTTGGCCCATGTGGAGCACAAAGAGGAGCAGAATGGTGCTTGTGGAAGCCAGGGAGGAGTGCTGGAAGACCCTTTCTTATTCCTCCCCTCTCCTTCCTTGCCCACTGAGCATACCAGCAAGCACAGTTAAGGACTTCTGAGTTTGTGGAGCTTTCTACCTTGTTTTTCTTTGAGTCTGGCACTCAATGCCCTAAACTGTACCTCAGAACAGGCTTTGTGGACGCCTTCTTCTCAACCACCTGGGAGCTCTAGGAAGGCTCCACACTGTAGCCACTCTCCACAGTCAGAGGACCTCAGTCCTTGAGTGGAGTCAAGAATCTGCACATCTTGAAGCGTGCATGAGGGGCTCAGGCCATTGGTGTGGAGAAACGGCTGCACATGGGCAGCTCTGGGCACAGTTGCAGCCACGTGGCTTCGAAAGATCTAGGTTTAATCATTTCCTTAGGGAAGAAAGACCAGTGTCTAGGGTCTTGAATAACCAATCTCTATGTCCAGTACTTCTAGACCATCTGTGATACTTGACCTCAGCTGACCTGGGACACTGACCCAGGTCATGGTGACCCAGAGTGAGCAAGGAACTCCAATTGCCCAAGAGCAAAGGCTGGGTCTTGGTCATTGTGACATTCTGCACCACAGTTAATCAGCACATCTGCGAACACACCAGGTGACTGGAGAACAGTTTCACGCTTCGGAAAGAAAACAATTTTCATTACTGTTCTGCACCGTCCAGGAAGCGGAGGAACAAATGGCAAATGGTGTAAACATTCTTGTGTTAATTATTGTCATTCCTTGAGGTGATCACCACCCAGGGGACGATTAGAAAGCTGGCTGCACTGGGCATCTTTGCACTAGGGACTGTGGATTCTATGAACTCTGCAGGGGTCACCCAGGCTGTTAGAGTTGGAGGAGGGTCATTAATAAATATACTGTAGCCACAGGGGAAATCTTGTCATATGCTTATGAAAATGGCCTTTCTGTTTAAAAGACATCCCACCTGAACAGAACAGAATAAACAAGAAGAGGCCGTGACGCAGGGAGGGTAAAAAGTTGTTGCAATCACTCTGGGTTAAGCTGGTGTCCTGACCAGGAGACCCGCGTGGCCGTTGTTGAAGTTATAGATGCACCATGCATCTATGGAAGTGACACCTGTCCCATATCAATTAACATGCTCACATGCATCCCACTTGCACCCACACACAAGGAGCCTAGTCACCCTTCAGGAAAAACAGTTTTGCAAGTTGCCACTAGAGAGAAGCAGTGAGCCTATATCCGGCTGATCCCCAGCCTGGGGCCTTGAAACTTTCAATTTTATCTGCTTCACAAGTTAAGTTCCAGAGTCTTGCCTCATTTCCTATTTTGGAATGCTGAGAAGGGGGAGTTCTGTCTGTAGGAGACTGTCCCCTCCCTGAGGAGAAATTGCAAAGGACATTTTAGAACCTATCTTCAGGTACTGGGAAGGAACCTGTGGACCCCCAGCTAGAGAAATCTTGCCTCTGCTCTTTTGTGGGAGTCAGTGCTGGAACGGTGGGAGCTGATCTTGAAGGGGTGTAGGCATCATCTTAGAACAGGAGAGTCAAAGGACTAGGGAAATTGCTCAGTGCCCAAGCATGGGGATGGGGCCTTGATCTCCAGCACCTAAAAATCTGGTCATAGATTTACATGCCTGTAACTCCATTGCCGAGCCGGGCAGAGATAGGAGAGTCATTGGGACTCTCAAGTCAGCCAGTCGAGAGAAAAACAAAGCAAAACAACAACAAAAACAGTGAGGTCAGTAAAGATCCTATCTCAAGGAAGAAAGGTGGAAGAATGAGAGAAACCCAATGTCCTCCTCTGGCTTCTGCGTACGTAACACACACATGTATCTGCATACATTCAACACACAGTAAGATAAGGTGCTGTATTGTCATGCTGGCTATGGCACAGTCTGGAACCTGGACAGTAATAACGACTTCATACAGGCAACTGCCACTCCCCCTGTTTAACATGGGGTTCCCAGGCAGGCTGGCAGTGCATGGAGAGAACTGGGGTCCAGTTACTTTAGCATAGTCATGTGGTTCTGTGATAGTCAAGAGTCTGGGTATTAGGCCTGGCTGAGTCATGTACCCCTGTGGGAAGAAGGAGAGAATAAAGGCGTGGTGGCCTGGGCTCTGACCCCCACATCTTCTCTTGCTGAGGACTGCCTTTTGAAGGCCACTGAGTGGTTGCGGTTGAATTCTTGTGGAAGTCCAGAGGAAACTAGTCCTGGCCCTCAGAGCCACGCTTATTGACAATGAGTGTCTCGAGTGCACTCCACAGGGACACAGAGGGAGGGGTGCAGTAGCCATGGTGACTGTGGGAGCAGGATGGTCTAGCTCTGGTGTTCATCCAGTGAAAGGCACTGTTTTCAGCAGGGCGGCATACTGAAGGGCCTTCCTGAAATCTTTTAGTCTACTCCCATATGGGAGGAGTCGCTGGGGCTCTGGGCAGAGGACAGGATGGCTCCATTTGGTTTGTGAGTGGCACGTTGGGACTGGATGGCAGCTTTTTCAGTGCTGTAACCTATCCTCAGCGGCTCCTTCCTCCTCTTCCCATTCCGTGCTAGGAACTCCTGATCTCTGAAGAGCAGGTCCACTCCTGCTCTGGGTGGGCTGGGGCCCTACTCCATCAGCTGGTCTCTAGGACAGGGTGATGCTCACCAGCCGACAAAGGAAGTGGGACTAAGGCATGCATGATGGCCCTCTGCTAAGCAGCCACTGGCTGAGTGCTGGGAGGAAGCAGGAATGAACGGGATGATTGGGGAAGTCTGGCTGGCTGAGCTGAGTTCGAGGGTTACCCAAAACATAGTTCTTTTAAATAGGGACAACAATGATACAATCAGGAATCTAGCCTTTGCTTCACTCACGTTATCCTGTTCCATCCTGTTCTTGTGTCCCCGCATGTGCTGTGGACCTATCTTCTAGTCCCCTTAGCCGTCCGCACAGTCACAGTTCCCGTGTCCTCCACTCCACATTCTGCTTGGGCAGGTGACTTATTCCCTTGTCCTGAAGGGCTATAGGCTTCCTCTCAGAAACAAGCTCTCAGCCCAGATGCATAACCTGAGGGTGGAGACTTTCTCTCTATAGGAGATGGCCCAAGGTTACCACGTCTTGTGGTATCTTTGTAGAGTCACCAGTTGTTCATACCTGCATGGGATCCCATCCTTTCTGCTTCTTTGACTTTGAACAACTTGCTCACGTTCTGGTCATGCTGTCTTCTCCTCTGTCAAATGGCGCGATCACCCCAGCTCACAGGGCTGCCTTGGCAGTAAGGGAGATTAGGAAGAAAGTGTCTGTCATAGGCAGCAAGAACTATCTTTTTTTAAACCAAGGTCCTCAATTTTCTCATCTGGGAAGCAGAACTTATTTTTTTTCTGTACAGGAAGGTAGGAGTTGTTTTATGCTTTGGACATTAGAGATGCTACACAATCCAAGCACTGATGTTATGCATAGTTGTTAGTTCCTGCCTGGGCAGTACAAGGGGAGCAGTGCATCTGGGGCAGACTTGCACACCAAGGCCCAGCTTCATGGCATTGGAGCATCCATTGAGAACCACTGCCAAGGGCCCAGGTGTGAGGGGTTGAAGTCTGGGCTACGACGCCTACTTCTAAGAAAGACCAGGGGAACCTTGACCTTGGCCACTCCACATACATAATCACAGGGAAGTTACACCAGCTAGCAGTTATTTTCTAGTTGCTACAACAAAACACCCAACCAGGTGCAGCTTCTGGGAGGAAAGGGTTAATTTTAACTTGTAGTTTAGAGGGAAAGTTTCATCATGGTGGAGAAAGTATGGCAGAAGCAGATAGCTGGTGTCATATCTTCATATCAATAGGGAAGAAATAGAGAAAGAACTAAAGAGCTGGGGCTGGACTATAACACTTCAAGACCCACTCCCAGTGGCACACTTCCTCTAGCAAAGCACTTAATCTAAAGGCTCCACACACTTCTCAAATTGTGTCTCCCACTGGGGGTCAATTATTCAAGCACACGAGTCTCTGGGGGATATTGTGCCTTGAAGCCACTACAGGAGGTAATTGACAAAAAGAGAACAATTCAGAGGCAAACACTCCATCTTCTGGGCCCAGCCTGGGTTTTCTCTGCACCAGTCCTTTCTCCCTTAAGGAGACAAGTGTATTGAGGCCAGTTCTTATGGCAAATGCCAGCCCTCTCGAATCCCTGGCTTCCCTACCTGTGAAGTGGAGATAATGAGCCTTCTGCCGAGGGCTGTTTGGAAGGTTGAAGTTAAGTGTGTACTTGACCTCCAGCAGGTACCCATTCCCTTGGGAACACCCTGTCAGGGAGTTACACATTCCTGTTAGAAGCAATCCCAAACTGCCCATCCCCTCTCTGTGACGTCTGCTAGGTAGGCATCTATTCTCTCCTTTCACCCTTCCAGGGACAGGAGGCTCACCCCTGATCTTGCACTGCACTGGAGCCTCTGAATAGCTTGCAGGTTGGGAAAGTACCCACCATATGACAAATTATTTTGTTTGTTTGTTTTTTCAAGGCAGGATCTCACTGTAGCCCAGACTGACCTGGAATTTGCTATGCAGTCTCAGGCTGGCCTTGAACTCACAGCAATCCTCTGACTTCAGCCTCCCCGGTGCTGAGATGAAAAACATTCACCACCACACCTGGTGACAAATTCCTTTTTGTAAACTACTTTATTGACAACTTCCATAAATATAAGCAGTATGCCATGATCATAGCCCCTCCCACACCTGCCCATCTTCTCCTGCCAAGTTGTTCCTCTAGTTAGTCTCTCTTCTATATCAATGTCATCACTTTTTCCCTTCTATTGTTCACGTCTTGTGTAGGGAAGCTTCAGACACTGTGAGGTCAGGAATATCTAGGTCATTTTGTGCCTGGAAGACAGCATTGTAAACACTCCCCCCTTTCCTTTGGCACTTACATTCTTTCTTCCATCTTTTCCACCATGTCGGGTGTGATGGAGATGTTTCATTTAGTGCTGAACATTCCGCTACCGTATGACAAATTCTGTCTTCATGGCATTCCATATCCCACCCACTGGCTGAGGGAGTCCCAGGAAATTTATGGGATCCTTCTTGAACCCAGTGTTCAGATAATCCCTGGGGTCACCGTTGTCTCCACCAACCAAATCCTCCCATAGATCCACCTCAATCTCTGCCAGTTCCCTTCTCTTGCAACTGGCACAGCCTTCTTCCTACACCAGCTCTCCACAGGCTCTGGTCAATATGGACTTAGATCCTTCAGGCTGGGTTTGGGGTTCCTTGGGCCACTCCAAGCTCAGCCTCTGAGAGACTGACACATTCTAGCTGGTGGTATTCCCCAACAGCTCTGTCCTCACTTGAGAATGCATGAAAGCAGAGAGTTGTAGGTTTTTAAAAATATTTTTGTTTTATTGGTGGCTACATTGACCCACCTTTCAGTCCTTCCAGTATACCTTCACTGTGAACGTTACTAGCCCTACTTCATGATAAGCGAATGAAGACTCAGAGGAATTTCAGGATGTGCTCAAGGTCACATGACTGCACATCGTGAATTAGGAAAGGAAAGCTGAGCTGTCTGACTGGAGATGAGAGAGTGAGAGTTCTTCCCACAAAGGTGTGATGGGACTGAGAAGTTTTGCAGCACGAAATGGATGATGTTCTACTGTCTTGCTTCTGTGTGTTGGGAGGAGATGCAGAGGTATTAGAAGGCACGGCTCAGAGAGAGGGGATCAGAGGGCGACGAGTGTTAGCCATTTCAAAGCATTAGGCAGCCACTCCAGTGCCCAAAAAGAAGAGCATGCTGATGGGCCGGCTTGGAGTGGCAGCTTTGCCAAGCCGGATCCTGTGGATGCCCCGAAGTCCAAGCTCAGACTGGGGGAGATAGCCCAGTCAGTAGAGTGTTTGCCTGGTAAGCATAAAAGCTCGAATTTTGTCTGCAGAACCCACATGAAATGCCAAGTGTGCCAGCAGAAGGTTATAGCCTCAACACTGGCGAGACAGAGACAGGAGGGTCCCCAGGGCTTGCTGGCCAGTCAGCCTAAGTGACAAGCTCCACGCCAGTGAGAGACTCCGTCCCAGCAAAACGTGGACAGTGTTCCTGGGGCTGACATTCAAGGTGACCCTTGTGCCTCCATATTCACCTGCTCACACATGTGCTCACACTCCACACACAAGTATTCTTACGTGCATTTGAATACGTATGAACACACACTACATGTGTATAAGGAAGAGTAAGGCTCCAAGTTCGATTTTCCCCCACTCTCCACCCAGTCACCTCCCTCCCAGTGGGGTCCACCTCAGTCATAAAGAAGTCTGACGGAGAGAACGCTGAGGGCTTCCCTGAAGATGTCATTTCAGGTGATCTGTCCAACAATATCAGCTCCAGTTGCTTCTGTTCCCCCCACCCATAACTGACACTTGTTCCTGTCTCTGTGGCCTTATCCTTGCCATTCCCTCCAATGTGGGCACTTTCTCCTCTGTGGTCCTTGGAAATGTCCATATAAGAAAACTGGGTACCAGCCAGGCCAGTTTGAGCTATAGTTCCTACCTAGCATGCACATCCCCATATGGTCCTGGGTTGGGAGGCCGTGGGACAGGTTTGGGGGGGAGGTTTAAAGAGCAGAGAGGAGGCAGCAGTCACTTCACAGCTCACACACCTCCTCATGTAGCTGCTGGCTTGTGGTAGGAAGCTTCCTGACGTGATGCCCCCATCCCTGGGGAACTTCTACAGTGTCTCTGACTGCACCGTGTACAGGAGTTTAGCTCTGCATTGAAAGGTACCTGTGTTTTTCCAGAATCTATGCCTTCTAGGCCAGAGCGAATGCATTGTTAAGGGTCTTCTGGGGTCCTAATGAGATTAATGGTCAATGTCTGAATTCTGGCTCTTTCTTAATGTCCCTCTTGCTACTTCCATCTTCCTCTCTGAGGTGGTATGAATGTATGGCCTCATAGAGTCAGGAATTATTTTTTTTTTCTGTGGTAGGGTCTCACTCTGGCCCAGGCTGACCTGGAATTCACTATGTAGTCTTAGGGTGGCCTCAAACTCATTGAAATCCTCCTATCTCTGCCTCCCGAGTGCTGGGATTAAAGGCATGTGCCACCACACCTGGCCATTTATTTTATTTATTTTTTTTTTTTATTAGCATTGAGCATGCAGCTTGAATCTCCAGTGGGCAGAGTCCTGCTGGGGAAGAGGTGTGTCACTGGGGTTGGATTCTATAGCCCAATCCCTATTCGGGATGTGAAGAGCAGCTGGAGCTCTGGCTGTTCATGTTTGCTGGCTGCTTGGTGATGCTTGGATCTATGGAAGTGTGCCAGCTTCTTCTACCGTTGATGGTGTTTCCTCTGGATTCTGCAAGCCAGAAAGGAATCCTTTCCTCCCACAAACCACTTCTGGTATGAGCAGCTAACTGCAACACCTTCCCTATGTCCCATCTTGTTAACCCTGAGATCCAGCCCATCGCTTTACAGAGACTGACGCACTAAAGCAGAGAGCCAAATCTAACAAGTATCTTGTTACCTATTCCTCCTAATGACTTTTCTGTTATTTTTCACTTTGATGTTCAACATGCATCCTATTTGAAGTTGGCCTATGGCTCATACCTAACTACCTGCAGAACCCAGCTCCCCTCTGTCCTACACCGAGCCCTTCCCGGATCCCACCACTCAGTTTGCTTCTGCATGGGTAGTCATGGGCTGTCCTTCAGTTGTAATTGTCTGTCCTCCCATGAGTATGCCAGCTCAATGCTCCCTGCACATCACAAATTATGCAGGTCCTTAGTCCACACCCCCCATGCCTTAGAAAATCTGGCTTCTGTGAACCTTCACTGAGACTCTAAGTTGTACCCCAGCTTTTGACATCATGGCATGACGCTGTCATTTACAAATGGGTAGCATTCATATCTACCGTCTGTTCAGGGCTGGCTCTCCCAAGCTGTGTGAGTGCCTGATGGGAGCCGTGAATGGGGTGGTACCAGGTTCTGTGGGATGTTTCATGAGACGCTGTTCACCCAGTCTCTGAAAGATAGAAAGTCTGCCATCAGTGCCCTAGCGTACCACCTCCCTCCCTGTAAGAATAGATTCCCAAAACACCCAGCTCTGTGACTGTCTCCTAGAAAGGTCAAACCTGCTATGCGTGCCACAGGCTTTTATGAGCGCCCCTTGAGGAGGACACATCTGTTCCCTCATCAAAACACAGGCAGGTTCTCATGCTGGACCCTCATTTGCGGACCTTGTGCATAATGGAGACACATAATTTTCCAGCAACAATGGTGTCATTTACTCTTTCAGAGTGATGCTAGACCAGCTTAGGGTATTGCTGATCAGAACACACACCCACTTCCTGTGTGGAGGGTCTGGGTGACCCTTGAACCTGCCTTTTTCCAGAATCTGATTTGGAAGGTGCAGATGGGGGTTTCTTTAGGGAGACAGGTGTAATCAAGCAGATGTGTGTGTGTGTGAGTTGACATCAAGTGTTTTCCTTAATCACTTTCCATCTTATTCTGTGAGATATGATCTCTCACTAAACCCGGAGCACTTGTGTGACTATGCCTGACATTTTAAATGAGTCGTGGGGGATCAGAACTCACTCATGCTGATGTGGCAAGTGCTTTATCCACTGAGCCACCTCCCTGGCTCAGGGATGTTTTTCAAGAGCACCCTACCATCACATGTGTCTGCCCGCTCAGCAGAGCTGGAGGTGCACACTCCTTCTGGGGACATGTGCATCAGATGCAGGGAACCTGTCAGAGGAACAGGAAGCTCCCATCTCTCCTGCCTGTCTCCAGCCCTCTGGCTTTTACGGACCAGAGGAAAAGGAGGGATTATAATTCTCTGAGGCACTTGGAGTTTTGATGTTTCTGCAGGGAAAGGAGCAAAGGCATTTATGAAGAACTTATGGGCTAATTGCCCATAATGTCTCCATATTCCCTAGGCAATGCCATATTATATCTCTACCCACATGAGTATATGCAAACAGTTAAGTGATGCCCACAGGTGAGTACGTGGTAACAGGAGTGAATGGAGCCCACTACTAGCTGACGGTGTGTGTGTGTGTGTGTGTGTGTGTGTGTGTGTGTGTGTGTTATTCTCCACCCTCTTGTAGAACAGGAGGGTGGGAGGCAGGAAGCAGCCATAGTGTTCCATATACAATGTTTTTCTTTAAATAAGGGCAAAGCTGGGGGCACCACCTGGGATTCCCACAGGGAAAAGGAGGCCAATCCATTTAATTAACACCCCACTAGGCCCCTGGAATCTTCCCTCCAGCCAGTGTCAGCAGTCCTGATAACATGGGAAACTCTCCAACACAAACCTTTAAGCAATTCATTTTCTACGTTTATAAATAAGTCAATAAAAAGATGTTCGACATAATTTCCCCAGAGAATGGAAGGAAGAAGAAGAACCATGAATTGGGAACTCCTATTATTGTCTGTTGTCTGGTCTCCAATGACAGATAATAAATGGCGAGTGGTGACAAAGATTAGCTAGGGGGAGAATCAAGCTTGGGTGGAGACAACCTTTAAAATGTGCCATTGGGCTGGAGAGATGGCTTAGCTGTTAAGCGCTTGCCTGTGAAGCCTAAGGACCCCGGTTCGAGGCTCGGCTCCCCAGGTCCCACGTTAGCCAGATGCACAAGGGGGCGCACGCGTCTGGAGTTCGTTTGCAGAGGCTGGAAGCCCTGGCGCGCCCATTCTCTCTCTCTCCCTCTATCTGTCTTTCTCTCTGTGTCTGTCGCTCTCAAATAAATAAATAAAAATTAAAAAAAAATGTGCCATTGTGCATCCAACTCAAAGAAAGAAAAAAAAATGTAAAGGAAAGACAAGGGTGGATGGGATCTTTCCAGGCCTGTCTCCCACCTTCATCCGGCCAGTGTGTGGCCTCTTTTCCTGTCAGAAGCCATTGCATGATTCTATCGGTCTAGCGCTTTCCCACTGGGTCTTCAGAGAGCTGATTAATTGGTCTGATATTTGTGGCACGTCAAGAAAGTCTTAATTAAGAAAGAAATCGCCACCTTGTGAGTTCCCTGGGAATCAATAACCCTGGGGGAGCCTCCACCTGCTGCTCAGGGATGGTGAGGAGCAGAAGACAGCAGCAGGGACCAAAATCAATAGAACTAACATCAGAGCAGTGGGGAAACTCAGCGATCTGGGCACTGCCAAGAGAGAGGAATGGTCCTGAAAGACTCTGGACCAATGATTTAGGCTTCAGGACAGGGCTGAATACAACCACAGGGGGCTGTGATTTGGAGGCATCTTGGAATTGAATTCAACTCTTGAGATCTGGTGTAAAGGAGACAGTCAAAACACAACAGTTGTTTTCAACCCTGACAGCCCATGGGAGTCATCTGGGGAGGTTTTTGAACGTAGAGATACATAGGGTTGAGGATGTGACTCAGTGGTTGAGCCAGAAGGACCTAGCAGGCAGGAGGCCCTGGGTTCCATCAGCACCAAAACTGGGGTACCTGTACCCAAGCTGATTGAATCCTAACCTCCAAGAGTCAAGAACAAAATGGAAAAGTATGCTTTTGTGTGTGTACGTGTGTGGTATGTGTATGCATGTATTATGTATGTATGTATGCATGTAGGCCAGAGGTCAACGTAGGGATCTATGATCCTCAGTTGCTCTACACCTTATGTTTTGAGGCAGGGGTCTTCCCAGTGAATCCAGTGTTCACTGATTTGGCTAGGTAAGCTAGCCAGCTAGCCTTTGTCTCCACCTCCCCAGCACCGGGATTCCAGGGCAAACACCATCATGGCCAGAATTTTATGAGGACACTGTGTTTGTGAACACAGGTCCTCATGCTTGGGCAGCAACCACTTTGCTCCCTGGGTACCTAACCAGCACCAAAGGATGACGTAGCTGAACAGCACCCCGGATGGGTCTGAGGAATGCTGGGGGCTGCTGAGCCCCATGGGGCCTGTTTTCTCTTCATGTGTGACTCTGGAGTCACTGCAGCATGTCAGGATCTGTGAGAAATGCAGGACCTCAGTCCCTGACCAGAACTATAGGAGGAGGCTGGGCACAACGCCCAGTCTTCACACACGCATTTGTCTGAAAAGCATTGCTGTAGCTACTACATTATTCTGGTCTCTATTCTGACTTCAGCCTTGAGAAAAATTACCACTGACTGTCTGTATCCATGCATTCTCCTCTCGGCGATTCAACCAATCCCAACACCAGAGAGAAAACAATTGAAAAAAGAATTGCATCTTTACCAAATAGGTATGGGCTTTTTTTTCCTTATCATTATTTCTTGAGCAATACAAAATAACTACTACTTATATAGTACTTATGCTGTATTAAGTATTGTAGGTAATCTACAGAGGATTTAAAATGTACAAGAAGAACATAGTTTCTATGCAAATACAGCAGCATTTTATAGAAGGGCCCTGAGCATCCTTAGATTTTGCTATTTGTAGGGAGTCTTGAAACCAGTTCCCCCAAAATAGCAAGAGACAATGATACTTAACTTCTTTCACACACTCACACACACATGTATATATGTGTATATATATATATGATAGTTTTGGGACAGGGACTCATTATGATGGAGTCCATGTGGGACTGGAACTCACTATATGACCCAGGCTAGCCTTGAACTGGCCATCTTCTTGCCTCAATCTTCCAAGCACTAAGATTACAGATGTGCACTATTATGCCTGGTTTGCTCTTAACTTCCCTGAGACTCAGTTTCACACCATGGGCATAAGAATGCCTGTTGGAGAAGTCCAGATCACAATAGCCTCTCCATAGCATCAGGTTCCTTCCCTCCTGAATGTGAACGATGCTAGAATCAAGATGTGGTGCTTGCCTAAAGGCCACTGCACGTGGGCCCCGTTCTGTAGGCAGATGAAGAGACTCCTGCCTCTGTGCTCCCTGGCTCTGCTCACTGGATGATCCACACCTACTGGATGACTGTTCAGTCATCTCACTGAACTAAGTGCAAAGCTGGAGCAGGAAATTTCTATTCAATAACTGTGAATGTCATAACAGGATCCTTGGTTGAAGATCACAGGTTGGATGGTCATATGCTTGGGGCTTAAGGGTCCCTAGTTCTTGGCTCTTGGGGGTCACCCTTAATCTGAGGAAGAGGAGTAAAGGCTCCTTTCAGTGTTCATGAGTGAAAAGTGAGCATAACAGAGGACATTCTGTGGGCTGGATTATTTCAATGCCTAAAACTATGTGCTCTGTAGATCTAATTAGGCTGTGAGCATCTAGAAAAATAAAACTAACTTTCAGAACATTTCTGTACTTCCTTCATTCCAGTATGTTCTGATTAGGGGGCAGAAAAGAGGGTCAGTGCCCATCTGCTGCCAGGCCCTGTGGCGGGAGAGGGTGAGGCCTGGCAGATGGCAGCGCCACCATCTTAATTTGCGGGTCATCAGGGAGCTGCCCACAGACAATACCAACCCTTTTTTTAATGAGACCACTTAATTTATGAGAACATGAGCAAGTGAACAAGTCACCTTTTGCTGGGGGAGTGGAAGGGCTCAGATGGGAATCTGGGGTCTCCTGGGCAGGACTCAGTGCTCTTATCCATGGAGTGGGGGGAAAGTTAGTGGGCAATGAGGGAGGAAAGGGGAGAAGAAAGAAGGGAGAGAGAGTTGGAACTGAACTAGTGAGAAAGAGCTGAAGTTCCTCACTGGGAAACCCGAGATGCTGTGGCCTCTTCCTACGACCGCAGGACCCTAGGACATACTTCATAGGGAGCCAGGGCTCAGAGAGATCCTCTCATGGCTTGGCCACAGGTCAGCTGTTCATATTGATTGACAAGGTCACTCAAGCAATAGATATTTCAAATCTAAACTGTGTGTTAGATGCACAAAATGTGTTCTGTAAATTGCTCCATTCAAATCGATTTAATCAAGTAAGAGAGACTGAAGTGGTCTCTTGTTTGTTTTTGCAGTGTGGACGGCACACAGGGAACTTGCGCAGACTAGACAAGTACACAGCCACCACTGAGTTACATCCCCAGCCCTGAACCCTCTGAGCTCTGACTTCTCACTTTTACCTGCTACTGGAAGCCTAAAGGAGTTTACATAATATAGCCTAAGATAAGTCAGCCAAAAACCACACCTCAAGAGTGTGGCAGAATTTGCAGCATGGACTGTTGGCAAATGGCCTTGATCTGTGGAAGGAATGTATAGCGGGATTCCTAGTATTTTAAGCAAACATTCCAGAATAGTCTAGGACAGACGTCAGAACGTACAGGAAGGACCAGGTGTCACTGAAGTGGGGAGTACTTTGTTTCATGGAGTCCTGGGGTACATCAGCCAGGTAGGGATCAACAGCTAAGGATGCTCCAAATCCAGGCTACCTTTCTTTGCAGACCTAACATCTAGAGGAATCCAAGCCTCTGACCAAAGGAGCACTGGGGATTCAAGATGCATTTGTCCTGGTTGTTCCTCCTCCCCCCCTTTTTACGTTAAAAGGAATTTTATTTACTTTTATTATTTACTTGTGTGATCTCGCGCATGCGCATGAGAGAGAGAGAGAGAATGGGCATGCCAGAGCCTTTAGCCCTTCTTAAGAGCATGCAACCTTGCAGAGGTCCTCAGCTCTTGCCATCTGATGGCTGAGAATAGGCTTTGGCCTGTTGCCCTGAGAAGTAGGCTTGCTGTGTTCCTGGAATCACTCCTTAAGGTTGTGCAAATTGCAGGGAAGCAGTGGTCACACATCTTTGCACCTGTGGCAGCTTAAGCATACACCCACACACCCCTAGCCTGGTCACGATGTCTGAAAGCTTACCTCACTGCTGTTGGGGGAGATCCCTCCTTTCTTCAGTCTCTAGCCTGTTACCCCAACCCCAGCTTCTTTCCTTGCATCCTGAGGTGCTGATAAAGCTCAAGGTGGGGAAGTATTCACTGCCTGTGCATAAACAGGAACCGGTGTAAGGTGTACTCTGCCTTTTGCCCTCTCTTTGTTGTCCCTCAGTTTTCTAGGTGACAATGAAGGCCATATGGAAGGGAAGGCTGTAACAATGGAAAGGGTACCCCCAAAAAAAGAAGTACGGAAGAGGTGAGAGATCAGACTGAACCTATTAAGTTCTCTCTTGTCAGCTCTCTGCTGCTTCTCCTCTTCCTGTTTGTTCCTAGGGAGGCAGGTCTGTGCCCATTGCTGGTTGCAGGGCAGGGAGTCAAGCTCACACACGACCCATCCTTCAGCCCAGGGAATGCCCGTAAGTCCACAAATTGGGAAGCACTCCCCAAAAGTGCATGATGCCAAGAGACATTCATTCACCCAACATCTTTTTGCAGGGTCTTTTTAAGTAGTTCAGGATGGCTTGAAACTCGCCAGATCCCTTTGAGGTCTTATGGGTGCAGGAAAAGATGCTCAGAGAGGTAAGAAAATGGCTAATGCCACACTCTGACTTTTAAAGCAAGGTTTTGCTTATCTAGCCCAGGCTGGCCTTGAACTCATGATCTTCCTGCCTAAGACAGCTGTGATGCACAGGGAGCCAGGGCTTGGAGAGATCCTCTCATGGCTTGGCCAAAGGTGATCTATTCATATTGATTGACAAGGTAACTCAATCAATAGATGTAATCACACAGTGCTGTGATTATGGACATGCACACCACAGTTGGCAAAATCTTTTGGGATATTAATTAATTAATTAATTAATTAATTAACTAATTTTTGTGATGCTGGGAATCAAACCCAGGGCTTCTTGCATGCCAAGGAAGTGCTTCGGTGCTGAGCCTTACTCCCAAGCCTCCGCCCAGCACATTTATTTCTATATACACTACGTATCATCAGTGCACCGTCTCCTAAGGAATGCAGCACAACCATGGCCCAGACACCCACTGCTCACACAATTCATAATCTCCTATGATGAGAAAATGTTAAGCTAACAATGACTTAATTAACTACCAAATCAAGTTGTAGGAGGTGCTGCACTGGGCCAGCTCCTGGCTTGCCCCGTTTTTCTGGATCTGCTAAGTGAGTCTGCTAAGGGTAGGCAAGTGGAGGATCTTAAAGGTGACAGAGCAGCAAGTATCTTCATACCCTCTGGCCCTTAGAACAGCTGAGCAAGTAAATACGAAAAAGAAAGGAAGACATACTATATATGTGTTTAAAAAAAAAAAAGAGGAAAGGGTGCTGGAGAGATAGTAGAGTGCTTAATGTCACTTGCTTGCAAAGCTTAATTAATTAATTAATGGGTTTAATTCCTCAGTACCTACATGAAGTCAGATGCACAAAGTGGTTCATGCATCTGGGTTTTTTTTTTTTTTTTTTGCTTTTCTTAAAATATGTCATTCATTTAATTATTTATGTCAGAAAGAAAGTAGGAGAGAGAGAAAGAGAGAGAGAGAATGGGCATGCCAGGGCCTCTACCTTCTGCAAACAAACTCCAGATGCGTGCGCCACCTTGTGCATCTGGTTTACGTGGGTCCTGGGAATCGGACCTGAATCCTTAGGCTTCTCAGGCAAGCACCTTAACTGCTTGGCCATCACCCCAGCCCTGGAGTTCATTTGTAATGGCAAGAGGAGGCTGGCTCTCTTCTTCCCTTTGTCTCTGTCTTTCTCTCTGCTTACAAATAACTGAATAAAAATACTTTTGAAATAAAAGGAAAGGATAAACAGATGAATCTTGTTGTGTTCTGCCATGGAGGGGGAAGCCCCATTCTTTCAGATCTGTCTCTTCTACATGGCCGACATCGGTCTCCTTGACCTTCGTCACCTCCTCCTAGATGACTGCAGCAAGCCCTGCCTCTCACCCACCATGATGCAGTCTCCATTCAGGGCAACAGACAGTTTCTCTGCCTATAGCAGGGCTTTTCAGGCTTGGTGCTAGTAATGCTTCGGTCTAGAAAAAATAAAAATCTCTGTTGTCTAGAGTTATCCTGTGTGTTCTAGTATGTTTGGCACCTCCCTGTCAAAAATGTGTCCAAAGATTACCTTTTGATCCTTGGAAGGAAAAATCACCTTGACTGAGAACCACTGGCTTGGAGATATCATGCCCTTGACCTTGACCCTAAAGGCTGTTCATGATCTGACTCTAAACTACCTTGCAGTTAGTTCCTCCTCTATTCTTTCCCTTGTATTCTTTCCCATCATGTGGCCTTAACGAGAAGAACAAGACTTTCTGATAGTTCTGGCTTTCCCCGGGCCTTCTGCCATGGCACTTTGAATGACCTTTCCCCTCCTCTGTGTATTAAATAAAAATCTATTTGTGCCAGAAGATTCGTATCCAAAGCTCCCTGCAAGAAATTTCTCTGGGTTTCAATTTTCCCAATTGTTAAAGAAGAAGAAAAGCTCTTCTAGTGAATTGCACCGAATGAACTGTGAAATGTAGGGATTAGACCAAATATTATGGTTGTTAAGGGGGGGCTCATGGGTGCTTTCAGGGACGTAGATAGAGGTGCAGAGAAGTGGGGTGTCTGGCTGAAAACATGTAACCAGATGGAGATAGAGATGGGGCAGTCACTCAGTCTCTAGGTGAGTATTCTAATCCAACTGAGGCATGATGATGGCACATTTTCACCAGTGGGAAACATAGCTTTGCATCATGACTGGGTCACAAGGCCTTTCTACACTCCAGTACTTCTTTGTAGAGTTGGGGCTAGTAAGACTCCCCCTCAGGGCTATTTCATGTTGTGGGGTACTACAAAGACTGGTACTTTTACATTTTGAGGGGAAAAAATGATCATTCCTATACAAAGTATTTTCGTAATTTAACTTCCCCCAACCATCTACTGTGGGGCTCGCTATCCCTACCCTTGTTACACGCAGTCGAGACTGAACCCAGCACGTGACTTCTCGAAAGGTTAACATAACGGTGTTGCCTCTCATCATAACCACACATGCCTTCAGATCGCTCCCCAGCTTCATTCTTCACATTCAAGCCGGAACCAGAAATGACAAACGATTCTTGTAATGTGCTCTTTGACACAAATCATTTCTGATTGCTTGAGACCCCGGACAACCTTGAGCATGCAGAATCGAGATGGAACAGGAGAAGTCTTAGAAAATGAACAGTTTCAACTTCTTGCTGACGAGAGCCCTCTGCTCCCGAAGCAGCGACAGTATGTGCTGATTGCCAAACAGATCGCTTTTATGTGGCTGATCCTCGGGGGGTTGGACTGGATGGAGATGTGCCTCATCTCACAGCATCCTAAGCAGCCTTCCAGGAGCTTGCGGACGCCGACAAGCAAACAGTCGGTCCCCTGTGGCAGGCTCACAGTTGAGGCACCTCTGCGTAGGTTGTCTTACTTCATTCTCCAGTCAGATTGGGCTCTTAGTATTATCTTTCCCAGACAAATGAGAAAAGGGAGCCTTGGAGAATTCCACTGGCTTTGCCAGAGGACCCAGCATGTTGCTGCTAGATATAGATCTGGGATGCAGCCTCCAAAGTCTGCTGTGTACAAAGGGCATCTCTAAGGTGTAAAGTTGTTTCAAAGGGCTTTGGTTATTAGATGTAGGGTTGAGAAAAACAGAGACAGACAGGGAGCAAAGAGAAGAGAGAGAGAGAGTATATACTGATGTGAAGTAGCTTTGTCTAGAAAATGAGGGGGATTAGGATGGGTGATCAAAAGACAGGCCCCAGTTCAAAGGTGTTAAACATGGCAGCTACCAAGCAGGGTGATTTCAAAACACCCTCGCCTCCATAACCCCCCCCCTTCTCTGCCCTCTGGTCTGTCCTTTCCTTTCCTTTCTTCCCCTCACCTCCATAGTATAGAAACCCTATGGAAGAAGTATTAGGATTGTTCCCATTTTGTGAAGAGAAAACAGACTCGGCATAAACAATTTACCTATAGCAGAGCCAGGATTCCAAAGTGGAGATGAATGGCTGTCTGCCCAGAATTCATGTCCCTCTTAAAAGAATGAACCTATTGCTAGGAAGTGCTTTCTAGGCTGAAACCTGCTTGTCTTAGGGCCATGCACCAGAGTGGCCACACTGACAAGTTCTTAGCAAAGAAGATGGTGAGAATGGAAGTGTCACTTGTTAGTAGAACTGGGGCCTTTAAACTAGTGTGCCTTCTCCCCTCTCTCCTTTCCCTCCTGGCAGAAGGAATTAATCCTTGTGCCAACCTCAGAAGCCATCTGTTAATGGTGACAGAGTGTCCCTCAGCCTGGAGCCCTGCCTGAGTATGTGGATTGGAGTTTGTGATGGTTAACCCTGGCTGTCAACTTGACAGGACTTAGAATCACCTAGGAGACAAATGTCTGGGCCTGCCAGTGAGGGCATTTCTGAAAGGCTTTATCTAAGGTGGGAAGAACCATGCTGAATGTGGACGGTACCATTCCACGGGCTAGGCTTTCCAGACAGAACACAAAGGAGAGGCAAGTGGAACACCAGCGTTTGTCACTCTGCTTCCTGACTGTGGTCACCTCAGTTGCCACACACTCCTGCTGCCATACTGTCCTCACCACGATGGATGACAGCCTTGAGCTGTGGGCCGAAATAAACCCTTCCTTCCTTGAGCCCAGGGAAGGAGTATTTCCACCATGGAAATTAGTGAATTCCCAAGCCAGAGACTTCACTTTCCTGTAGATCTTGTTGGGAAATGCTCAGCATATCTACATGACACAGAATCATCTACATTTCACCTTTCTCTTTTCTTTTTAAACCACTTCCAGTGTTACCACCCAAGGCAAAGCCAAAGTCACTAGGAGTGCCTGATCACGCAAATGTTGCTGGAGCCGCTTCCCTGACCATCGTCTATGCTTCTGTCCTCACCTAGTCATCTCCCAAGAGTAGCCAAATGTGACTTCTTTTTCTGTGTAAGAAAACATTCCTCCTGTGCCCCAACTTCTCTAAGGCTTGCCTCTGTCCTTAGAATAAAAATAAAAGCATATTTATGTCATTTACACAAACTGCATAATGTGGCATTTACCTTCTTTTATTTTTTTAGTTCTTTAAAAATCTTTTTTTAAACTGTCAAATAGAGAGAGAGAGAGAGAGAGAGAGAGAGAGAGAGAGAGAGAGAGAATAGGAGTGCCAGGGCCTTCAGCCACTGCAAATGAACTCCAGATGCATATGCCACCTTGTGCATCTGGCTTACTGGGTCCTGGGGAATCGAACCGAGGTCCTTTGGCTTTGCAGGCAAACACTTTAACTGCTAAGCCATCCCTCCAGCCAACATCTACCTTTTTTCCTGACTCAGCTACCCACTTCCCTCACCTGCACCTCTGCGTCTGTGAGTGGTCCTGTTATATGCTCTGCAAATACAGTGGGCTTGTTCTGGTTTCAGGGTCTCTGCATACCCTGATCCCTCTTCTCAAAATGCTCCTCCCTCATATGTTCACACTAGTTCCGTCTTTCCTCTCCCTCTCAGCTGAAGCATCCCCTACTCAGAGAGACCTGCCCAGGAGCTATTAAACATAGCTGTCTTCTCCCCAGCCCCGCCTCTTCCCTGAAAGAGCATTATGCATCCCCTTACTTGATCACAAGCGGGATTTGGCAGCTCCTATGGAATGCACTCCAAGAGGGTTGGAACACTGCTTTGCTCATTGTATTCCAGGCCATGGACCGGGCCCAGCCCCAGCAGCCAGTGCTTGATGTACATTTTGTACAAGTGGACAAACACATACCTGATCTTCAGTATGACATGACTTAAGGTAGCTGGATCATGTCAGTAGGTGCTAGATCATCATATGTGCTAAAGTCCCAGGAGCCAGGGGGCCCATAGACTAGCAGGATCATAGATGGGTTTACTATACCCAAAGCGCTAGGAACAGTGGGGAACCAAGGGTAAAACACAGGCAAGACAAAAGTTCTGGAAGTAAAGCCAAAACAGGGTATCAAGTCACCACCCAGTAATGAAGGGCCCAAGTGAAAGGTCGGGGGGCATGGGGGCTGGGGGAACAGGAGCAGAATATAACTTTTCTGTGGCTCCTTTGTTAGGGCATTAGGGACAGACTCAGCTCCTGTCCATAACTTGTCAGATACCTGACTTTTGGAAAGTTACTTAACCTCTCTCAACCTCAGCTTTTTTTTTTTTCTTTCTGAGAATAAGGATTAATGATATCCTCCCGTGGCTGGTGTGAGCATTAAAAGGATAGATTACCAAAGCCTTCTGTACCAAGTATGCATGCAGCAAATGTTGAATAAGTGCTGAGTAACTGCTAATTTCCATGCCCTCCCAACCTTGCTGCCTGACATGATAACACCTTTTACTGTCGATGTTTTCTGATTGCATTTCAGAACTAGGAACCACAGGTGTTGAATCTAAAAGAAACTTGGTGATAAAGCCCACTGGTGTACAGGTCTCCTTGTGTGACCCAATGAGCAGAGCCAGACAGGATAATGAGAGGGAGTGAGGAGGTACTAACCCTTCATGCAGAAGTGGTTGATGAAAGGATTTAAGGATTGTTCTCCTTAGACATGGTGTCCAACATGGGATCACCGATTAGTTCTCTGAAGTGGAATCTTTTACCCAAAGGCCACATTTGCTGAGACTTACAGAATGCAGGAGAAGATCAAGACTGGGGGTGATGGAATAACTGGCCAAGGTCATGCTGTCCCTCCATGTCTGGATAAGAACCCAGTTCCTGCGACTCAGTCCTGCACTGTCTCTATCCCTCTACCTTGTCTTATTTCATATGCAAAAGGCCCTTCCTTAGAGGTGCCATCAGCTGTTCTCAACACAGGCTCTCAGCACAGTCCATCTCCCGACTTTATTTATCTATGTAACAGTTTCTCAACCATGCCTGTAGGCTTGAATTAAATCCTAGGTGAATTTTTCTACAAGGTAGACCCATGTCCTCTTTAGAAGGGGACAAGCATGGACAGAGACACTTGGAGGTAGATTTGTAAGCAGAATCATGGAATGTGTTTCTAGCAATGAATGCTCATTAGGAAAAGGAACAACAATGTCTTACATCTCTAAATGACCTTTTGGCTCACAAAACTCATCTAGTCTTTTTTTATTTTCTTTTCCCCCACTCATTACTCTCCTCTCCCAAACCAGGCTGTGGGTAAATACAGAAGAGGATGTGGTCCCATTGCAGATGAAGACTGAAGCACACAAAGGAAAATGCCTGTTTCTGATGAACCCCATGCCTGAGAGGAACTGACTATTGCTGATCATACCCACTCCTGTCACCTGGTGATACAGCCTGTGATGCCACCAAAGAAGTTAATTTCTGATGAGCAAATTCCTGCTCAGACACCCAGCAGGTGCCTTGCATTTTAATGGGCCCTCCTTGCTTTCTGCTTGCAAAGAGGTCAAATTTCTAAGTGGACAGCCAGATGGAGAGGCCTTCTGGACTTTCTCTGGGGCCAGGCAAAGCAGCTCCTTGCCATTGGCTCTTGCTGCTCTTGCCCTAGAATGGTTCCAGTGCCTTCCACACTAATAGCTCACTGCTTCTAAGCCTTGTTCAGGGTTTCTCAGGCTGGCTTCCAAAGTGGAGGATAGGGAGGCTGGGAGTATTAGTAAGGCAGTTCCAAATGCAAATTCTTTTCTCTCTGCCAAGAAAACATACACAACGACAGCATCTTGCAGAAGTGTCACAGTGGCGGGTCACCACGCATGTGTGTTATAGACACGAATGATAACTATGTAGCTCACATGTGCCTGGGGCTTCGTGGCTTGCAAAGGGAGATCACAGTTGCCCTGCTACTTTATCACCACAGGGAGCTGCTCAGCTTCTTGGCTAGTGGAGTTATCTTCTGAGTACTGCCCATGCCAGGCACTGGGCCTGACCTTCAGGAACTCATAGACTCTCCAGAGGGACAGGCATTCACGGAGAAATACACAAGGGCTGCATTGTTCAACATGACATCCACACAGTGCCATGGGAGTGAGTGACAAGGGGCCTCTGAGAAAATCACACGTAGGCACAGGAAGAGTTGACCACGGAGTAGTGTCAGGGCCAAGGATAAGTAGATCAGCACTTAGGTGAGTTACAAAGTACCACAGATGGAGTGTGTTCAATTCTCGAAAGGTTTTATCCTGGGTCAGAAAGATGGTAATCAAAAATCAAGGCATTAGGCCAGGCGTGGTGAAGCACACCTTTAATCCCAACACCTGGGAGGCAGAGGTAAAAGGATTGCCATGAGTTCAAGGCCACCCTGAAACTACAGAATGAATTCCAGATCAGCCTGGGCTAAAGTGGCACCCTACCTCAATCAAAACCACAAAAAAATATTAAGGTGCTAACTCAGTTAATTCCTTCTGTGGCTCTGAGGGAGGGTCTTGGCTTCTGGTAACCTCGGGTCTTCATATGCTCGCTCCTCTATATGTACCTGTGTCTCCGTTCATATTTCACTGGTGACCTCCTCTTATCTGATCATCTGCTGACACCTTAATTCTCATTCACAGGAAGCAAGGTCTAGAATTTGAACATCATTTCAGAGAGCACAGTTCAACCCATAACGGCATCACCCAAGAACTGACAGTGGCACAGACTGAGGAAGAGAATGACAAGGGGTGTGGAGGGTAGCTGGTGCACCAGGACCTGCTCAAAGAAGGCTCTGAAACCAAGAGAACCATGAGGGAGACTTTGCAATTTGTTACATTGGCTATCGGTTGGGGAGAACCCATTGTTATTGTCCTCACAGAGACTTGGTCATTCCTTTGCATCCTCAGGGACTTATACAGGTTCTCAAGAGCACATCCCTGTGTGTATGTGTGTGTGTGTGTGTGTGTGTGTGTGTGTGTGTGTGTGTGTGTGTGTGGTGTGGGTGTGGGAGGTTTGGGGTCTCAATGGATGCTCCACTCATTGAGGCCTTGTATGCAGTTTTATTATTCCCTGAGACCTCCAGCAGAGAAAATGCTATAGAAATGCCTGTCAGCAGTACACAGTGGGTTCAGTTGCTGGGAGCAGAGTTGCCTCTTCATTTTCATGTGCTTTTCAGATGTCTCCCATCCTTGGTGCATGAGACATAGTCCCTCTTGTACACCTTTATGCACAGACTTGACTATTTAGATTGAAATGTTTATTCCATCATCTTAAACACTGTGTTCTCCCAGATGCCTGTATCTCATAATAATGTGGTTTGCAAACTAGATCTGACTGGGTGGTCTATTACTTTTCTTAGTAAAAACAGCAACAACCCATTATTGTTTATCTTTAGTATATAGAAGGCATGAGAATTGGTTTTGCCATCTTTAACTCTACAGGTTTAACACTGGAAATGAGGTTTAACCAACCCCAACCTTGTTAGAGGTTATAAAAATATAGTGCTCTACTTCTAGAATTTAAGATTCTCCCAGATCTCCTTCTGTGCCCTGTCTTGTTTACATGTTGTTCTAGGTTTGCTATCAGAGAAGAGGCCTTTGTAGCCCTGTCCCTAGGTTCTAGACTTCTGAAAGAAGGGGCATCAGGAACCCACAGCACTTCTCCATGGTTGAATGTTGACATGTGAGACAATGCTCTCAGATTCCTGCATTAAGGCATCGGAGTGGGAGAGGAGACAGGGAGCGGGAAGATCTGCCCATTCATTGTACAGAGGTATCCAGAAACAAGAGCTCACCCGAGGCCATGCTGCGCAGAATGGCAAGGCACTGCCACAGGGGCTCACGGTCCTCTACAAGAAGGGGAGGACTATAGTGTCAAGGATTCCTCTGTTGCAAAGCTTTGGCAATTCCTGCTGTTTGGGAACCATTGTGAAGAGATGAATAGCCATGAGGGTTGGTCAAGAATTCTGTCTGTATGGGAGTAAAACTACGAGGTCCTAAGAGTGGCACCCAGGGCCTAGATCCGCCAAACATTCACTTGCCCCAAGGCTTCTAATATAAGCATTCCTTCCCCTAGGTACCCCTTTCTGAGCACACCGTGCCTATAGTACCCCAGGTCTAGATACCAACTGTCATGTTCTCTGTCCCTCACATCCCTAACCTGATGTATATGATTAAGACCCTGTGGACCAGGATGTTGGGAGCTTGAATCCAGCCTCTGCTTGTTACTGGCTGTGACTTTGGACAAGTCCCTTCACCATTCCCAGTGCATTTTCTCATCATTTTCAAGGGAATCACCTCACAGGGTTCTAAGACTACATGGGTCCCACACACGAAAAGCTCTGACCATTCTCCTATATGTGGAGTTGTAAATTCCTTGATTCATTTTGCTGTGTGTATTCAAATATGAATGGAAGGCAAAAGCCACTTTAAATCAATTTTCCTCCATCTGTGCCTCAGGGTGGGCCAGGGACTGTGCTCAACCCATTGGACTTTGCTGGGGTCTCTTCTCAAAGCAATGTTTACCCAGCACTCTCTCCCTTCCCAGAAAGTTTCTGAGTGAGATGGATCATGTGAGCAATGGAGTGAAGGCTTGATGCACACACTGTATATGGCTTGGGCTACATCTCCCTAGAGTCTCTATTTCAACATTATTTGGATCACAATGATGATTTCAGCCACAAGCAATTGATTGGCCTATACACTTCTGTCATCCCAAGGATGGATTGATTCCTCAGTAATGAAACTTGCGCGTGGTCCCTGGATGCATGCGGGCTACCATGATTGAGCACTCTCTGAGTACCTTACGTATGTTTCTTCACTTAGTTCTCTCAGCAAAACTCTACCCAGTGGCTCTTCTTATCTCCACCCTTGTATGGGAAAGCCAGAGTCAATCCAGAGAGGTCAAGGCAACTGTACATAACATAGCTACTGAGCAGTCTGTTTTCATCTTTTGGTCATATCTTAGAAGCAGGTTTATCAAGGTATAATTTATTTAGCATAAAATTTGAATGCTAAAATTTTTATTACTGGTGTGCATGCACACACACACAAGCATGCGCATGCACATGCACGTGCGTTGTGTGTGTGTGAAAGCACAGGCATTCATGTGTCACCTCACACATCAGAGGACAACTTTAGGGTCAGTCCTTGCCTTCCCCCTCATTGGAGGCACAGTTTCTCTCTAGTCTGTCTGTTGTAGAAATTGTCCTGTCTCTACCTCACATCCCACCATCAGTGGCAATGTGCTGGGATTACAGAAGCCCACTGAGGCTTCCAGACATTTACGTGGGATCCAGGAATCAAACTCTAGTACTCAAGCTTGAGCGCTTTATCCACTGTGCCATCTCCCCACCCTGAGCTGGTACTTTTTAAGTATAAATTTCAATGAGTTTTGCAAATGTTTTCTATAACAGATAATAATCCAAATAATCCAACCATAGAATTGCCCTCTGTCTGAGGTCTCTCTGGGCCCTTTGCAGTCAATCTGCCTTTCCCCAGTTATAATCCCAGCTCTCAGAAGGACTAGTTTATGCTCTGTGTCAAGAGTTCATGTAGATGGGATGGTGCATTTTGTCATCTCTTGTAACTAACTCCTCTAGTCAGAATATCTTTCAGGCACATCCATGCTGCGCCTGTGTCATTAGTGTGTGTGCTGTTGGATGAGCAGTATGCACTGCGTGGTACCACACTCACCCACTCCCGCCAACCCTCGGTGGCAAGTTGTATTGTGTCCAGAGAAAAGCTATTACAAAGAGAGAGGTTGTAAACATTTATGTACAAGTCTTTGCTTAAGACATATCTTCATATTTCTTAGGCAAATCTCCATGAACTGAGAATGTCCAAGTCTCCAGTGAGGAGTATGTTTAGCTTTATAAGGAATCTACAGAGTCCATTGATTAAACATGTCTTTTTGAGTTTCCACCAGCATTGTATGAAAAAATAAATTTCAGTTACACTTAAAAAGTTTATGTATTCTGAGCTGCTCCGAGGAGGGAAGTTGAGAATAAGAAACATACCATACTTTATTGAATTTAAGATGCCATCAATTTTAAGACATACATTCTATTAAGACAGAAAGAATATTGGCAAGCAGTTATACAGCGCTTTATTATCACTTAGAAAAAAATAATAATACTAAAATAGCTTCTGTATCATTCTTGTACATACACAAAATTGAAGCAAAAAGTGAAAACAAATTGATCAGACTGAATATATCCATTTCTTTTTTTTTTTTCGAGGTAGGGTCTCACTCTAGCCCAGGCTGACCTGGAATTCACTATATAGTCTCAGGGTGGTTTTGAACTCACAGCGATCCTACCTCTGTCTCCCGAGTGGTGAGATTAAAGGTGTGCGCCACCGTGCCTGGCCCATCCCTTTTTGGAGACAGAGTCTCTCATCATCCTGGAGTTCATGCATCAGGCTGGACTGGCTGGCCAGCAGGCTCTACAGATCCATTTGTCTCCCTCTCCCCATCGCTGGGACAGCAAGTGCTCACCACTACATTCGGCATTCGCAGGGACACTGGAGATCCAATTTCTGTTCCTAGGTTTGTGAAGCAAGTGTTTAAGTGACCGAGCTGTCTCCCTAACCTGCATAACCACTTTAGAGTCCCTTGCATCTTGTGCGGGAGAGCCCTTCAGGGTGTGTTTTGTCCACACACAATCTCAGCAACCTGTTGAGTCAGGTTTAAAAGACAGTTGCTCTGTTCCTCTTCCTGGGGTTTCCCTTCAAGCAGACGTCAATGTTGGCCTCTTTCTTACTTTAACCCACTCCTGGTTTACGCTCCCCTCCCCAGTCAGTTAGATTATGTGTGCCAGCAGTAAAGCAGCCTCTGGTCAAAGTCATGCTTTTCAAATTGATGCATGAAACACGAAAAGATAGCCTGTCTAGTAGAGATGCCAGCCCCACCTTGAAATGTCACTCAGCTCATTTTTGGGTATCGTCTCTCCTGCCTTTGGTGGATGTTGGGTCAAGCAGTGCAGATTACTTGAGGGTTTGGTGACAGAACCAAGATGGCCTCAGCTCGCTCATGTGCATGCTGGACCAGTCGTGTTAGTTTCAATGTTATGTCCCCCATAGACTCAGGTGTTTTGTTAAAGTTTGTAACTCAGGTCTCCAGGTGCATGGTGGGAGAAGGTGTTACTGGTGACAGATCTGAATTCCAGCTCAAAGGTATACAGGGAAGTCTGAGCTCTGGCAGGGGTCCTGCTTGCTGCTGTTAGTGTTTGCTGGCTGTTTGGTTGTTTCTCTCGTCTTGGATGTATAAAAAGAGCTTCTGCTGCCTCTCACAGAACATCCCCCTGGATCTGTAAGCTTGAAACAAATCCCATCCTCCCACAAAACTGTGGCTGCTTGGTAGTTTATCTCAGAAACATGGAAACTGACTACAGCATCAAAGTATGTCATGACTTGTTGCCTAACTGTGACTGGAGAAGCCCTTCACTTGTAGCAGATAGCCTGACCCCAGGAACATTACAGCGGGAATGATTGGTGCTTATGTTACCTTAAAACATGGGTTTCTGCTCAGCTCTATTTTAATGCCCCCTCAGTTCACTGACACAGACAATGGAAACATTCATTTAATCTTCAACACCTCCTTCCACCACAACACCGCCAATCACTGACTATCTTTTTCTTGCCCATTTCTGTTCCTTTCATTCAGCGCCCCGTTTTATCTCTCAGAAGCTATTGCAAATATCTCTTCACTTATCTACTTGCATTCTAGAAATTTCTTCTCCATCAGTCGATTCTATTCATTACCCTCAGAGTAATCTTTCTACTATACAAATCTGAGCTTGTCAGTCTCCTTCTCAAAACTTCTCCCTGGATCCTCATTACTGGAAGAAATAAAGGACAAACTCCTTAGCCTGACATCCCATTTCCTCTGTCTTCTGGATCCTGCCTATCACTTCAGTGTCATTGTTACCTTTTCCCACCCCAGGTTCATCCAGTTATTTGATGCTTTCCAAACAGACTTTGGGCATTCTACCTTGAGATTTTTTTTTTTTATTTTTCTATTATGGTGTCTTGTTCATGCTTGTCCAGAAATTCTTGTCTTCTCTCTTCCTGTTAATGCATTCTGGTCATAGTAACATCGTGCATAAACGAGCAATGTCTTCTCTTCTTCCCAAACAGCCTGTAACTACTCACACAGCTATGTGCACACACACACACAAGAACACACATCCATTCGCCTGACTTTTTCTTAATGTTCTTTGCTCTCATGGATCCTACTCCATCTTTCATCTTCTCACCCCCTCCTTGTGCCTTTGGCCATGCTATCTTTTCTATGTGATGGGGGGGGGGGGGCGGGAGGGTAGGAAGGCTCCGCAGATCTATCTCAAGAATTAAACCCAATTGCACAATTTCACGTTCGCCTGTTAGAGGCATCTGGATATGATAAAGCAGACCTAGAACTCAATGTTGGTCAGTCATGGGGTCAAACTGTGGCTCCGTCTTACCACTTCTGTAACCTTAGACCCCTAATAGAACCGAAGTGAGTTGAGTTTCTTTAAGGGTCAAAACCAGTGAGAGCCTTCAGGCACATAGGGGGGCCCCTTTTCCCGCATAGAAAATCCTAAGGGAGCTGGTATGAGTGTCCCTGTGTCCTTGTACGATGCACATAGAGTGAGGAAGCAGCTGGCCAGCATAAGACTCACTTTCGGTTTTCTTGAAACTGACCTTGGCTGTGTGACTAGCTCTCAGTAGAAGTGGTGTGTGTGGCCCACCCACTGGGGTCAGGGCCTTTAATCTGCAAGTAGCTCTCCATGCAGTCCTTCCTTTGCTGACAACAGGAGCTGGGACAAGAGTGTCTCAATCTTTTCTTGTTTTTTGAGGCAAGCCCAACAGACTGGACTTTTTTTTCTAATCAGAGAAAGAGATAGATGATAGATAGATAGATAGATAGATAGATAGATAGATAGATAGATAGATAGATAGATGACAGAGACAGAGGGAGAGAGAATTGGCATGCCAGGGCCTCCAGCCACTGTAATCTAACTCCAAACATGTGTGCCACCTTGTGCACATGTGAGACCTTGCACAAGCATCACCTTGAGCATCTGGCTTGTGTGGGATCTGAGGAGTTGAACATGGGTCCTTAGGCTTCATGGGCAAGTGCCTTACCTGCTAAGCTGTCTCTCCAGCCCCTTAACCACTAAGACATCTCTCCAGCTTGAGGCTCTCAATCTTGAATATGCATCCCAGTCACTTGAGAGTTTGTGTTAACACAGATTTCTGGGCTCAACCCCTAGTGCTTTTTTAAAATGTATATATTGGGCTGGAGAGATGGCTTAGCGGTTAAGCGCTTGCCTGTGAAGCCTAAGGACCCCGGTTCGAGGCTCGGTTCCCCAGGTCCCACGTTAGCCAGATGCACAAGGGGGCGCACGCGTCTGGAGTTCGTTTGCAGAGGCTGGAAGCCCTGGCGCGCCCATTCTCTCTCTCTCCCTCTATCTGTCTTTCTCTCTGTGTCTGTCGCTCTCAAATAAATAAATAAATAATTAAAAAATATGTATATATCTATATAATTTTTTATTGACAACTTCCATAATTGTAAATAATACCCCATGGTAATTCCCTCCCTCCTCCCACTTTCCCCTTTGAAACTCCACTCTACATCATATCTTCTCCCCATCTCAATCAGCCTCTCTTTTATTTTGATGTCATGATATTAATTAATTAATTAATTGTGTCATACTGGAGAAGAGCCTGAGCATGTGTATTTGTACCGAGTTCCAGAGTGACACCAGCAGCACTGGATGGGGCCAGCCTTTGAGAAGCACTGTCTTTGGAGACAGAAGAGCTATGACATGGGAAGATCTGGGTGTGCTTAGTGACCATGGAGGGTAGGCCAAAGAAGCCCTGTCAATCAAGTATACCCACTTCCTGTTAGATAATCAAATATCAGCTTCATTGTGTTTGAAAGTGAAAAGATTTCCATGATTCATTATATATTACAAGAGTTTAATCAGTTCTTTATGACATTACCCAAATCTTTGAGTGCTATGAGCCTAGGTCCATTGATGGCTCAGTTGCTGGCTATGTTGCCCCCTGGTCTAGGCCCAGCTTTGGAATCCCCTGTACTCTTCCAATGTCTAATCATACTGGACCACCCCCCACAGACAGAGTCCGCATCTCCTCCAGGCCCTCCTGTCCGCTGCCATTCAACCATTGAGAGCTGCTCTATCTGGTAGGCTCTTACAGCTCCTTCTCCCTGCTTCTTGTGGTAATACACGTGGCAATATGGGCTGTGGTCTCTTCCTGGCTGATGCTCATCACCCTCTTTGCGCTGATTAATTGCCCCTGGTGGCAGCCCAGGGTTCACTGTGCCCATGGTCCTTCTGCCCGAGAACCCCAGCCTCCTTGCATCAGAGGACATGGTGCTATATCAAGGCCTCACTCACCTTGTTCCCAGTGCCTCGGTCCTTGCTGTGGCCCCTGCACAGAATAGCTGCTCAAGGCATGATGGAGCATGAGGAAGAGTTTGGGACAAGTTCCCGAGGGTGGCTGACAGAGGGCAGGGCGATGCATCTGCGTCTCTGGAATGCACGAGCCATCACAGAGAGGCATGAGCTACGGCTCAAGTATTCCCAGCAAAGTTCCTGGGCCCCGGCCTTGTCAGACTGCAGTAGCCTGGACATCACAGGACAACTGTGTGATAATTATATATAAAAAATGTTGAGTGTCGGGGGAGGAAGGGGATTAACATGGGATTTTTTTTATAATCATGGAAAATGCTAATAAAATTTTTTTAAAATGTTTTGTTTTCTGAAAACAAAATGTTGAGGAAGCATCAGGAGATCAATAAACATTGGAAAGCTTAAAGCAGGATCCACGCCATTAACTCAAATAACATGAGCAGTAAGTCTGCCATTGCCCTCCCTTCATGACCACATCCAGGAAAAGAGACTCTTTCATTGGATTACTAAGAGGATTTAATTAACATGGAATATTTCACAGGCAGACAACCTATGACAGAATAATTAAAATATAGTTTGTTGAAATGCACATTAATTGGTTACTAATCATCATGTTCCGTTTCCTTTTAATGCTAAAGATGTGCTCCGGAGACGCTGTTCTGTGCAATAGTACATCTCTGTGTGTGCAGCTCAGTGTTTAATTAGACATAAGGATGAAGCCCTTCGTTCTGCACTTGTAGGAAGCTGGAATGGAAGTCAGAAGGGGGCCAGGGAGGGAGGTTTCCCTGTGTTGCGCACACGGTGTGCAAGGGACCCAGCAGAGGGTGGGACTGGGAGTCTCTGGCCCGGATGGCCCTCTCCCACCTTCTTCTCAGCTGACTGTGTCTCTTCTGCTTCAGACTGCTCATGACTGGCCTTGACATTCCATCACCTCCAACCCCCTTCTGTCTGCTTAGTCATAACCCGGCCCTGGGTTACCTTGCTAAGATCTGTCTTCCTTGCTCATGCTGTTCCAGCCATGCTTAGAACCCTCTGCTTACAGATTGAGCAAATCAAGTTTGTGGCCACCACTGTCCATTACACATGTCATCCTCTCCACCTGATACTTCCATTCAAATGACTTCTCAGATCCCTTGCCTGGCCATCCAACCTAATGTTACCTCTTCCCTCTCCATCATGTCATAGCTTTTCCTTTTATAGAAAGATATAGCCCTGTGGATTCTCTTTTTTTGTTGTTAATATTGTGTGTATGTGTGTGTGTGTGTGTGTGTGTGTGTGTGTGTGTGTGTGTGTTTGCACCAGGGTCTCTTTTACCACTACCAGCAAATCCTGGATGATTGAACCACATTTTGTAACTGGTTTTATGTGGGTGCTAGGGAATTGAACCCCAGACCAGCAGGCTTTACAAACAAGTGCCTTTATCTACTGAGCCATCTCCCCAGCCCCTGGAATTCTCTTAAGTACTTATTCGTTCACTTGTTTCTTGTCCGTTTCTCACACACTATGAGAGCTGGAACTGTGCTTCCCTGGTTTTGCAGCCTGGCTCCTAGAATAGCACGTATCATATACTCTTTGATGACTGAATGAGTAGAAATGAGAGTGAAACAAGATCTCTCTCTGAGGTCCTCCCAGCTCTAATGTTTGAGGATTTGTTTTGCATGTCTATCTGTGGGGTGTATGCATACATGTTTGTAAGCATGTGGGCACATGTGTATGTATGGGGGGTGTATACATGCATGTGGAGGCCAGAGGCTGACATCAGCTATCTTTCTCAATTGCTATCCTCTTATTTATTTATTTTATTTATTTATTTTTGATGTAGGGTCTCACTCTAGCCCAGCCTAACCTGGAATTCACTATGCAGTTTCGAAATTGCGGCCATCCTCTTACCTTTGCCTCCTGAGTGCTGGAAATAAAGGTGTGTGCCACCACACCAGGCTTATTATTATTATTTATTTTTTGAGATGGGCTCTATCCCTGAACCCAGAGCTCACCAACGTGGTTAGACTAGTTGGCCATCAAGCCCCAGGGATCCTCCTGTTTCCACCTCCTCGGTGCTGAGCACGCACATTGCATGTGGCTGCTCAGAGTCCGAACTCACGTCCTTGTGCACGTGCGGCAAGTCCTTTACAGGCTGAGCCATCTCCCCAGCCCCTTAAGGATGCCTGGGTCGTGCAGACTCAAGAGAGACACGGGGGCGATGAAAGGCAGCATGCAGTTCCTCTTCTCAGGCCCTCTTGACTTGTGTGCTGCATAAGACTCATTCAGACTGGCCCTTCAGGAAGTGTTTGTTTTGAGTGTAGTCCAACCATGTCCACAATTCTAGAGCTCTCGAGCACCAGGATACTCGTGAAAAATTTTATTTTACATTTGTAATTTTCTGATATCTTTATTTATTTACTTATTTATTTATTTATGAGGGGGGTGCCAGGGCCTCCAGCCACTGCAAATGAACTCCAGATGCGTGTTCCCCCTTGTGAAGCTGTCTTATGTGGGTCCTGGAGAGTCGAACCGGAGTCCTTTGGCTTTGCAGGCAAGTGCCTTAACCACTAAGCCATCTCTCCACCCTCTCATGAGAGATTTTTAAAGACTAATCCACCTTGTGATTTTGCTGCTTGTTTCACCAGCCTGCTTCCTGGAGGTTCTAGCCAGAGCCAGACCCTTTCTTCAGTTTACACAGCAGCCTAGAGCATAGTTGACAGATGATGCCGATGGCTCCTGGGTGAGCGCACCCATTTTTGAAGACCCCAGCTCCTCGGTACTGTGAAAGTACTTTTCTTGGGGGTCTGAGTCCATAATTCTCTGCTTGTCTTCCATGGAGACATCTGTCAAATGACACCCAGGTTCTAACTCTTCCCAGAGGATGTGGTCACACGCCCACATTTCTTCCTCTCCCCTCCTTGGCAATTGGTCACTTCTAGTTCCTCCTCCTCAGTGACTTGGATGGGAATCAGAGGCATCGCCTCCCTGCCCTGTGTGAATCATCTCCCCCTCCCGGGACACTGAGAGCCCCGAGCCAGTGGCCTGAACCAGCTGTGCCCCGGAGTGTGCCAAACGCTTTCTTGGACTCTATTGTTAGATTTTTTTTACTTTTTTTTTTTTTTTATGCCACTGCTCATCCCAGGAGAGCAGAACTTCAAATTTCAGAGATGGTGATGAGGGCTGAGATAAATTGGGCCCACTGTGGGGCACAGTGCGGCCTGGCAGAGTTGGCAGTCACCTGGAGCCAGAGCTCCGGCTCATCACAATGCATCCTTCTGCTTCATTTGTGCATCTGCTACAGATGCAGTAGTTTATGGACGAGTCCAGATCCTACAAGGATTTCTCACTACTCTCCTAAAGCAAGCTTGTGAAACAGTATTTCCTGTTTGCGCTGCAGACACACTCGTTGTTATGGTCAGTCCCACGAATGCCGCTGGGCTCTGCAGGACTACAAGTGACTGGGAAAGGATGTCCTGGGAAGCAGAGCCAGGATGTATAAACCCAATCATGACAGATGCCTCAGTCCAGGGTCTCTTCACAGCCAAACCATGGGCCAATTCTTATTCACACTGTGGGGAGCTCAGCAATGATGTCAAGATCTGGTGTGTATTAGCTAAGTAGCAGAGTGTTCTCAAGCCAGACAGGCTGGGTTGAGTGCAGCCCTTATCACATAACTGGCTACCGCTGGGCTTAGGGAAGGCATGATTGTATCTTTCATAGTCTGGTGGGATGGAGGGGAGGGTATTAGCAAGGGCAGTGAGCCGAGTGGAGGAAGAAGCAGTAACTGCCTAATAAGGGATCGGAGTTTCTAGAAGAAGAGGTGAATTTGCAGTGGGTCTCGGAGTGGCTAGGACTTCTAAGGGAAAATAAAGATATTGTGACTATAGGGGTACAGGCCATAGAGACAGTGGTGGTCATGATAGAAAAGAGGACACATTTTTGGTCAAGTTAGACCAGCCTACATGAAGCCTCTGCATCTCACACACACAGACTAGCATGAACCACAGTGAAACAAGAGAATTAAAAGATAGGAGATAGCATGAAGACCTGAGTTCCATCACCAGTGCCCAGATCAAACTGCTGAGCCTAGTGGCATGCACTTGTAATCTCAGTGTTCAGGAGGCAAAGGCAGATCCCTGGGACCTGCCAGCCAGCCGGTATAGCCTAATCAGTAAGCTCCAGGCCAATGGGAGTCCCCATTGGAGGAGGTGGACAGTGTCCCAGGGATGGCACCTGAGGTGGCTTCACACACACACACACACACACACACACACACACACACACACACACACACTGGCATGTGTGTGCGCCAGCAACACACATATACACATGCATAAAGAAAAGATGACCAAAAATCAGATCAAAGCCTGGCACATGCAGTTTAGCCTATAAATTATTGAAAGACAACAGAGGTAAAAGACAGATTAAAGTCTCTGTGAATTTAACACAAAGATAAGGAGTTTGGACTTCATTACATGCAGGAAATTTTCTTCAAATTGTTTCTAGATGATATTTTATGACTAGAAAATGAAACAATAACTATACATATCTTAACTTCAGTGCAGAAAACTTGAATACCAAAAAATGAAGCAGGGCTGGAGAGATGGCTTAGCGGTTAAGCGCTTGCCTGTGAAGCCTAAGGACCCCGGTTTGAGGCTCAGTTCCCCAGGGCCCACGTTAGCCAGATGCACAAGGGGGCACACGCGTCTGGAGTTCGTTTACAGTGGCTGGAAGCCCTTGCGTGCCCATTCTCTCTCTCTCCCTCTATCTGTCTTTCTCTCTGTGTCTGTCACTCTCAAATAAATAAATAAAAAATGAACAAAAAATATTAAAAAAAAATGAAGCAGTAAAACATTCGTGTAAACCCATTGCACAAATTAATTGCTATTAGAGGGAGTGGCTTAACAGTTTAGGCAATTGTCTGCAAAGCCAAAGGACCGACGTTCAATTCCCCAGGACCCATGTAAGCCAGATAGATATACAAGGTGGCACGTGCATCTGGAGTTCGTTTATAGTGGCTAGATGCCCTGGCATACCCAATCTCTCTCTATCAGCCTCTTTCTCTCTCAAATAAATAAATAAAATAAATAAAAAATAATAATAATTGCCATTAACACTAGGTTGGAGATTTTGCTATCAGGGCGAACCCTGGTCTAGCTCTACAAAATGTTATCTGAGGAACACATTTGAGCCAAGGAATATCATGATCAGATTTCTTTTCCAGAAAGATCCTACTAGCAACCATGGGTCAAAGGACAGACAGAGGCTTTAGCCAGATGTCCTGATGTTTAGGGAAAACTGTTACCTTTGTTACGTTAACTCTGAGGTCACTGATGTAATCAGTCACCCATCAATAGCTATTAAGATTCTCTTCTCCAGACCTCAGGACCACTTCCTACTCATATGCACACAGCATGATGGTCCATCCCAGAAAAATTGCTCTTCTCCTGGGAAACAATAAGATTAGAGACCTCCTCCACCTCTAGCCCTCAGCTCTTGCCAGTTACTCAGTGCGCCTCTTATAGACCTTTGCTCTAAGATGTCACAGACATGAGTGTCCCTTTGATGGATGGTGCAATGCTTCTTTTACCTCAGCCAGGGGAAAGCAGCCACAGCATTCTTGCATGCCCCTTCCCATCGTCAGCATCCTGCTGCCCAACTGTGCCCAGAAAATGAAAGTTATCACCAAGGAGCCCGGGGCCAGTCTGAGAAATGAGATGTGCCGCCTTGGCTGATGGAGGAAGATTGAGAGACCAGATAATTGAGGGCCTGAGAACAAGGCTCCGCAAACCGCCAGGATAGGCTCACAGCGTGGACCACATTAAAATCCCATCCTCCACAGCTTCCTGACCACTGCCACTGCCCGCTTCAAGTGCTATTTTATAAGCGGTGTTTTCGGAGCGTTAACAAACCTGGAGGGGCTCTGAGAGAGAAAAGGCCTCTGTTGAGCAGCTTTTCTCTTACAAGAGGAAATGAGAGATGGTTTTCCTTGTAACCCAATTTCCAAAGCCTGTTATTACAGAGCATTGGGAAGCTTTGCCTCCTGCCAGGCTGGGGGGGGTGGTGGCTAGTGTACCGGGGCGGGGAGTAGCCTATGTATTAGGGTGGACTGAATGCTGCTGGAGGTAGAGAGGTAGGTCAAAGGGAGCAGCACCAGCACCCCACACTGACTTTTCTTTCCTGAAATCATGTACAATGTGAGAGCAACCCCCTTGACTTGGTGTTCTAGGATGTATGCGAGTTCCAGCCCTAACCTGTACTTACTTATCTGACCTGCAATTTCCCATTTTGTAAAAGGATGGACAGAACCTTCTACGCATGGTGAGGGGTGGTGGAGTGGGTTGTGAGGGCAAGTGAGGCAGTCGTGGGAAGTGCTGCGTCTATTTTAGCTGCTCCTGTTCCTTCCTTCTTGCCCGTCGTGGAACCCCTCTGATAGTAGCCTGCTGCAGATCAACCAGTGCGAGGCGTTCATCTGTTTTGTCTGGTAAAACTTTTAGGGACAATGACTCATCAAAAGTTCTTATGTGCTGAGGAGAGGCTCAGTGGGTAAAGTGCTTGTCATACAAGCCTAAGGACTTGAGTTCAGATCCTCAGTGCCTACATTAAAATGCCAGGCATGGCGGAAGGTGCCCGGACTTCCTCCCTGGGAAGGCAAAGGCAGGAGAATCCTTACTGGTTGGCTAGTCTATCTATGACCTGTAGGTTCAATGTGAAACCCTGCCTCAAAAATTAAGGGGCAATACTGCGCCCGGGGCCGTCAGCGCCCTCGCTGGGCCCTCGGGCTCGGTGGCCCTGGGAACGGGCTCCATCCCTGCCGCGGTGCAACGAGGGCAGGGCGGCGGCCCAGCGCTCCCCACCCTCCCGGAGCTTGCAGGAATAAGCCGAGAATGGCCGAGGAGGCTTGCTTTTGCTTCTCCACAACGAGATGGTGTCAGGAGTGTACAAGTCCGCGGAGCAGGGTGAGGTGGAAAATGGTCGATGCATTACTAAGCTGGAAAACATGGGATTTCGAGTGGGACAAGGATTGATAGAAAGGTTTACAAAAGATACGGCAAGGTTCAAGGATGAGTTAGACATCATGAAGTTCATATGCAAAGATTTTTGGACTACAGTATTCAAGAAACAAATTGACAATCTAAGGACAGACCATCAGGGCATCTATGTACTTCAGGACAACAAATTTCGACTACTTACTCAGATGTCTTCAGGAAAACAGTATTTAGAACATGCATCAAAGTATCTAGCATTTACATGTGGCCTAATCAGAGATGGCTTGTCAAATTTGGGGATAAAACGTATTGTAACAGCTGAAGTGTCTTCAATGCCAGCATGCAAATTTCAGGTGATGATACAGAAGCTATAGAAGATACTGAAATTCAAGGCTTCCACAGTGTAAAGAGATAAATTATTCCTATATAAAGTGTTTCAAGTAATGATTTAATTACATTGTTGCTGATTTGTTCAGAAGCAAGGTTGCTTCTTATTTGTTTAACCCAGACTAAGTCAAAGAAGATAAAGGGCCACTATACCATGACATAAACTTTGCTGCAACTTCAAAATGACACCAAGATCTAAGACTGTTTTAAACATTTTTGTTTCCTTAGAGTGATATTTATTTAATCATGGACTGAGAAGTACAACTCAGGATTTGTTGAATTAGCAAAAAGAAAGATGTACACCAATCAGAATCATTTGTGTAAGGATGACCAAGATGCATTAGCTTGACTTTTATTTTTTTAAATATTTTTTATTTATTTGCAAGCAGAGAGACATACAGAGAGGCAGAAAGTCAGAGAGAATGGGGCACACCAGTGCTTCTTGCTACTGCAAATGAACTACAAATGTATGAACAACTTTTTGCATTTGATTTTACCTGGGTACTGGGGAAATGGAACCTGAGCCATAAGACTTTGTAAGCAAGCACCTTTGAACACTGAGCCATTTCTGTAGCCCTGTTTAAGTGATTTTTAAAAAGCAAGCCAAGCTAGGTGTGGTGGTACACATTTTTAATCTCACCACTCAAGATGCCAAGGATTGCCATGAGTTTGAGGCCTCCCAGAGACTACATAGTGAATTCCAAGTCAGCCTGGGCTAGAATGAGACCCTATCTTGGGGGTAAAAAGCCAATATGCTTAAGTTAGCTTTTTTTAAAAAAAAAAATTATTTGAGAGAGAGAAAATGAATGAGTGGGCATGCCAGGGGGCCTCCAGTTACTACAAACAAACTGCAGAAGCATGTGCCACCTTGTCCATCTGGCTTACATGGGTCCTGGGGAATTGAAGCTGGGTCTTTAGGTTTGCAGGCAAGCACCTCAACCACTAAGCCATTTCTCCAGCCTGAGTAAGCTTAATTTCATTGTGTTGCTTATAATTTTTCTTTTTAAAAGTGTTTTTTTTTTTTTTGCTTATTTTAAATTTATTTATTTGAGAGTGACAGACAGAAAGACACAGAGAGAGAGAGAGAGAACGGGCACGTCAGGGCCTTCAGCCATTGCAAAATCTAGATATATGCGCCACCTTGTGCATCTGGCTTACGTGGGTACTGGGGAATTGAGCCTTGAACTGGGGTCATTAGGCTTCACAGGCAAATGCTTAACTGCTAACCCATCTATCCAGCCCCTCTAATTTATTTCTTTTGAGAGAACATTTATGCTTATATAAGAATTTCATTTATACATTGTATATACATGGGACTTTTAAGACAGAAATATATCTGAAATGTACTAGCCGCCATCAAGACCATAGATCAAAGGGAAGGAGCCTCCCACATGTCAGATAGAGAAAATTAACAGAAAGTGGTGGGTTTAAACCTGATCAGATTCTGGTCTGCCTGTCTCTACTGTCTGCACCTCAAACACTTATCTCCTGTGCATCCCTTCAACGCTTCATGATAGTTACCTCTGTCTAAAGGTTGTGAGCATGGGATAGCAGAATGGTCCTTGGTTATCCCACTGACAACTGCCTAAGTTTTACCTGGAGCTCTCCCCAGGCTCTCTCTACTCACATTTATGTCTGCTGCTAACTAGACAAATGGGCTTGGATGGTGAGCACCTGTTCTTCAATTTGGAGGGAGCAGTACAACTCCTGATGAAATAAGAGAAATCTGTATCATCGTGTTGATAACAAACACCAAAGTTCCTCTGAAGAATGAGTCTACTTGTTTGGGAAAAGCAAGTTTCCTATTCCTCAGCTTAGCATCCTAGGTGGGCCCTTCTTGAATGATTGTTCCTCCAGGGCCCACCAAACAATCAGGTTCCTCGCTACATACCTGAACCTGGTGCTAAGGCTCATTCTAATTGGATGTCTGATTCATATGCATGGGCCTTAAACCACTGCTCTCCTCTCCTCTCCTCTCCTCTCCTCTCCTCTCCTCTCCTCTCCTCTCCTCTCCTCTCCTCTCCTCTCCTCTCCTCTCCTCTCCTCCCCTCCCCTCCCCTCCCCTCCCCTCCCCTCCCCTCCCCTCCCCTCCCCTCTCCTCTCCTCTCCTCTCCTCTCCTCTCCTCTCCTCTCCTCTCCTCTCTTCTTTCCTCTCCTTCCCTCTGTGAGGAAAATTTTCTCAGTCTCCCCTTCTTTTGGCTTTGGGGAATTTTCTCAATAAATCATAACCCTTTACCCTTAAAAAAAAAAAAAGAATGAGTTTGTTTGGGGCTAGATAGATGGCTCAGTGGCTAAAGGTGCTTGCTTGCAAGACCTGAGAGCTCATGTTCAAATCACCAATACCCACATAAAGCCAGATATACAAAGTGGTGCATGCATCTGGAGTTTGTCTGCAGTAGCAGGAGGATGTGGTGTTTTCTCTCTCATTTGCTCTTCCTCCCCCTTTCTCTGCTTGCAAATAAATAATAAATAAAATATTTTAAAAGTCTCTTTAATAAAAGAATTAATCAGCTGGACATGGTGGCGCATACCTTTAATCCCAGCACTTGGGAGGCAAAGGTAGGAGAATTGCTGAGAGTTCAAGGCTACCCTGAGACTACATGGTGAATTCTAGGTCAGCCTGGACTAGAGTGAGACCCTATCTCAAGAAACCAAATATATATTTCCTTGGACTATACCATGTACCAAATAGTACCATACCCATTACATATTCCAAACAAATACTCCCCTTCTTAAGAGAGATCTTGGGAGTGGAGACTGCCCTGGAATGTTTGTGTCCAGGAAATATTCTTTGAGAGGTAAGGTGATTTTTTTTCTTATTAGTACATATGGAGAATACATCAGTTGCTTTCTTTTCTTTTTGTTATTTATTTATTTATTTATTTATTTATTTATTTATTTATGTGTGTGTGTGTGTGTGTGTGAGAGAGAGAGAGAGAGAGAGAGAGAGAGAGAGAGAGAGAGAGAGAGAGAGAAAGAGGGGGGGGAGAGAATGAGTGCACCAGAGCCTCCAGCCACTATAAACAAACTCTAGACACATGTACCACCTTGTGCATCTGGTCCTAGAGAATCAAATCTGGGCCCTTAGGCTCACAGGCAAGCACCTTAATTGCTGAGACATCTCTCCAGCCCTCAGTTACTTTCTTGTTGCCAGAACAAAATACCTGGCCAGAATCAGCTTAAGGAAGGAAAGGATTTCTAGCTTATAGTATGGAGGGGAAGTCTACCATGGCAGGGAAATCATGGCAGGAGCAGACATTCAGCATCACATGTTCACATCAGCATGGAGAAAGCAGAGAGAGCTGACAACACTCAGCCAGGCAGGATTATAAAAGCTCAAGGGCTATCCCCAGTTACAAACTTCCTCTAACAAGGCCTTACCTCCTAAGACTTGTAGAACCTTCTCAAACAGTGCCACCAGCTGGAAATTAGGTATTCAAATACAGAAGTCTGTGGGGAAAAATTTACATTCAGACCACCACAAAAGGGAATAAAAAGAGGAAGAAGATGGGGGAAAAGCCAAGAAGTATGTAGACTGCAACAGCTCAAATTCTTAGCATGTTTATAAAACATTGTATTATTGATCCAACTGGCAGTGCCCTGAATATGTGAAATAACTGAGCTTATGTGGAGGTTAGCATGGGGCAAAAATCAGCCAAGGTAAGAAGGCACTGGAGACTCAGCTATCCAGAGTCCACCATAATCTTGGGAAGGCTTCTGCACTTCCAGGGGAATATAGGAAGGATGGAGAGTGTCAGCTATCTGGAGTCCACCATAAACCTGAGAAGGCTTGTGCACTCCCAGGAGAACATAGGAAGGATTCTGGCCTCCCATGGAGATAGTAGAAAGGATTGTGGGCTCCCATTAGAACCATGGGAAGGATTCTGGCCTTCTACAGGGATCATGGTAAGAATTCTTGGCTCCAACAAAATCTTGGGAAGAATTCTGGGTGCTCCCACAGGGATTGTGGGAAAGGATTCTGAGCTCTGCCTGGGATCATGGGAAGAATTCTGGGCTCTCAGGGAACATGGAAAGATTTATGGGATCCCAGGGGATATGGGGAGAATTCTGAGTTCCCAGGGGATGTCAGAAAGAGTCTGGGTTCCCAGGGAGTAATGGGAAATATTCCACAATCCATGAGGATCCTGGAAAGGATTCTGAGTTTCCACAGGTCTTTGTTGAGAGGTTTAAGCCAGTTTGCTTAAATCTCCATGGGATAAAGAGGTTCAAGTTGATCTCTATAAAATTGAAGGTCTAGCATTCTCCAGAGCAAGGCAAGATTCAGCATTCTATTTTTCAGGCATCTTAGAGTTACAGGCATGTCATGAACATTGGAAGGAAGGCATCTTTGGTCACAAAACCAAAACATCTCCTAGAAAAGATGCCCATTCAACTATTGAAGGATGACAGCTTCCCATGTCTGCAATAAGAGAGACTCAGCAACATGAGACCCTGGCTTTCCATGTTTAAATAAAATGTAAAAGTCAAAGCTTCAGGTGGAAGGTTCAAGGGAGCATCTAGATGCTATAATCTTTAGATTGTCAACCTACTTTGGAGTTACACCAGAGACTTGGGAAGAGGGAACTGTATTAAATAGAAGGTAGGGTGGATGCCTGAAATTCCAGCTACTCCGGAGGCTGAGGCAGGAGAATCATGAGTTATGGCCAGTCTTGGCTATGTAGTGAGTTTGAGACCAGTCTAAGCAACTTAAAAAGATGATATCTGAAAGTAAAAATGTAAAAGAAATGGGCAAGCAATTTCTGGAGAGGTGGAGGTCATGAAGCAGGCACTCCTGCTTTGATCAGCACTGCTTAGGGTGGGGCAGGACCACCTTTCCATTCACCTTGGAGTGTGACAGCAATCAGGAAGACCTTTTCTGTCTTGAGCCTTGCGATACCAAAACACCAATGCCATATAATTATTATATAAAGTTTAGATGCATGTAAGAACAGAAAATTAAGCAGAGCCCTCTTCTGGCAGCTTCAGCAAATTTTCAAGCTTTTGAGAAGCACCATCAAATAAACTCTTCTAACTCCAAAGTTTGTGTCCATGCCACGCTCAGAGTTGGTAAGCTAGGATGTGGAGCTAGGAGGTTGTTGGTGGCGAGCCTGAAGGAAAGACCTTTGCTGAGACTTTTTCAGTTGCATGCAAGCTAGCCAGCAATGATGCTTCTTTTACTATACTTCTAAAAATGATCTCTAGGGGAAAAAAAGACATTATTCTCCTAAGCATAGTCCCAGTACCAACATTCTCAAATTAGTCCTCAAAGCACGCCTTAGCAAATGCTGCTGGGCATTACAGCATAACTTGGTGTGTGGTAAGTGTCCCCTCCTCAGCATGAGCACAGGCGGGGAGGGCAGAATGGAGACATTTCTTGCAATTAGCTCTTCCCATTGTTTCGTGCAAACACCCTTCTTGGGCAGCTGTCTTTCCTGTTCCTGTCATCATCAGAACATGAGCCAACATTTACAGAGAATTTTCAGCAAGCCCGTTACTATGCTGACCACTTTCCAAGAATAAACTCATTTACTATAAGTTGGCCTATTATTTTTGCTCCCCATTTTGCACATCACTTGTAAAAAATGGAAAGTCAAGATTGGTCTCAGGTCACTCTGACTCCAAAACCCTACCCTGAATCTCAGAAATGGTTTTCCAGTTATAAATTTCAGAGGAAGAAATTACATAAAAAATTATCTTTATTCATTCAGCATCAAAAAACTTGCTATGGTTTGGATATAAAGTGTCCCCTGAAAAGCTCCTATGAAGTTCCTAGCTAGTGAATCTAATCATCTCAATGACTGAATTATGATAGCTCTGTTTTTTTTAAATTTACTTAAATTATTATTATTATTGTTGTTGTTGTTGTTTTGTTTTGTTTTGTTTTGTTTTGTTTTGTTTTTCAAAGTAGAATCTCATTCTAGCTCAGGCTGACCTGGAATTCACTATGGAGTCTCAGGGTGGCCTCAAACTCATGGTGATCCTCCTACCTCTGCTTCCCCAAGTGCTGGGATTAAAGGCATGTGACACCATGCCTGGCTTATTTATCTTTATTTGAGACGTAGAGAAAGGGAGAGAGAAAAAAAGGGAGAGAGAGAGAGAGAGAGACAGATAATGGGTGTGCCAGGGCCTCTAGCTGCTACAAACTCCAGACACATGTGCCACCTTGTGCATCTGGCTTATGTAGAACCTGGAACATCGAACCTGGGTTCTTAGGCTTTGCAGGCAAGTGACTCAACCATTAAGCCATTTCTCCAGCCTGAGCTCTGGTTTCATCCAAACTGTGATTGCAGTATTTGGAGGTGGTGAGAGGTGGGAACTTGGTTGGAAGAAGTAAATGACTGTACTTTGTCCCTGGTCCCTTCCTGTCCCTCCGTCTTTCAGCTTCTCTCCATGATGTGAACAGCTCTGCTTGGTCACACCCTCTCTGCTGCATAGATATTCTTACCACGCATGAAAAATGATGATCCCAGCCACTGATGGGCTGAAACCTCAGAAGCCATGATCCACAAAGTAAATATGCCTTGTTTTTGAATTGTTTTGCTCAGGTGTTTGTCAGTGACAAAAGTTTGAATTACGCACACCTTCTCTACTCCGGGTACATTGCGAAGAGTCAAAATGGCAAAGATAAACGCAGCGTGGTTCCTGCCTTCAGAGCTCACGGTCTTGGCATACACGTGGGTGTTTCTGATAGGGCCTGATAGGGCCATGATGAGGAGCTCAACAGAGGGGTGTGAATACTGAGGAGCAAACAATTCTACTTGGGTGATGTGATAATAAAAGAAATCAGTAATAATTGGTAGTTACTGAGATTAAAAAGTGAAAGTGATCTTAAAAAATATCAATTTGACCAAAATCAGTACACTTAGTAAATTGCATCTCCAACTACATTTTTTTTCAAGTCAAAAATTTAAGTTTCCTTTACACATCTGTGGTGGTTTGATTCAGGTGTCCCCCATAAGCTTTGGTGTGCTGAATGCTACGTTCCCAGCTGATGGAGATTTGGGAATTAACTCCTCCTGGAGGGAGTGTATTATTCAGGGTGGTCTTATGGGCATTATAGCAGTGTCCCCTTGCCAGTATTTGGTGCACTGTCCTGTTGCTATTGTCCACCTTATGCTGGCCAGGGGTGATGTACACCTTCTTCTCATACCATCGTTTCCTCCTGCCCTCATGGAGCTTTCCCTAGAGTTTGTAAGCCAAAATAAATCCTTTTTTCCCCCCATAAGCTGTTCTTGGTAGGGTGATTTCTGCCAGCAATGCGAATCTGACTGCAACAACATTCAATGTCATTGTTTTCCATATCCAACCTATCATTAAATTCTTCTTAAGGCATTTAACTATCTTCAGAGATACAGCTAGCATCCTAGAGTGATCTTGTATCATTATCATCAATGTCATCATCATCATAATCTTTCACTTAGGTTGTGCCTTCTAACATAAGTGTTCCATGCTATTTTTGTTTGTTTGCTTTTTGCTTTCTGAGGTAGAATCTCACAATATAGCCCAGGCTGGCCTTGAACTCAAAGCCTCCTCCTTCAGCTTCCTGAGATATGTACCACCATGCCTGGCCCCACACTCATTCGATTTTCAAGAATCCTTTTCTCTGCAAATACTAACCTGTTAACTCATCTGGACCATATTTTCCTAATAGAGGATTAAATGATTTAGTAAATCCAACATTCGGGCATTTATGGGTCTATATCTAGTGCTTTTGGTCATATTCTGGACATTATGAATGAACGATGTGTCATAGAGTCTAAGTGGCTATGTCCTTCTAAAGAGTATTCTAACCAACTGGTCAACTTTCAGTGACATACCTTGACCTTCCTGAGGTTGAGCTTCATGCCTAAACTTGCTGTTTTTGAACCTGTAGAACAGGCCTATACTAGTACGTACTCTATGATCAGGGCCATAAAAGTCTCCAGTTTAGGGGCCTTTAGTAAATGGCTTAGGTTTGTAGCACACATGGCCTCAATAGTAAGAAACCATTTCTGCTATTATATTGAAGGCCCCCTCATAGACAGGCTGTGTTGTAATGAAACTTTTAAACAAACATTGGTGGCTGGACCAAGAGTTATAATTTTCTGACCCCTGCTCTGGGTCATCATCCTTATTCCTACAGTATGCCTCTGTGATGTTTTAGCTGTGTGTCCCCAGGGTCTGTCAGGCCTCTCCCCTCTCAGTGAGCCAGAACTCTGATGTCTCTCAGCACGGCTGTTCTTTAATATTCTCCTCCCAGCCTCTCAGTATCCTCTTCGGTTAAGCTGAGTGCACTGTGTGTACTCTTGCCCTGCGTAGGTGAGGCCCATTCATTCTTTCCACCACACAGATTTCTGGAGACCCCCTTCTTCACATGTCTCTCCTCTGGGGTGGCCTGTCCCAGAGTTTCTGCTTACTTCAGAAGTCTCAAAATCCGATTCCTCCTCCTTTGAGTATGCGGGAGTCCCCTGCTGTGTTTGGGTTCTACTTCCCAATTACAGTTAGGAAATTGTGCCTAGATGGGAAGAGTAGGGAAAAATGAGTCTTCCCTTCCCTCCCTTCGTGATGCCTCCTCTCACACTTCCTTTTCAGGGATCCTGGTCCTGCACTGGCTGTCTCCCATACCATAAATGAGCTTGCTTGTACATACTGCGTAGGTTTTGAGTGACTGATCGGAGGCAGGGTGGCTAATGCAGTGCCAGTTCCTCGAGTGTGGCCAAAAGCAGACATCTCCACATTTCTCCTGCTCTCCTTAATCCATTCTCTCCTCTGTAGTCAGAGTGATCTTTTTCATTTATTTATTTAATCTTATCCAGCGCCCTCCCTAAAATGATTTAGTGAGTTCCCATTGCTCTCAACACAACACTGAGAAACAGTCTCTCTCTTTTTTTTTTTTTTTTTTTTTTGTCTATTAGTGAATTCTTAACATACAGCATGGTGCCTGCCCTATGGTAGATGCGAAATAAATATGTTTGGGTAAATGAATGAGTGAGGAGTGATATTTTTGGCAGAGTGAACCACATAAGCAAGGGCGAAGAAGCATAAGACAGTATGAGGAATAGTGAATTATTCAGGAAAATTCCACCTCAGGGTGCTGACTGCAAATGTTTCAAAGGCTTCTTGGGCAGAAAATATGACAATTGAAGATCATAGTACTAAATCATCATTTTTTTTTTCAGTTACCAAAGATTTAGACCATTTTCTCAGCATGAAGCTCTTAAGATAGATAGAGCTATCTGGGCAAGGCAGGGAAAACTTTCTTGGACCTGGATTGGCTGTGCTCACAGACAGACAGATGGACATGTGTACAGAAAGAATGAGTTACTAAAAATAACACCTCAATCACTTTTTCATAGATGCCCTGAAAGCTCAAAGATCAATATCAGGCACACCGTTGGTGTGATGATGACATCCTCCCGGATCAGAGAGAGGAACATCACCTTGGAGACCAAGTTCATTTCCAGCCAGCAGAGGAAGTGACTAAGGCAATTGTTACGTCAGAGCCACATGAGGCCTCACAGGACTCATGAGTTGATTAAATAGATTTGCCAGGAAATTTCCAATGAAGAGAATTAGCATCTGTGATATTCACGGAAAAGAAAAAGGATCTGGGCAGAAGCCTACTGAAGACCTTTTTGAAGGTTCTGTTTTAAAAACGTTCAGAGGGAAAAGTGGCATGAGACTCTGGAAAGAAACTAGATAAGATGCAAATTCTCCAACGAGTAGCTTCAACTGGGCATTGGCAAACAGTCTCATAGTGGAAGAAAGCATAGATACGGAAAGGTGGTCAGATGAGAACAGCAAGTGACATTTTCAGATCTCACTGTTTGGGGGTTTCCATGAGTAAGCTTGTGTTACCTTCCTTATAACCCAGTAATTTAGATTCTACTACTGTTCTTATCCTTAGAGTTGAGACAAGTAGGGTGGAGGGATGGCTTATCAAGTAAACGTGCTTGCTGCACAAGCCCAAGGACCTGAGTTTGATCTCCAGAACCCCACACAGAGCTAGGTGTGGCCTTCCATCCCCATAACTCCAGTGCCAAGGGGGACAGAGACAAGGGAATCTCTGAAGTTTCCTGGCCAGCCAGTGTAACTAGAATATGGCAAGCTCCAAGCTCCAGGATTAGTGAGAGACTCTGTCTCAGAGACATAAGGTGGAAGACGGATAGAGGAGAACATTTGATATCCCCACCTGTAGGCTGCTTACATACATTTAGAGAGAGAGAGAGAGAGAGAGAGAGAGAGAGAGAGAGAGAGAGATTTGAGAAACATAAGGCTTAAGTAAGCTAAACACCTGTCTGGAGTCACACTTAATACTCAGCAGAGCTTCAGTTGGGACTCAGAGTTGTGTAATTGCAAAGCCAGCTGTCCTTACCTAATACCACAGTGCCTTCCTGGTGTGCTGCTTCTGTACACAGTGGGGCCCATTCCTGAGAGGCCTACATTCTTAGAAGTCAAGCCTCTTAGTTTCCTGGGTCACATGACATTGAATGCATTGCTATTGACTAGTAGAAGAGTCATGATGATTGCTATGATTATAGTTTCAGAAATGTGAATATTGGGTCTTTTCATTGCTGTTAAGAATCCTTTCCTTGCTCCTCCCACGAACACCACCACTACAATTTAGGTATATCTATCACAGTCAGGGACTGGTGTGGCTTTACCCTGGAGTCCTGAGGACACGATACTAACATCCATGCATGTGTGCTTGGCTTGATACACTTGAGTATGAAGATTAGTTAAGTCAGGGAAATGCAAATAAAAGTCGCTCTGAGATACAATCTTGTTTCGGTCTGAATAGCTGTGATCAAGAAAGGGGACCACAAATGCTGGCAAGGATGCAGAGAAAGAGGGACTCTCAAGCACTGCTGCTGGGGGTGCAAACTAGTGCAGCCATCAATATGGAAACGTGTCAAAAAGGTGGAGGCAGGCCTCCCATATGACTCTGCTATGCCTTTCCTGGTTTATATTCTGAGGACTCTGCACCATACCACACAGATACTTGCACAGCCATGTTTATTGTGGCTCTGCTTACAATAGCTAAGCATTGGAATCAACCTAGATGCTCAACACATTAATGGATAACAAATATGTGGTACATGTACTAGGTGGGATTCTATTCAGCAGAATGGGAAAAAAATAAAACAATGAAATTTGTAGGAAAATGAATGGAACTTGAAAAAACTTGTATTAAGTGAAGTGACCCAAGCTCAGAAAGACCAAAACTGCACATTCTTTCTGATATGCAGGACTTAGCTTTCAACAGCTGTAAGTATGTACATATAGAAGAAGGGCAAAGGCAGGCCGACTCTGTACATGTAGCCTGGTAAGCATGAGAGAGAATAAAGGGATGAGCTGGAAGAGGGATGAGTGGGGGTGAAAGGACTAGTGTTCCGAAGGAGAGAGGATGGGGCTGGAGAGGTTGCCCAGTGGTTAAGGTGCTTGCCTACAAAGCCTAAGAAACTCAAGCTCAGTTCCCCAGGACCCACATAAAGCCAGACGAACAAGGTGGCCCATGCCATCTAGAGTTTGTTTGCAGTGGTTGGATACCCTGGTGCACCCATTCTATCTCTTTCTCTACTGGAGGTGGTGGTGCACACCTTTAATCCCAGCCGTCTGGAGACAGAGGTAAGAGGATCACTGTGAGTTTGAGGCCATCCTGGGGCTACATAGGGAATTCCAGGTCAGCCTGGGCAACAGTGAGACCCTACCTTAAGACAAAAAGAAGTAGGATAATAAGTGGAGGGCAACTGGAGGGAGTGAGACTAGGAATAGGCCAGAAGGAGGTGGGTGAGAATCAACAAAATAATTGTATTAGAAAATGCCAGAATGTCAGAAGGTAACATAGTGCTGGAAAGAAGTGACTGGAGTACTGAGTAACGTCTCGATCACACCTTGCAAGCTCAGGGTCTAATGCAGAAGAGGTGGCGGAAAGAATGTGAGAGCCAAAGGAAGGGTAGGACTCCTTACAACGTGCTCCTCCAGACACAAAATGGCCTGGATATCCATGACCTCACAGTGCCCGACACTACCTGCACAAGACCATTATAAGAGGAGGAAAAGATGATGACATCAAAATAAAAGAGAGAATGATTGAGATGGGGAGGGGATATGATGGAGAATGGAATTTCAAAGGGGAAAGTGGGGGGGAGGTAGGGTATTACCATGGGATATTTTTTATAATCATGGAAAATGTTAATAAAAATTGAGGAAAAAAAATGCCAGAATGAATGATATATAAATCTCTTTTCAAGAGACTCATTCACACAAACTGTTAAACGAATTTGTTGAATATAGGATTTCTGAGAACCTCAACTGTTGACTGCCTATGTTGAAAATAAACATTTTTTTCTGACATATTTCAGAGAGAGAGAGAGAGAGAGAGAGAGAGAGAGAGAGAGAGAGACTTTGGTCCATAGTTCTTGAAGATGCTTTCTAAACCCAGTTCCTGTCTGTACAATGCAGTATTTATAAAATACACTCCCACCTGTGGCAAGGCAAGTTAAGTGTCCCCAGCAAGGTAGACAATTGCTGTAATGGTCAACCACAGACATGAGTGAGTAAACAGAAACAAAGCCAGAAACACAGGGACTCCCCCACTGTTATGAGTTGTTTGGACTGCTGAAATTTGCAGGACACCGTCCGCTCTCTCGTACACGCTGGCATCGTTATTCAGTATGACACAGGGACCTTGAGCCGAGGTTCGGGTTGTAAAGGAAGCAGGCAGGGACTCAGGGGAAACCTGTGCAAATACAACAGAGAGCAACAGGGACTGCGGGTTTCCTAGCAATCGATGGCCAGTGACCCTTTGGGGCTCTTCCCAGAAGTGCAGATCATTTTAAAAATAGATGCACGTCTTGCTCCAGCTCCTGACATTGCTCTGCTTAGGGCCATGTGCACAAGCACCCCTCTAGTGATGGCTTAGAGCCCTGGACTGGCTGGGGCAGTCGCAGTCCTGGGCCGCCTCCGCGCATTTACTGTTCGCTCACCACACTCTGGGTTTTATCTCATGCAGGGCTGTTGGACACAGAGTGAGGGAAGGGTTTCTTCCAGGGAAGCAGAGAGTAGCTGTCGTCATTCTCAAGACAGTCTGAATCATCCTCCAAGACCAAAGTCTACTCCTTTTGGGAAACCCTCTCCAACCCTCCAGACCACGTACCCTTCCTTCTTCCTCTGCACGTGACCTGCTCTTATAGCATAGTTTCCCTCTCTAACTAGCAATCTGGGTGCATGGTCTACCTTCTCAAAGACCTATAACTTCTTTTATTTTCAAATCTCTCTCTCTCTCTCTCTCTCTCTCTCTCTTTCTCTCTCTCTCTCTCTCTGTGTGTGTGTGTGTGTGTGTGTGTGTGTGTGTGTGTGTTCCACAGGCAGAGTCTCTTGTTTACCACAGCGTGGACCATACTAGCTGGCCCATGAACTTCAGAGAAATCACCTGGCTTTGGGTCTCCTCTCACTATCCTTCTACTACCGGGAATACGGGTGCATGCCACCACATTAGGATTGTTATGTGTGATCTGATGTGAACTCACACTGGGGTGGCAAACACTTGTGCCCACCAAGCCATCTCCCCAAACCTGGAACTTCTTCACTGCATGGGTGTTATTTCTGACGCTTTCCAGTACTCAACCAAGTCCTAGCGTATACCACGGGCTTCACAGGGATTGTTAAATGACTGGACAAGTACAAGAACACCAGAGCTACCCCATGTTCCCTCAAGTTACTCTTCCCACCCAGACCTACTGTGCAGGACTGCTGCATGCCATTGCTAAATTATTGCAGGAACTGAAAAGAACTGTCCAGAAGGGCCGCCCCCTGGAGAGGTAAGCCGCATGCTTGTGCATCCAAGTGGCTCTTGCCAGAAAGGGAGATCATTCCTTGGCCCAAACCTTAGAGAAGAGTGACTTCTCAGACCACAGCTGGTACCTGTGAGGCTTGAGTGTTGCCTGTGGGAATGGGCCTCTCCAATATGTGGTCTCCAGGGAGTGGAATACACAAGGCAAGTCCTAGGTAAGGGAGCACTACCTGCTGCCAAGGAGACCAGAAGCAAGGACGAGGAAGGGGCTGCCTCTGATGGCCTATAGATGGATGTCCCACCGAGGCCGGAAGAGAAACTGAGTCTGGTGTCATCCTCTTTGTTCACTCTCTGCTCCCTTTGTACTGAGTCAACTCCCCTACTGTAGTGGTCAGTGCCAGGCACTTTGGGAGAAAAACCACAAGATTCGGTGGCTTGGGCCAGGGGCCTCTAGGAGGGCTGTTGTGATGAGATTGGGCAAGGGAACCAGATGGAACCATTGCCTGGCCTGCTCTCCTTCTCACCTGGGAGACTTCTCTCCAGAGGTTTACTAATAACACAAGACTTTGCTGCCTCCCTGAGCTCAGGCCTTCTGGAAGGCTTGAAGATAGTGGTGCTTCAGTCAGCACAGGAAGAAGAAGAGCAATGACATCTCCCTGGAATTTGTCCTGTGCTGTCACTTTATGACTTTATGTCAAATGCATCCTGTGCCGTAGGCTGCTGACATACACGGGACTTTCCCTTCTGCTGGTGGATGACCCCACAGCCCGGAAGTGAGGGCTCACCTCTGAGTGTGCTACACAACATGAGAATTGAATCCAGGCATTCCCTGAGATCCCACATGCATTTCAGGCATGTATAAATGCATGCATACCTTTGCCCCATGTGCTCCCCAGGCCCAGGCCACCTCCCAACCCCAAAGCATTTCCCACTGTCTGCTGAAGAAATTCCTGGCCCTGCGAGGCTCTCTCTGTACATGTACGGGCTGTGTGGCACGAGGGAACTTGGTGGTTCATCTCAGACCTTGTGGGGGGATGTGGTGGGCTCAGAGAGAAGAGCATTGAGCAAGATCCAGCTGTGCAGGCCCTGCTTCCAGCAAAAGTGTCAGTGAGAAGCTAACCACAGAGACTTACCTCACTCTCACCACCTTTAAGTTAATGGGGAAAACTGAGGCCCTGGGGAATGACGCAATAAGAAAGACCTAGTTTCCCATTCGTGTTTTCTGTGTTTAATGAGCAGCTGGTTTAATCCAGTTTATACCATCTGCTTCCTTTCGAGCTTGTAAAGGGGGGTTCCCAAGGCCTCCACATGCACGGAGGGTCAGCCTTTGACAGCTCCTGGACTGGTAACGTTGAGCACCTCACACTGTAAAGCTTCGATTTTGTTTTCATGGGCAGCAGTCTGGGGACCCTGTTTTGTGTGCTGTGTCCATCATGCTCAGGTGTAGGCCCTAGTGGACCCTCATTCGTGTGGAGTTGCTTGCCTCTATGATCCCTATCTCACGTTCAACAAGAGGATCCAAAGCTCAAATGGTAGCATTAAAGCTGGTTATATGAAGGGCTGGAAGGATTGCTTAGTGGTTAAGGCATTTGCCTGCAAAGCCAAAGGACCCAGGTTCAATTCCCCAGGACCCATGTTAGCCAGATGCACAAGGAGGCACAAGCATCTAGAGTTCCCTTGCAGTGGCTGGAGGCCCTGGAGTGCCCATTCTCTCTCTCTCCCTCTCTCTCTGTTTGTATCTTTGCCTGTAAAATAAATAAATAATAAAATATTTGTTTATAAAAGCTGGTTATATGAAAAGCTGTGTATATTGGGACCATGGAGACTGGTTAACGGAAGGCCAAATATAGTAAATGAGATGGGCAGGACATTGGATCGAGGCTCCTGATTCCTGAGCATCTGGATTGACTTAGCTCTTGGGTACCCTGACCAGCAGAAATTCGGGATTTCCTTCTACTGTCACTCTTTAGAGAATCAATTCTTATAGGTGACAGCAGATGTGGTGCCTTAACTTTGGTACTGAAATTTCATTTAAGCAGTTAGACAGATAAATCCAGTCAGATATGTGTACTGAGGCTAAAACCTCTTAGTTGCTTACAGAATGTCACAATGTACCAGAGGAAGGTTGTGCCAGCCACTCTGAGAGGCCAGGCCCAGCGCATGTGCCTCTCAGACACACTGAACTGAGCCAAACCTGATAAAGTCACACTGTTCAGAGACATGCAGACGGTGGCCTCCCCTCTGTCTGTCTTTTGCTCTCATTTAAAACCCTACACCCCTGTCTCCAAATCAGCCATCCAATTAGGCAAGATCTTTGAAGAAGACCTCAGAATTGAAAAACAAAAGTCTCAGTTAGGGAGGCCTTCCCTACCTCATTAATCCAGCGACAGGTGGAAGCTGGCTTCCCGGGCTGTCTCCAAGAATGCTGATTTAAGGGGAGCGAGACCTCAATCCTAGAGATTAGGATCTTTGCCAACAGTGTTGGCACAGTCCCTGGGTCGGTATAAAGTCACATAAAGTACAAAAGTCTGCATTCACTTCCTGATTTAATTATCATTCCTATTTGATATCTTTCTGCGAATAGGAATATACAACAGGAGCCAAGGAAATTTATACCCTTATGACCGGGTCAAAGGACATTGCGTGCCATTTGTACCTGAAGGTTCCTGTAGACCATCCCTAGACATTACCCCTGACCTGGCCTTTACTCCAACTATCCTGTCAGGACGCATTTCTTTCTACTAACAAAACCTAGCTTCTCCATGTGAGTCACTGGGAACCTCTTCTGCTCATATCACCTTGTTTAAGCTTTGAGCCAGTGAGTCATGGCACAGGTTCAAAGTCTCACTTCACAGGTGGACATGTTGTCACACTGAGAGGACCTAACAGCTAGCACTGGCAGAGCTAAGACTGAGAAACGGAACTTTTGCCTAAATGCCCACACACTTCTTCATACGGGACGTCACCTTCTGTAACTTGTCTTTCTTTGCTCCTTGCTCTGCCCTTGCGTTGTTTTCTGGGATGGTCCTGGAGCTGCAATGGCACTTGCCAGCATCCACACCCATGTCAACCTGCTCACCGAGAATGCTGAGGACCGTATGGCGTTACACACCCGTCAACTCCAGAGGCTGAAGCAGAAAAAGATCAAAGCTTTAAGGTCGGTCTAGGCTATTTAGCAAGTTCAAGGGAAGTCTGAACTATATCACAAGACCCTGTTTCAAAAAGCCAAGGGACTGGAATGTAGCTCAGTCACAGAAGTGGTGCACACAAGGTCCTGGTTTGAACCCCAGAACCACAGAACATTAAGGAACCTAGAGCTTGTTCAGAGACCCATGCCTCCTGTTACAGGTGAACCCCAGATGGGTGTAAAGATAATCTCATCCCCTTATCTATAGAGTTCACTTCTGAGTGAGAGGGGGGTGCTAGGAAGCTTCTAGAAAACACCTCATTTCTTCTGAAGGACTGTCGGGAGGAGGAAGAGGAGAACTCTTGTTTTTGGTCCTTGTTCTGTCAATGTGTGACACCCAGGACTGCTGCTGGCATCTTAGAGCTAGCCAGGAAGGATGGCGTTAAGCCTTCCTCCTTCCTGAGCCTCTGGGAGCACGCACATCCTGATCTTCTTGGGATATGAATGCAGGTATGCCCTTTCTGTGCATGTCACTGGGGGTGGGCTTTTCTCCTCTGGTGGCTTGGCGCATCCCTGCTAACCGGGATCCTGCTCTATGTAGTCAGAGGCCTTCCTCCCCCCCGCCCAAACTCCCTGGGCTGGCCTTTGTCTCTGGGGCCTCCTACCTTCTTATAGAAAAAGAGGAACTTGCCATAGAGAATTGACAGGGGCTCTGTCCCACCCACAGTGAGTCCATGGGAGAAGAGAGACAATGGACCATTTTGTTTTTAATTTTAGGATCCTTGGAGTTGTCATATAGATATGCTGTACTTAACAGCCTCGGGAATGGAAGATCCCTTTATGTCCTTTATAGTTACAAGGCAAAATGTTTCCCACTGGCTCATATGCTTACAAACTTGATCATTAGTTGGTGGCACTGTCTCGGGAGCCTCTAGAATCTTTAGCAGATTGGGGCCTGGCTTGTGGAAGGCTACTAGGAGAGGGGCTTTGAGACTTAGACCCCATCTCCCATCCAGTCTGGTTTTGTCTACTTCCTAATCAGCCACGTGGTGAACAAGCCACAAAGGACTGACACATGGACTGAGCTGCCTCAGTCTCCCCACCTTCCCTGCCACGGTGGACAGTAGCCCCTCAAATCATGAGCCAAGATAAAGCTCTCCTTCCTCAAGTTAGCTCAGCCAGGTGTTTGGTCATAGCGATGAGAAAAGCTAAGCAACACACTGTCCTTTAAGGGAATCTGTGTCAGTGCGAGGACCTTCTTTCTGACTAGGCCTCGGCTAATCGAACCAGGCAGGAACAGAAGCCTGGAGAGAAGCATCTGTGTTGCCAGCTGTCTGCAAGCCTGCCCATTCATGACAAGATAGATGGATCAGCCAGAAACCGTTCCCTCTGAGGAATTCGAACTATGGGCAGAGAATAAAGTTCTCAGAGGTCCTTTGAGGGACAGACAAACAAAGCTGGGCATGGGCACCGGCAGCTAGTCATTGTGGGTTCCAGGCTACGTTCGAGCTGAGCAGAAACACACAGAGTCACTGGGAACCAAAAACCCCTTCAGCCTTAGGATCGGTCACGTCAGCCTCCAGAGTTGCATGTGTTACTCCTCATCATAATCTCTGATAATCATAATTCTCTCCTCTTCACAGTTAGACAACCAGTCCCTAGCTGGACACACATCCTCATGGTCTACCTGCTCCCACTAACCAAGTCACCACCTCCTCACTAATGTGCCACATTATTCCTCTTCTCTTTACCTTGGTTCATCTTACTCCCTCTGCTGAGAATGCTCATTATCCACCTGGTGAGCTCAGGTCCATGTTCCATCATCGACCTCAGTGGCTCCAAGGTTCCTTCAAGTGTGTACCCTTTTTTTTGGTGTTGCTCTTGATGCAATCAGGAGGTGCTTATGATCAAAATGCATCATTTTATGTATCAAAATTGCCAGTAAAAAGCTTTAAAAATGATTATCGTTAGTGTCTACCATGTGCACCGTGATATTATTAGGAAAGCCAGGCAGGATAAAGACAGGGACGGGGCCCTTGGTAGTGGCGCGGATGACTGATTCAGCAAGGCCATCATGGGAGGTGTCTTTCAGCGGAGACCTGAGCTTGGTCCAGGCTGGCTTTGGGAAGGTCCTGAGAGAAGAGTGTGTCTAGCCCCACAGGTAGCGAAGTCAAAACCCTGGGGTAGGAACAAGCAAGACGGAGGAGAAAGGCAGTGTTGGCGGGTGTGGAGATGCGGCCCAAGGAATGATCAGTGACCACTGATGGCACTGAAGAGTCCATGCGAAGGAAGCTGTAGGAGAAGTGTAGCAGTTACCCTCTTTTAAAAATATTTATTTAGGGCTGGAGAGATGGCTTAGCGGTTAAGCGCTTGCCTGTGAAGCCTAAGGACCCTGGTTCGAGGCTTGGTTCCCCAGGTCCCACGTTAGCCAGATGCACAAGGGGGCGCACGCATCTGGAGTTTGTTTGCAGAGGCTGGAAGCCCTGGAGCGCCCATTCTCTCTCTCCCTCTATCTGTCTTTCTCTCTGTGTCTGTTGCTCTAAAATAAATAAATAAAAAATGTTTTAAAAAAATTTATTTATTTACTTGCAGAGAGAGAGAGAGAGAGAGAAAAGAGAGAGAGAGAGAATGGCCATACCAAGGACTCCAGCCACTGGAAAAAAAAAAATCAAAACATCCAGATACATGTGTCACTTTGTGGACACTGGGGAATTGAACCCAGGTAGTTGGGCTTTTCAGGCAAGTGTCTTAACTCCTGAGCCATCTCTATAGTTACTTTCTTGTTGCTAGGACAAAACAGCCAGGGAGAAGCAGCTGATGGAAGGAAAGGCTTGCTTTTCACCTATAGTTCTGAAGAGAAGGTTCCTCGAGGTGGGGAAAGCAGGGCAGGAGCAGACAGGCCATCACCACGTCTCCACAGCAACAGGAAGGAAGTAGCTGAAGTTCTGGGCTTGGAGCTGGGCAGCATTACCCAGAAGCCAATCCCTCAGCAACGCACCGCCTTCACGGGACTCCACCTCTCAGTGGCCCACAAAATTTCTACCAGCTGGGGACCAAGTATTCAAAACACATGAGCCTCTGGGGCACATTTCAGTCAAACTACCACAAAGGGCGTACAGGGAGAGGGAACCAGGCTCTGGTTTGCATCTCAGAAAAGTTAAGCTGCCTGCTGGGTGCCGAAGGAGAGCGTGCCAACAGCATTCCAGGTGGGGCAGCGCCCGCTGAGGAAAGGGGAGTGGCGGGCCTGGGCATCTTGTGTCAGCAATAAGAACTTGTTGAAAGACTGGTCATGAGAGGGAACAAGTGGAC